>NC_088811.1:21240465-21552463 GCF_011386835.1 Chrysemys picta bellii
CACAGCACAAAGTGTTTAACAAGTATTTATAACTCACTGTGAAGGGCTTCGCTCCACTCACCACCTCCCAGGGGTTTATCTGGGGAATTAGCTCACCACTGTCCTTGCTCTTGCTCAGTCCCTTGCCTCAGGCACTGGCTCTGCAGTCAGGAGCTGTAGCACCTCTCCATGGCTTCGTCCTCTGGCCTCCCCTGCCGGGGTCTCATCAAAGTCTCTTTCCACTGTGCTGACTGCGCCACTCCCACAGCAGCTGGTAGGGGAACCCAGGCCCGTCCTCTCCTCCAGGTGCCAGTTCAGGGACCCTTGAACCCACCGTTCAGGTCTGTAGGTCTTCACTGCTCCTTCCCTGGACTGCTTCCAACAGCGCCTTTTTCAGGGTCCTGCTCCTGCCCTTGTACCAGGGGGTGTGACTGGCTCGCCTCAGCTCCTGCGCTTTCTAGAAGCCCCCGCCTGGTCCTGCCCAGGTGAGCTTCAGTCTCAAGGAGTGTCCTTGCCCCTTAGCTCCCCAGCAGGTGCCGCCTACGGCTAATCAGCCTCTTGCCACCGTAACCCCTTCGGTGTTGGTGCGGGATGAACACCCTATCACACTCACCCAAATCAAAAGGCATTTTCCACATCCCATTGAAAGGCACTTCTCTAAACAGGCTCCTCTCCCCCGGCCCGGCCAACATGCGTGTTTCTGCACCAAACCATGGACGCATCAGAGCTGGTAAAAAAGAAGTGACTTTTTATTTTATTTTTTTTAATGCTGGGGAAAAAAAGTATTTTCCCACCTTCTTTGTTCCTGAAATTGACTGAGCTGTTTTTGCTCAGTCTTTCAAAAACAAGAAAGCAGTGGATTCGCAAGCACTGCCCAGAGCCAGAACAATTCATCCTGAAAGGAAAAAGCTTCCCACTATAAGGACGTGCAAAAGAGAAGAAGGCACCAGGGTGGAACCCAGGAGATCTGGGTTCGACTCCTGGCACTGCCAGCAACTCCCTGGGTTGCCTTAGGGAAGTCCCCAAGGCATGGGTCCTCAAGGTGCCTAACTCCCATTGACAGAGCTAGATTAACACATAAGCCAACTAGACATGTGCTGGGGGCCAGGGTCGGTGCAACCACTTAGGCAAGCTAGGCGGCCGCCTAAGGCGCCTAGTGGTTGAGGGCGCCTAAAAGCCCACTCAGTCGAGGAGGTGGAGTGGAGGTGAGCTGGGGCGGGGGGGCATGGGGAGGGCTGTCTGCAGTAACGGGGGGGGGTGCACAGGGGAACCACTTCCCACCCCAGATCACCTCCACTCTGCCTCCTCTGCTGAGCACACAGCCCCCGCTCTAAGTCTCCTCCAATTGGCACCGCAAGCCTGGGAGGGGAGGAGAATTAGAGCAGAGCCAGCGTGCTCAGCGAAGGAGAGCTGGGGTGGGCTTCCCGGGCAGGGTTAGCTGCCGCGGAGGGGGGCAGGGTTAGCTTCCGCGGGGGGGCTCCCCGGGCCGGGTTAGCTGCCATGGAGGGGGACGGTGTTAGCTTCTGCGGGGGGGCTCCCCGGGCCGGGTTAGCTGACGTGGAGAGGGGGCTTGCAAGGGGGGGTAGCTGCGAGGGGGGGCTCCTTGGGTGGGAGGGGTGGCTGGGCATGATTAGCTGCCACGGGGGGCGGGGGGGGCGCAAGGTGGAAGTTTCGCCTAGGGCGCGAAACTTCCTTGCACCAACCCTGCTGGGGGCCCAGATTTGTGGGGAGGAGGGGCCCAAAACATGGAGGTTTATTTGGGGGTTAAATCATAGAAGATCAGGGTTGGAAGAGATCTCAGGAGGTAGAAGCCAAACTTGAACAGCTTAATGGGACTAAATCGGGGGGCCCAGATAATCTTCATCCAAGAATATTAAAGGAACTGGCACATGAAATTACAAGCCCATTAGCAAGAATTTTTAATGAATCAGTAAACTCAGGGGTTGTATGGTACAACTGGAGAATTGCTAACATAGTTCCTATTTTTAAGAAAGGGAAAAAAAGTGATCCGAGTAACTAGAGGCCTGTTAGTTTGACATCTGTAGTATGCAAGGTCTTGGAAAAAAATTTGAAGGAGAAAGTAGTTAAGGACATTGAGGGCAATGGTAATTGGGACAAAATACAACATGGTTTTACAAAAGGTAGATCGTGACAAACCAACCTGATCTCCTTCTTTGAGAAGGTAACAGATTTTTTAGACAAAGGAAACGCAGTGGGTCTAATTTACCTCGATTTCAGTAAGGCATTTGATATGGTTCCACATGGGGAATTATTAGCTAAATTGGAAAAGATGGGGATCAATATGAAAACTGAAAGGTGGATAAGGAACTGGTTAAAGGGGAGACTACAACGGGTCGTACTGAAAGGTGAACTGTCAGGCTGGAAGGAGGTTACTAGTGGAGTTCCTCGGGGATCGGTTTTGGGACCAATCTTATTTAATCTTTTTATTACTGACCTTGCCACAAAAAGTGGGAATGTGCTAATAAAGTTTGCAGATGACACAAAGCTGGGAGGTATTGCCAATACAGAGAAGGACTGGGATATCCTACAGGAAGATCTGGATGACCTTGTAAACTGGAGTAATAGTAATAGGATGAAATTAAATAGTGAAAAGTGCAAGGTCATGCATTTAGGGATTAATAACAAGAATTTTGGTTATAAATTGGGGACGCATCAGTTGGAAGTAACAGAGGAGGAGAAGGACCTCGGAGTATTGGTTGATCACAGGATGACTATGAGCCGCCAATGTGATATGGCCGTTAAAAAAGCTAATGCGGTCTTGGGATGCATCAGGCGAGATATTTCCAGTAAAGATAAGGAGGTGTTAGTACCGTTATACAAGGCACTGGTGAAACCTCTTCTGGAATACTGTGTGCAGTTCTGGTCTCCCATGTTTAAGAAAGATGAATTCAAACTGGAACAAGTACAAAGAAGGGCTACTAGGATGATCCGAGGAATGGAAAACCTGTCTTATGAAAGGGGACTCAAAGAGCTTGGCTTGTTTAGCCTAACCAAATGAAGGCTGAGGGGAGATATGATTGCTCTCTATAAATATATCAGAGGGATAAATATCAGGGAGGGAGAGGAATTATTTAAGCTCAGTACCAATGTGGACACAAGAACAAATGTATATAAACTGGCCGTGGGGAAGTTTAGGCTTGAAATTAGACGAAGGTTTCTAACCATCAGAGGAGTGAAGTTCTGGAACAGCCTTCCAAGGGGAGTAGTGGGGTCAAAAGACATATCTGGCTTCAAGACTAAGCTTGATAAGTTTAAGGAGGGGATGGTATGATGGGATAGCCTAATTTTTGTAATTAATTGATCTTTGATTATTAGCAGGTAAATATCCCCAATGGTCTGTGATGGGATGTTAGATGGGGTGGGATCTGAGTTACTACAGAGAATTCTTTCCTGGGTGCTGGCTGGTGAGTCTTGCCCACATGCTCAGGGTTTAACTGATCGCCATATTTGGGGTCCGGAAGGAATTTCCCTCCAGGGCAGATTGGCAGAGGCCCTGGAGGTTTTTCGCCTTCCTCTGCAGCGTGGGGCACGGGTCACTTGTTGGAGGATTCTCTGCACCTTGAGGTCTTTAAACCACAATTTGCGGACTTCAATAAGTCAGGCATTGGTTAGGGGTTTGTTACAGGAGTGGGTGGTGAGATTCTGTGGCCTGTGTTGTGCAGGAGGTCAGACTAGATGATCATAATGGTCCCTTCTGACCTTATAGTCTATGAGTCTATGAGGTCATCTAGTCCAACCCCCTGCTCAAAGCAGGACCAACCCCAACTAAATCATACCAGCCAGGGCTTTGTCAAGCCGTGCCTTAAAACCTCTAAGGATGGAGATTCCACCACCTCCCTAGGTAACCCATTCCAGTGCTTCACCACCCTCCTAGTGAAATAGTTTTTCCTAATATCCAACCTAGACCTCCCCCACTGCAACTTGAGACCATTGCTTCTTGTTCTGGCAATGTGGATTTGCAGGCAAACTGAAAGAACTTTGCTCCCTTGAGTGGGTGGAGTTGTGGCCTGGCATAAGGGGTTGCAGCACCACTCAAATTTGGCCTGGCTGCCCTTCCATCCTTGTGAGTAGCACCCCTTGCAGCAGCAGGACGAGCATCCGACCCCAGCAGATCCGCAGCACAGTCGGCCTGGCCACAATGGACGGTTGTTTGTTGTTATTCATATTAGAAGGTAGAAACCCAGAAGTGTCTGTTTGCCTAGAGCAGTGGTTCCCAAACTGGGGTTTGAGAACCCCCTAGGGATTCCCGAAATGTTCCTGGGCAACAATTTCCTAATGGTGGACAGAGCTGTCCCTAGGGATCCTGGGCAGCATGGGGCCGGCAGCCCGGAGCCCTGGGGACTTCCAAGAGCTGAGCAGATCAAAGCCAGCATATCTATCACACTGAGGAGATTTAAGCTTCAACATTTCTTATAAGAAATGGAAAGGGAGGTGGATATATTTTGCTGTTTTTAAAATTAAATAGGCACCTAGGATTGTTTTTAAAATTATTATGGAGAACAAGTTTAAGCTTTGTTGTAATGTGCGTTCTTTGCCTGGATTGTTCAAGACCTGAATGCTTGTGTAGGAGGAACTCTTTGAGTTGGCTTCTTAAATACCTTCATGCTGTTTCACATCTGATACTCCTTGATGAAACATGGGAGCCTTGTCTTACAAGCTACAAAAGTGAGATCTTGGAAGAGTATTGCCGTTTTCATAATGTCATAAAATTACTGTAATGATAAATAAGGAAGGCTGAAAGAATTGGGTTTGTTTAGTTTGGAAAAGACTGAGAGGGGACATGATAGCAGTTTTCAGGTATCTAAACAGGCGTCATAAGGAGGAGGGAGAAAACTTGTTCACCTTAGCCTCTAAGGATAGAACAAGAAGCAATGGGCTTAAACTGCAGCAAGGGAGGTCTAGGTTGGACATTAGGAAAAAGTTCCTAACTGTCAGGGTGGTTAAACATTGGAATAAATTGCCTAGGGAGGTTGTGGAATCTCCATCTCTGGAGATATTTAAGAGTAGGTTAGAGAAATGTCTATCAGGGACGGTCTAGACAGTATTTGGTCCTGCCATGCGGGCAGGGGACTGGACTCAATGACCTCTCGAAGTCCCTTCCAGTCCTAGAATCTATGAATCTATGAAAATAAATAGTGTGTAATAAATATGTCATAAAAACAAATTTTATATTTCCAAGATCACTGCTTTTATAATTTATGCTCAGGTAAGGGAGAAACCCCCTGGAGGGGGTTCGCGAGACTTGACATTTTAGTGAAAGGGGTTCACGGGTTGTTAAAGTTTGGGAACCACTGGCCTAAAGTCCAGTGACAGGGTATTCTGGCCCTGCCCTTGTTTTCAATGGGGATTAGGCTCCTCAATGAAGTGTAGCCAACCTCCAGAGACCAAACATCATGAGTCAGATCCCCAAAATTCATGAGATTGGTCCCACAAATCACGAGAGTTTAAGAACGTCATCAAATCATGTGTTTTTAGTCATCTTCTTACTTTCTAACCCCCCCCCCCCACTGTTCTGGCTCCATGCCTGTGTGAGAACTTCACACTGCAAAGTAACCAGCCTTTAGTGCACAGAACTGCACGCCTCTCCCAGGCTGCTCCGCTGGCCCTCCCCTCTCCCGCGAGACAGGGGAACTGCCAGCCATTTCCTGGGACTGTCCTGACTCTCTCCCCTCCTCGTTCATCTCCTTCACGAAAAGAAGGGCTGAGTGGTAACTAGTTTGAGATCTACTGACCTAATTAACGACGCATCATTAATCACTCGCCCATAGAACTTATATTACTCTTTAGGGTTGATGAGTTACAGATAAGCATATTAAAGAACTTTAAACCTAGATCAATCATACACAGAAGCAATAATGTCATAGTAAAAACAATGGACTGGCCTAGACTTTTTCAAGAAGCAACACTTCCCCGACTCCACTCTGCTCCCTGCACACACACTTCACTGCCTGAGATTGGGCAGCACTCCCCCCCACACTCCGCCCCTGCTCCAACCCCCCATGTTCACCTCCCCCCACACTCCTCCCCTGCTCCAAACCCCCCATGTTCACCTTCCCCTAACACTGCTCCCCAGCTCCACCCCCCCGTGTTCAACTCCCCCACACACTCCTCCCCTGCTCCAAACTCCCCCATGTTCACCCCCCCACTGCTCCACCGCTCCAACCCCCCCGTGTTCACCTCCCCCCACACACTCCTCTCCTGCTCTAAACCCCCCCATGTTCACCACCCCCTCACACTGCTCCCCTGCTCCAAACCCCCCCTGTTCACTTCCCCCCCACACTGCTCCCCTGCTCCAGCCCCCCCCGTGTTCATCTCCCCCACACTGCTCCCCTGCTCCAGCCCCCCCCCCGTGTTCAACTCCCCCCACACTGCTCCTGTCATAACTATAAAGGGAAGGGTAACAGCTCTCCTGTGTACAGTACTATAAAATCCCTCCTGGCCAGAGACTCCAAAATCCTTTTACCTGTAAAGGGTTAAGAAGCTCAGGTAACCTGGCTGACACCTGACCCAAAGGACCAATAAGGGGACAAGATACTTTCAAATCTTGGTGGGGGGAAGGTTTTTGTTTGTGCTCTTTGTTTTGGGGGTGGTTCGCTCTTGGGACTAAGAGGGACCAGACATCAATCCAGGCTCTCCAGATCTTTCTGAACAAGTCTCTCATATTTCAAATTTGTAAGTAAACAGCCAGGCAAGGCATGTTAGTTTTATCTTTGTTTTCTCAACTTGTAAATGTACCTTTTACTAGGGTGTTTACCTCTGTTTGCTGTAACTTTGAACCTAAGGCTAGAGGGGGGTCCTCTGGGCTCTTTAAGTTTGATTACCCTGTAAAGTTATTTTCCATCCTGATTTTACAGAGATGATTTTTACCTTTTCTTTAATTAAAAGCCTTCTTTTTAAGAACCTGATTGATTTTCCTTGTTTTTAGATCCAAGGGAGTTGGATCTTGATCCACCAGGAGTTGGTGGGAGGGAGGAGGGGGAATGGTTAATTTCTCCTTGTTTTAAGATCCAAGGGGTTTGGATCTGTATTCACCAGGGAATTGGTGAAGAGTCTCTCAAGGCTACCCAAGGAAGGGAATTAGCTTTGGGAGTGGTGGCCACGGACCAGATCTAAGCTGGTAGTTAAGCTTAGAAGTTTTCATGCAGGCCCCCACATTTGTACCCTAAAGTTCAGAGTGGGGAAGCAGCCTTGACATGGTGGCAGAGGTGGGATCATTTTAAACCAAAAGCCAGTAAGATTTTTTCCCTCCTTTCTAGCTGCTTGGAAAGCAGAGCTGAAGGTAGATGCATATCTTATCTCTCCTTGCCTGAAGGCAGAGGTGTTAAGTTTTTTTTAACAAGGGTCTTTGTTAAGAGAAGGGTTCAATCAGTGAGCAAACAACTGGTAAAAGGAATTTACAAGCTGAATTGTTTTTTTTTCTTTCTACCTCTCGGGGTTAGCTAGTTAGAAAGTCTCTGTTACCTCAGCAGCAGCCTGAGCTAAGTGCATCCCAGTTTCAGTCAACTGCAGAGGGGTGTGACCCAGCACAAGAAAACAGGAAAATAACTACCAAAGACGTAGCTAACAAAATAGAACTGGCCAGACTAGAAGCAAAAGAAAATTAAAAAAAAAACATCAGAGACTGCTTCAATTAAAAAAACTCGAGCAAGAAGCTGAAGAGAAAGCCAAAGAGGAGGCCCACAAAAGAGCTATGGAGCTGAAAGAAAAAGAAATGGAGCAGAAAAGAAAGCCAAAGAGGTGGCCCACAAGAGAGCTATGGAGCTAAGAGAAAAAGAGATGGAGGAGAGGGAAAAAGAGATGAAGCATGAACTGAAATTAGCACGGGCTAGGCCGGATATACCAGCCAATCCTAACAACCCCTCTCCAGGTACCCCTTCCCATCCCAGAAAATTCCCCACCTACAAGGCAGGTGATGATACTGAGGCCTTCTTAAAAAATTTTGAAAGGGCCTGCCTTGGATACAACATCACTACAGACCAGTACATGGTAGAGCTAAGGCCGCAGCTCAGTGGACCCTTAGCAGAGGTGGCGGCTGAAATGCCTAAGGAACACATGAACAGTTATGAACTTTTTAAAAACAAGGCCAAAATCAGAATGGGGCTAACACCTGAGCATGCCCATCGGCGGTTCAGAGCCCTAAGGTGGAAACCCGATGTGTCATTTACCCGACATGCCTACCACATTGGAAAAAATTGGGATGCCTGGATATCAGAAGCAAATGTTAAATCTACGGAAGAGTTGCCCTTCCTAATGCAAATGGAGCAGTTTTTAGAGGGTGTTCTTGAGAAAACAGAAAGGTACATCCTAGATGGGAAGCCCAAAACTGTAACCGAGGCGGGGGAGATTGAAGCCAAATGGGTGGAGGTGGCAGAAAAGAAAAAAACTAGTAGCAGTTGGAGCAAATATCAGAAGGGGCAAGCCGAAACCAAACCTTACCACCGGGGACAACCAAGGCCCCACCCACATCCCAAGGGAAACCCCAGATGCCTTCTCACCCCACCACACCAGTCTCCACCAACCAACATCACCCAGGTGATATCTTAGCAGGGCGGTGTTTTAAATGTAATGAACTGGGACATATAAAGGCTCACTGCCCCAAGAACCCCAACCGATTACAGTTCATTACACCACAATCACACCAAAGATCCCCAGACCCAGATGCCTCTCTCATACCCTCGGAGCGAAGGGAAACCTTGAGAGTGGGCGAAAAGAAGGTTATCGCTTGGAGGGACACTGGGGCACAAGTGTCAACTATCCACCAATCCCTAGTGGACCCCAAACTCATCAACCCGGAGGTTCCAGTGACAATTCAACCCTTCATGTCACAGTCTGTAACCTTGCCTACAGCCAAGTTGCATGTCCAGTACAAGGGCTGGTCAGGAATGTGGACTTTTGCAGTCTATGACAATTATCCCATCCCCATGCTGCTGGGGGAAGACTTGGCCAACCATGTAAAGCTAGCCAAGAGGGTGGGAATAGTCACCCGCAGCCAGGCTAAGCAAGCTTTCACCCCCCTCCCTGTTCCTGAGCCGTCCACCAGGGCCCCGTCTGTGTTACCAGAGACCCAAACAAAGGTGGTGGAACCGGATCCCCTGCCAACGACTGCAACAGCTGTAGTGGATCCAATCCCAAAGACCCAGCCAAAGCCAGTCCCAGAACCGGAACTGGCAATGCAACCAGCAACAGAACCATTGCCAGCACTGAGTCCAGCGCTTGCAAACCCGTCTACCACTCCAACGCCAGAGGGCACCAGCGAGCCTAACCTGGCAGAAGCAGCAGATAACCCTACCCAAGAGGCTCAGCCAGAGCCTGAGATACCACATAGTGCACCAGCGGACAGCGGTTCACAGTCAATGGAAACAGCCCCAGCACCTGCATCACTTCCAGAGGAACCAAGCCCCAGTCCACAGTCCAAGGAGGAACTGATGTCTCCAGCATCAAGGGAACAGTTCCAGGCCGAGCAGGAAGCAGATGACAGCCTTCAGAAAGCTTGGGCGGCGGCGCGGAGCACCCCACCGCCTCTCAGCTCTTCTAACCGATCCCGGTTTGTTGTAGAACAAGGACTTTTATACAAGGAGACTCTTTCTGGTGGGCACCAGGAAAACTGGCATCCTCAAAGACAGTTGGTAGTTCCCACTAAGTATCGGGTAAAGCTCTTGAGTGTAGCCCATGATCATCCCAGTGGCCATTCTGGGGTGAACAGAACCAAAGACCGGTTGGGGGAGTCCTTCCACTGGGAGGGAATGGGCAAGGACGTTGCTAATTATGTCCGGTCTTGTGAGGTGTGCCAATGAGTGGGAAAGCCCCAAGACCAGGTTAAAGCCCCTCTCCAGCCACTCCCCATAATTTAGGTCCCATTTCAGCGAGTAGCTGTGGATATTCTGGGTCCTTTCCCAAAGAAGACACCCAGAGGAAAGCAGTACATACTGACTTTCATGGATTTTGCTACCCGATGGCCGGAAGCAGTACCCTTAAGCAACACCAAAGCTAAAAGTGTGTGCCAGACATTAGCTCCCCTGCTCCAGCCCCCCGTGTTCACCTCCCTCGCATAATGCTCCGCTGCTCCAAACCCCCAGTGTTCACCTCCCCCCCACTCCTCCCTTGCTCCACACACCCCCGTGTTCACCTCTACCCCACACTGCTCCCCTGTTCACCTCCCCCCCACACTGCTCCCCTGCTCCAGACCCCCCGTGTTCACCTCCACCCCACACTGCTCCCCTGTTCCAACCCCCCGTGTTCACCACCCGCCCCCACACTGCTCCCCTGCTCCAAACCCCCTCTGTTTACCTCCCCCCCACACTGCTCCCCTGCTCCAGACCCCCCGTGTTTACCTTCCCCTACACAGCTCCCCTGCTCCAACCCCCCCGTGTTCACCTCCCCCTCACACTCCTCCCCTGCTCCAGACTCCCCGTGTTTACCTCCCCCACACACAGCTCCCCTGCTCCAACCCCTCCCCCGTGTTCACCTCCCCCTCACACTCCTCCCCTGCTCCAGACCCCCGTGTTCACCTCCCCCCATATTCCTCCCCTGCTCCAGACCCCCCGTGTTTACCTACCCCCACACAGCTCCCCTGCTCCAACCCCCTCGTGTTCACCTCCCCCCCATAATGCTCCCCTGCTCCAAACCCTCCGTGTTCACCTTCCCCCCACTCCTCCCTTGCTCCAGACCCCCCCGTGTTCACCTCCCCCCCACATTCCTCCCCTGCTCCAGACCCCCCGTGTTTACCTCCCCCCACACAGCTCCCCTGCTCCAACCCCCCCATGTTCACCTCCCCCCACACTCCTCCCCTGCTCCAGACCCCCCGTGTTTACCTCCCCCCACACAGCTCCCCTGCTCCAACCCCCCCATGTTCACCTCCCCCTGACACTCCTCCCTTCCTGCAGACCCCCCCATGTTCACCTCCCCTCCATAGTGCTCCCCTGCTCCAAACCCCCCGTGTTCACCTCCCCCCCATACTGCTCCCCTGCTCCAAACCCCCCGTTTTCACCTCCCCCCACTCCTTCCTTGCTCCAAACCCCCCGTGTTCACCTCCCCCCCACTCCTCCCTTGCTCCAGACCCCCCGTGTTCACCTCCCCCCCACACTGCTCCCCTGTTCACCTCCCCCCCACACTGCTCCCCTGCTCCAGACCCCCCGTGTTCACCTCCTCCCCACACTGCTCCCCTGCTCCAGACCCCCCCGTTCACCTCCCCCCACACTCCTCCCTTGCTCCAGACCCCCTGTGTTCACCCCCGACCCTTCTCCGGACCCCCCCCTGCTCCGGACCCCCCCACCTTCCCTTCCTACCACTCCCTCCTGCCCTCACATCCTGCTGCTACCCCTAAACCTGCCTCCTGCTCCACTCAGTGCCCTGCCCCCCCCCACTCTCCCCATCCCCTTTTCATAGGGTCTCTGCTGTTCCTCACAGTCCCTGCTACCCGTAGCATGGCAGCCATGTTGCCGCTGGGCATGGCTTCAGTTGCATTGCAAGCAGCGAGAGGTGGCAGCCAGCACTATTAGAGGAGATAGACTGTAGAGAAATGGCAGCGTCTTGCTGGCTTCAGCCGCATTGACAGTGATAGGAGATGGCGGCCATTGTGAATAGGGGAAAATTCATGAGTTGACACCTTCCGCCATGTTTGCATGAGACAGGTTAAAAACCAGCTCAATATCCCAAGAGTCACGATCAGATCACAAAAAGAACCGGAGTCCTCGTGCCACCTTAGAGACTAACACATTTATTGGACACAAGCTTTCGTGGGCTAGAGCTCGCTTACGAGAGTTGGCAATGCTGTAAATAGTGTGAATCTTCCCGGGGCTCAGTTCTCTTGTGCAAAATGGAGAGGGTGGCATGTCCCCTCTGTGTCTACGGAGATTGTAACCTCGCTGGGGCCGGCTCTGTCTCTCGCTGTGTGTGTAACACACCAGGGCCTGGGGGAGGCTGCAGCTGGGGGGCCTGCAGCTGCTCCTGTGGTAATAACGAGGCCCTTTCGAATGAAAAGCCGTAGGCAACCTTAGCAAAAGGTACTGTCAGGCTCTTCATCTACAGTGTGGGGGGGAGTCGTCCAAATCTCTGTCCCCACTGTGCCAGGGGGTACTCAACCCCCGGCTCTGCCCCAGGCCCTGCCCCCACTCCACCCCTTCCCCCAAGTCCCCACTCTTACCCTGCCTCTTCCCGCCCCCGCCCCTGTCCCGCCTCTTTCCTCCCTATTCTGCCCTGCTCCTCTCCCTCCCCCCAGCCCCTCCTGCATGCTGCAGAACAGCTGATCGCGGTGGGTGGGAGGCATGGGAAGGGAGGGGGAGGCGCTGATCAGGAGGGCCGCCGACGGGTGGAAGGCATTTGGGGCAGGGGGGAGCTGATAGGGGTATTATTAGAGTATTATTATGAAGAGGACCTGAAAGGTTTTACCTCACAAAAGAAGATGGTTTTTTTTTCTTTATTTTTTTAACCTTAGAAATATCAGGAACACGAAGCATTGTCTCTTCTAGCGGGGCTTGGGTGGACTCTTAGAGATGTGGAGTGTGGTCTCACATCTTAACTGAAGGTGTTGGGGGGGAGGAAGGAAGGAACAATGCTTAGAGGGGAGGGATAGCTCAGTGGTTTGAACCTGGGTCTATTAAACTCATGGTTGTGAGTTCAATCCTTGAGGGGACCATTTAGGGATCTGGGGCAAAAACCTGTCAAGGACAGTACTTGGTCCTGCTGTGAAGATAGGAAACTAGACTTGATGACCTTCTAAGGTCCCTTCTAGCTCTATGAGATAGGTATACCTCTGTGTGTGTATATATATATATCATCCTTTCTCCAAAGAGTTCATTGGGCATTGATATTCAATAGGTGTTAACACAAACAAACCAAAAGCACAGTGTTTGAAGCAGCCTGACTAAAATCTCCTTCCCCTCTCAGCCATTGCAGCTCTTTGATGATAGAATTTCACTAGTTCTCCAGTCCCCAGTGACTCTTTGAGGGTAGATGGGATTTGAATCCCTAACGTAAAAACAAGCCTTTATTGTTTTTTAACACAAATCCCCTTTGGGCGTGTCCTGCATCCAGGGCCGGCTTTAGCAGGTGCGGGGCCTCACGCTGGGATGCGAATTGTCTCGCGCCCCCCACCGCCCCAACTCCGCCCTAGCCCTGCCCTGACTCCGCCCCCTCCCTGCCCCATTGGTTCCCTCCCCACGCTGGGCACCTTGTTGCTCTCACCTGGGCAGGGGGTTGGTCCTTCGTGGCAAGGGAGTGCTGGAAGCAGCGCTGCTTAGCAGTGAGAGCGAAGACTCACTGTTCACTTCGGCCCCTCGCCAAAAACCTGCCTGGATTCCAGCCTTCCTCCCAAACGTACCGTTTAAGCCCTAGGATGCTGGCTTACTCCCAGCTGGGGCCTGGACGGGGCGGTTTTGTTGCCACTAGGGGGCGCTGCGCTGTACTGGGGAGGGAGGAGGGCTGCTGACAGCAGGGAGGCTAAATTGAGAAACTTGGGAGAGTCCAGAACGACCGCCCCCCTGTCCCCAGCAGCCCTGACTCCTTCCCTCCCATTGCTGCCCCAAGACGACCCAGCTTCCTCCCCCCCCCCTTGCCTCGGTCTGGGAGCAAGCATGGAGGACACAGGCCATGTCAGGCCGGGGCATGAGGGAGCCAGCCCAGTGGTGGCAGCGGGGGAGAGCAGGAAACAGGGCCTGGAGGCTGAAGTCTGCAGCACCATCAGCTCCCCAGCCATGGCAGGGGAGAGGGGACCTGAGTCCCTCTACACTGGGTGCTGGGCCCAGCTGTGCATGATGTCACTGCCCCAGCCAGATGGCTTAGGTAACACGGGCTGTAATGACAAGCTCTGTTTTCAATACAGCTGAGTGCGAGGATGGACGACTTCCTCCCAAGGCTGTCTGAGAAGCCGGCCCCTCGGAGCTGCCCATCCTCTGTGAAGGCCAGAGCCTCGTCCCAAGGGCGCTCCGCTCAGCTGAGCCAGCCCAGATGCAGGATGTGTGAACCCTGCGCCCGCTCCTGGAACCGCGGCCGCTGAGGGCCCACTCTTGCCCTTGAGCGCACTGTGTCCCAAGAAGCAACAAGTCAAATGCTGAGCAAGGCCCTGGGCAAACGGAGGGGTGGGGAGAGGGGCTTGGCCCAGGAGCACGGGGGGTAGGGGAGGCAGAGGGTCACAGTCGAAGAGTGGAAGCTGAGAGCAGGGAAAGGAGCACGGTGAAAGGACTGGCATAAGCAGGGGGGATGAGAGCAGAGAAATAGATGGGGCAGGGCGAGATCAGCTGCACACATACAAAATGGACAATGACTGCCTAGGAAGGAGTCCTGCGGAAAGGGATCTGGGAGTCATAGTGGATCACAAGCTAAATATAAGTCAACAGTGTAACGCTGTTGCAAAAAAAGCAAACATCCTTCTGGGATGTATTAGCAGGAGTGTTGTACGCAAGACACAGGAAGTAATTCTTCCCCTCTACTCCGTGCTGATTAGGCCTCAACTGGAGTATTGTGCCCAGTTCTGGGCGCCACATTTCAGGAAGGATGTGGACAAATTGGAGAGAGTTCAGAGAAGAGCAACAAAAATGATTAAAGGTCTAGAAAATGTGACCTATGAGGGAAGATTGAAAAAATTGGGTTTGTTTAGTCTGGAGAAGAGACGACTGAAAGGAGACATGAGAACAGTTTTCAAGTACATAAAAGGTTGTTAAATTGTTTTTCTTAACCTCTGAGGATAGGACAAGAAGCAACGGGCTAAAATTGCAGCAAGGGAGGTTTAGGTTGGACATTAGGAAAAACTTCCTAACTGTCAGGGTGGTGAAGCACTGGAATAAATTGCCTACGGAGGTGGTGGAATCTCCATCATTGGAGATTTTTAAGAGCAGGTTGGACAAACCCCTGTCAGGGATGGTCTAGATAATTAGTCCTGCTTTGAGTGCATGGGACTGGACTAGATGATCTCTCGAGGTCCCTTCCAGTTCTATGATTGTATGTGTGACGGGTTGGATCACAGAAACCCCCTTGGGAGCTGCCACCCGATGTGCAAAGACTACCCCTGCTCCTGTTTTCCCTGCCAGCTCAGGACTCCAGCACCCTGTCTTGCTGAGCCAGACACTCCCGTCTGGCTCCAGACACAGATCCAGGGTCTGAATCTCCTGTCCCAAAGCTGCAAGTTTACCTGAAAACAGCTCACAGTAGCGCGCTTGTCTTTAGCACTCAGATGCTCAACTCCCAATGGGGTCTAAACCCAAATAAATCCGTTTTACCCTGCATAAAGCTTATGCAGGGCAAACTCAAATTGTTCGCCCTCTATAACACTGATAGAGAGATATGCACAGTTGTTTGCTCCCTCAGGTATTAATACATACTCCGAGTAAATTACTAAATAAAAAGTGATTTTATTAAATACAGACAGTAGGATTTAAGTGGTTCAAAGTAGTAACAGACAGAACAAAGTAAGTCACCAAGCAAAATAAAATAAAATGCGCAAATCTATGCCTAATCAAACTAAATACAGATAATCTCACCCTCAGAGATGTTTCAGTAAGTTTTTCTCAGACTGGACACCTTCCAGGCCTGGGCACAATTCTTTCCCCTGGTACAGCTCTTGTTGCAGCTCAGGTGGTAGCTAGGGGATTCTTCATGATGGCTTCTCTCCCTCTCTGTTCTCTTCCCCCCCTTTATATATCTTTTGCATAAGGCAGGACCTCTTTGTCTCTCTGGGTTTCCACCCCCCCTCACTGGAAAAGCACCAGGTTAAAGATGGATTCCAGTTCAGGTGACATGATCACATGTCACTGCAAGACTTCATTACTCACTTGCCAGCACACACATATACAGGAAGACTCACAGGTAAATACAGCCATCTGCAGACAATGGGAGTCATCAAGATTCCAAACCATCATTAATGGTCCACACTTTACACAATTACAATAGGCCCTCAGAGTTACATTTTATATTTCTAGTTTTAGATACAAGAGTGGTACATTTATACAAATCAGATGATCACACTCAGTAGATTATAAGCTTTGTAATGATACCTTACAAGAGACCTTTTGCATGAGGCATATCCCAGTTACTTACATTCACTTATTACCGTATTTTCTCTAAAACTATCTCAGTTACATTATATTGACTTATTATCAAGTTTTTATAAAACCATATAGACTGCACAACGTCACAGTATGATCATGATGGCCCTTGTAGCCAATGAGGAGAGAAGCAGCAGGACTGGCCCTAGGTGGGCAGCTGCCAGAGGAGAGACATCCTTGTGCTCCGTGCAGGCTGGGAGGCCCCTCAAGCCCTCTGTCGCTCTGGAGGGGAGCATCAGCCCAGCCACTACCCAGGGGATTCAGACCGTTCAGCCATCGCTGGAGCCCTGCCAGGATCCCGTTACCACATGGCACTAGAAGCAGCAGCTCTGGCACCTGCTTCCTGGCCGCCCCGGGATTCCTGGCCCAGCTCCAGAAGCTGGTTCTGGAGTCTCTTGGGCAGGGCTGTACTGGGTCTCTGCGGGGGTTCTGCATCTTCCGCTGGAGGAGGGAAGACAGGGCCTGACATGCCTGCGCATGCAGATCCATGTCTTCTGCCTCCAGGCCCTGCAGAGACTCCTTTGTGCCGCAGGTAGCTCGGCATGGAGTACATTGGCGCATGCCTTCCTCCGCCGCCTCCGAGGGCTCCGAGACGACCGGCAGCTCTTTTATCTCCATCCGAGAGGTCTTCCATGAGACCTCTCTGAGCTGCTGGTCTTCTACCAGGATCTCCTCCGGATCTGGAAGCTGGTCTCGGCGACCAGGTCCATGGTGGCCACCCAGGGGGCAGATCTCCTCGCAGAGCCCCTGCTACACAATCCCCATCTTCGTGTGCTGGTGGCGGAGTTGCCCTCGGTGTGTCAGAGGTTGGTCCTGGTGGAAGTTACCAGGCTCAAGGACCTCCTGGACTATGACCAGGGGACTAGGTGGATCCCTATGCGCTTGGCTGGCGCATGGGGCTCTCTGCCCTTGGTACCCCCCGCCGCGTACTCGGGAGGTGGAGGCAGCCTTATTGCCCACTTCTTGGTCTTTCCTCGTATGGGTCCTGCAAGAGGGTATTCCAGCCTGCCCCTCATCCCAGGCCCTCCGGATCTCTTCATCGGGCCCCTGCCCCATGAGTCCTCTTGGATCCCACCCCTCTGTATCCCAAGCCGGCTGCACGATTTGCAGCTGGTTCACTTCCAAACCACGCCATGGGACCATCTCTACATGCTCGTGCTCCACATTCTTCATTTCCCCATCCTCGTGTCCTGCCCCGACACCAAGTGGCAGGACCTTTTACCAGCTACAGAGGTGGGGGACCCCGGTGGACCAGCCTTTATTCCACCTTGGTTCCACAGCCCACTGGGGACATTAGTTGGTGGCTCCTCCATGGAACCGTGAGCACAGGCGTATACGTGGCGCGGTTCCCGACGCCTGCCCTTTTTGCAGTGTGTGGGAGACCCTGGCGCATGTCTATCTGCAGTGCGCCAGGCTGCAGCCCCTCTTCCGGCTCCTCCAGAACCTCTTGTTGAGGTTCTGGCTGCACTTTTCCCCCACACCTTTTCATACATGCACACCCCATCCGTGGCCCCACGAAGTCGTGGGACCACCTTGTCAACCTCCTCCTAGCCATGGCCAAAATGGCCTTTTATAACACCAGGGAGAGGAGGTTGGCTGGGGGGGGGGCCTGCGACTGTGGGGCCTGTTTTCGTTCTTTCATCCGTTCACACATCCGGGCAGAGTTCCTCTGGGCACCATCCGCTGGCTCCTTGGATGCTTTTGAGAAGCTGTGGGCGCTGTCCGGGGTTCTCTGCTTGGTGTCCCCTTCCGGTTCCCTAGTTTTGGCCCTTTGATCTATTCCTATTTTTTTTCTTCGTTGTCCCCTGACTTTGGTTGAGTTCTGGGCCCAGTAGCTCCTCCCCAGGCTGGGGGAGGAGCCTTTAGCTGTGGCCGGGCGTAAGCCCACCCACTTCCCAGCACCCAATAGGACCAGCTTCCTGACAGGTGTTTCCCAGCCTCCCCTCCAGCCCTGCTCCTCACCTTGACTGCAGCAGGGGAGCAGTGAGCGGGGCAGGGCTGGGGGGGTGACAGTGCAGGGCAGGGTGTGATGCATGTCCTGGCCCTGCCTGTGCTGTGCCTGCTCCGGGGATAAGCAGAGGCCCTCAGCCCCCGGGGCTGTCACATCCACTTACATCTGCTGCCGTGGACTGGCCTCAAGCCATACCGAGCAAAGCGTCAGTCAGGGCGCGCAGCCCTCCACAGCTGGGGCTCCAAGCAGCACCAGGCCAGGCTCTAGGGGCCCCTCCTGGACCACTAAAGGGAGGGGAGTCACGCTAGCTAAACAGGCAGGGGGCTGGGTGGGTGCAAACAGTGAGGAAACGATCCCCTACCCCCAGAATAGGCAGCGCCGCCCTTCCCCGGCTGTTGCCCCCTGCACCCCAGCAAGAGCAAGTGCTTCTGTGTGAGGCCATCTCCTGGGTGACTCCAGCAGAGAAGGGGCCTGGACCAGCCCCTGGGGCTTAGATCTGGGACCAGCCTCTCCAGCCCCCAGCAGCAAACCTCGTGCTTGGGCCCATCCCTGAGCCCCGGGGCACTTGCTTCCCAGCCACAGTGCACAGGCCATTCGGCTCAGCGAACCCCACTTCCCTGTGTCACCACAAGCAGCATGGAGGGGGCCCGGAGCTGGGGCACAGTGGCCTGGCTGACAGCACCTCGCTGCTCACACCCTTGTCAGCTCTGCAGCATGGTCTCGGGGCCACTCTCTCCCCCAGCGATGGGCTGCTCTGATGCTTTGTGCCGGAGAGAAACCCGCTCCCCATAGCCCATGGGAGCATTACGGGGTGCTTGGAAATGGAGAGGCCAGGCCAGCCCTACTGCCAAGGGAGCAGGCCAGCACCTTGGCAACAGAGTGGGGTATGCGGGGTGTTCCACTGGGTGATGCTGCGGGGACAGGTGGGCTTGTGGCTATCATCCAGGTCTGGGCTCAGGAGACATGGAGCCCATTCCCAGCCCTGCCTCTGACTCGCTGTGTGATATCAGGCAAGTCTCCTCGCTGTGCCTCAGTTTCCCTATCTGTGAAATGGGAGTAACAGAATACTCCCCCGAAGGACTGTGAAGATTTGAGCCAGATCCCCAGCAGGTGGCTCCAATGGAGCGAGGCCAATGTACACTGGCTGAGGATGAGACCTTCACGGGCAGCACTCACTGTGTCTGACTGGAGCATGCATGGCAGCTGGCCCTGGGAACTTCTGTTCGGACCTCTCCTTCCCCTGGGGGCATCTGGCTTCTGGGACTCTTGCCTGGACCCAGATGACCATTAATGTCTGGGGATAAAGGGATTCAAGCTGACTCTGGATGGGCTCAGGAGCAAGGCCTGTTCGGTGACATCTTGTCCATGTGCTTGGAAGCGGGGCAGGCATTTTCTGGGGCTGTGTCCAGTCAAGGGTCAGGGGAGGCCTGGTCTCTTCCTCTCTGCTACAGCCGCAGAGACAGAGCACATGGCCGGTTCAGTCACTGCCCAGCACGGGGACCCGGCCGGGCTAAGTGCATTCTGCAGAGGTTCTCTCTGATGGTGAGTGCCCAGGCGCGGGGGCTGTGCACTGCACTGCGAGCCATTCCACGCCCATTGTCCCTTCGCCTGCCCAGACAGGCCTGGCTCCGAGCTGAGCTGCATTGCAGGATATAAGGAGCCAGGCAGCCTTGGCAGGGCCACTCTGCTAACGCAGGGATTTGATCACAGCCTCCTTGGTCTCCTGGCTGAATTACCGGGACAGCTCTGCCTCGGGCCAATTAAAATAGGCAGGTGCAATTATCCTGCCAGCAGGCAGCCTTGGCCAGCTCTGGAGCTGGGCTGAGGAATGTGGCTCCTCAGAGTTAACTCTTCAGTGGCAGGGGGTGAGTGAGAAGCAAGGGGGTGAGATGGAGGTGAAAGGGTGGCAACAAGGGATGTGCCCCCTACAGAGCCTTCAGTGGGTCACCCCTCTAGTTTAGCACAAACCCATCGGGAGTGGGGGTGGGATCCAGTTCCTGGCTCTGTAAAGGAGCCAGCGTCAGTCTGGTGTGTTGCGAGTTCCAGCCCAGTGACCAGAGACTTTGTTACACGGCTCATGAACCCGTTGAGGGTCCCCAGAGCATCTGTCAACGGTGGATCCCAGAAACAAGCCTCTCGTCTCTCTCAGGCCTCCAGATGCCCACGGCAAGGAGGCCCAGCATGCCTGCTCTCTGGCGCCTGCTCCGCGGCCAGCTGCTAATGAGTGTAATTAATCATGGCACAGGTGGGACTCGTAGGCTCGTAGGCTTTGATTTTCTGCACTGCCACATGTAGGCGTGAGGAGGGCTGGGAGCTGAGCTGAAATATGAACAGCTCATTATCAGAGACTTTCCCCTCCCCTTCTGGGGATGGAGCACAGAGCTGCATGGCCGGAGGCTGGGGGAGCAGAGGACTCCCCACCACCTCGGGGAGGCCCCTTCTGGTAGGCCACCCTGGATTACTGCTGTCATTAGAGCAGGGGGTTCAGGACTGCTCCTACAATGCACAGCCCAGGCAGCCCCCCGGCCTGCTCCTCAGACATGCCAGGCCCGTCTGATCAGGGGTGCCCATTTTCCTATGGCCAGCAGGGGGCAGGACGACATAAATCACCACCCCTGTAAAGAGACGAAATGGCTTCTGAATGGGCCTGACCCTGCAAAGCCTGCTGGCAACAGTAGCTTTTACTGCCATGAGCAGCCCTGCTGGGACCAGTGGGGCTACGTGTACGAACCCGGCTTGGTGGGGCTGGCACCACTAAGACAAAAGCGTGCCCACTGGTGACTCTAGTAGGGTGGGAGGGCACTCGGCACCACCCAGCATCACTCGCGGGGCTATGCGGGGGAGGGAGACGAACCCAGGCAGCAGCCCAAGCCCAACATCATCTGCTCTCCCAGACGGACCCCATCCTCCCTTGCGGCTTCCCCCTCCCTGCCCAGCCTCTGTTTCTCCCTTCCCCATCTCCACTCTCCCCGGCCTTTCTGTGTCTCATTCCCCCTCCCCCGTCCCTGGCCAGGCAGGTACCACGGATCACACCCAGCATGTGGGGGAGCCAGCCGGACGTTCCGGGGCCTGGCCTAGCAGCTTTGTCACTTGTCTCCCCCAGTGTGTGGGGAGCTGGGGGATGCTTCAGGCCCGGATCGCAGATGAAGGGGTTTCTCCTATGCTAGCAGTGGCACTGCAATCTCCACCTGCTCCAATCAGCACTCGCCACCGCGGGCACCGGCCCCGCTGGGGAGCCGGAGCTGTGAAGAGCAATTTGCCTTCAACAAATTAAACACCGAAAACATATGTTCCCTGTCATCCTGTCATCTCCGGTCTGCCACAAATCATCTGTCAAGCCCTTCGCTCTCTGGATAGCTGTCCCCTGATCACAGCGACCCAGCCGAGTCCTGGAGCAGCTGTAATGATCCGTGGCCGAGCGCCGCCGGGCACCGCAGCCATTAGCCATCTGCACAGCACAGGCTGCGGCATTCGAACTCCAGACACCAATAACTCTCAGCCCCCAGTGACCAGCCCTGAGGAGTGAGTAGAAAGGAGCAATTCTGGCATATTCCAGTAGAGGGCAGTGGGACATACACATTAGAGACTGATTATCCTTTAGGAGTGGGGTCACAGCATGGTGCGCGGGCATCACACACTACCCACCCCCCAGAAATACTCCAGGTGTCAGCCAGAGATTCCCACTAGAGGGGCAGGATTTGAACTCAGCACTGTGGGCTCCGACCATGCAGGCTCTCGAGTCAGGAGAGCTAAAGCAGCAGCTCCGTTAGCCAGAGCAGGCTGGGGCTCTGTGGACGACAGTGGGTGCTATTGACACACCGCTCTGCTATGCAGCCGGTAAAGGGTGGGCACCGATGCCAGTGCCTGTGGGAAGGGTCAGCCCTGCCTGAGCTCAGCAAGCAGTGGGAGCTGGTACACGCACCAGCAGGTCCTTGTGTCAGCTGCAGCATGGGTGCCAGTGCAGGCATGGCTCAAGTGTTGTTCCCAGTATGGAGCAGGGGTTCGTGACACTGAGCCCAGCCGGTACTGGCCCAGGTGTTGCCAGGACGAGTGCAGCTGTCCCATTGCTGGAATGTGGGTACTGATTTGGCTAGAGGGCAGTGCCCAGGGATCTGCCCAGGGATCTACAATGCTGCCAGTTGTGTAGTCGCTGTGGGGTTTCCATCTCAGCCTGCTGCCCTGTCTCTGAAGTGGATTCTCCTGCCCCTCCCCTGGCATGGAAGGGATCCCAGGATGGCCCTGCCCTGCTCAGTGCCATGGGTGGTGGGAGTTTCTGGCATGGCACAAGTTTGTGGCCTGGGCCCTGCTGCAGAGGCCTATGGGTAATCCATCCTTATTGCTGCCTCACTCCATTCCCAGCACCCACCAGCACACACCGGGGGGGCTGAGAAATCTGAGGATGTGGGTCCCCAGGCAGAGCGCCAGGAGTTGGGCACTGTCAGAGGGAAGCTGCTGGATGCTCACTGGCCCAGTGGTTTGCTCCGGAGGGGCAGGAGGTGGGACACAGCACTGGCCGGATCAGTGTGTCAGTGTCTGCGTTACTCATCAATGGAGAGTGCTGCTCAGAGCGCCGCTGCACTGGGGACATCACAATATACCACTCTGAGATACAACAGCTGTGTGTCCCACACAAACCGTCCCCCGGCCTGGCACGTGGGGTAGGAGATCCATGGGGCAGGAGATGTGTGTGTATCAGTGGGCCAGGTCTGTGGGGTTCCACATGCCTTTCCTGCAGCTGAGGCTGCAGCTCCTCTATTCAATTCTGTTCTATCTCGGTTCTTATACTGCGTTCATCACCAGACTACCTGAGCACGAAGGTGCTGAGCGCAGTATAGGGGCCTAGACACCCTCCAATGGTGCACTGAGCCCTGTGACTACACAGCTCTCACGTGTTTGGTCTCTCATGCTCACCTCAAAGGAAGAAGCACGTGCAGGGATGGTGCCCTAGCCTCTGTTTGCCAGAAGCTGGGAGTGGACGACAGGGGATGGATCACTCAGTGGCCTGTTCTGTTCATTCCCTCTGAAGCACTTGGCACTGGCCATTGTCAGAAGACAGGAGACTGGGCTAGATGGATCTTTGGGCTGAGCCAGGGCGTTCTTACATTCTTACGTGCAGTGGCTTGGCTTGGCTTAGCTTGCAGTGTGTGTATTTTTTTTAAATATAACCTTGGCTGTGTGTTTCTGTTAGCGAAGGCAGGCCAAAGAATGTGCCTCACACTTGGAGTTGGGGCACTGGAACAGGGGGAAGGGGCGGAGTGAGCGACAGGCGGGAGGAGGCAGAGAGGAATGAGTGAGGGGCAGGGTCTTGAGGGGAAGATACAGCATGGGGCTGGGGCCTTGGGGAAAGAGAGGGTGCAGGGGCAGGGTCTTGGGGGAAGGGGCAGTGCGAGGGCGGCGGCTCAGGGAGAAGGGCAGGGCCTTGGGGGACACATGATGTGGGGGCTGGGCCATGGTTCAGGTGCCTGCGGCCCCTCCCCCCCACTTTTAGGGTGCCTCTGCTGCTCCTGCTTGGACTGGAAGGTGGGGAGGTGTGTGATGGGGGAGTTCACTGCAGTCTCAGAGCAGCCCCCGGAGAAGGGTCTGCCTCCCGCACAGACCAGCTTTGCTCTTGTTGAGATTCCACTGGGCCAGAGGAGCAGAGCAGTCGATCGTGGGCTTCATCCTGGATCTTGCCCCTGGCAGCACCGTGGTGGGGGATATGCACCAACTCCCCCATTCCCAGACATTTTCACAGGGGAGGGGAACCTGGGCCCCAGAAGATTATTGCCCCACTGTGCACCCCTGGGGAGGGGTAATCTGGCAGATCAGACTCAGGTTCAGGTAGAGGGAAACCGAGGGGAGAGCACAGGTCGAGTACCCCTCCTCCTCCACAGCCGGGCTGGAGACAGCACATTCCCCGGGGGAAGAACTGAGCTCTCGGGTCCAAATGGGTGCTAAGCTGGCTGAGGGAAAGCACGGGGCAGGCAAGGGTTTCACTTCACCAGCTCAGCACAAGCCTACAGAGCCTTGCCTGGACTCTTCAGAGGTGCTAGCTAGAGCAGCTTAGCGGGCGCCTTCTGACCCTGCTCTGCTTATCCCAGACTGGGCCCTGGGGCTGCCTGGCTGTGGGCTCGGGGTAGCTGTGCAGTCTAACCAAGAGGGAGCGAGCGCGTTCCCAGCAGGCGCCCGGGAGCACATGTAATGTCAGTGTTGACCAGCAGCACTGTGAATTACAAGCAGCAGAGGCTGGACGTGAACAGACAGGCGAGCCTGTCCTGAGCAATGCGCCGGGCTCTGTCAGCGAAGCTGCCCCTCTGCATTATGGCACTGAGCTGGTCAGGAGATGGTTCTGCTCCCACATCGTTGATGTCGGGACATTAGAGCATGTGGCTGTGAAACAAATACATCACTCGCCGCTTAGCCACGAGACCTGTGCTATGGACCCTGGCCCCAGTCCTGCCCCCAGCAAAGCCATTGGCCCTGTCTGTATCCCCAGACACAACTTCATTGCACCTTTAGCAAGGGATCATCACTGCTTAGCTAGGGATCATAGAATCATAGAATGTCAGGGTTGGAAGGGGCCTCAGGAGGTCATCTAGTCCGACCCCCTGCTCAAAGCAGGACCAATTCCCAACTAAATCATCCCAGCCAGGGCTTTGCCAAGCCTGACCTTAAAAACCTCTAAGGAAGGAGATTCCACCACCTCCCTAGGTAACCCATTCCAGTGCTTCACCACCCTCCTAGTGAAATAGTTTTTCCTAATATCCAACCTAAACCTCCCCCACTGCAATTTGAGACCATTACTCCTTGTTCTGTCATCTGGTACCACTGAGAACTGTCTAGATCCACCCTCTTTGGAACCCCCCTTTCAGGTAGTTGAAAGCAGCTATCAAATCCCCCCTCATTCTTCTCTTCTGCAAACTAAATAATCCCAGTTCCCCCAGCCTCTCCTCATAAGTCATGTGCTCCAGCCCCCTGATCATTTTTCAGAGTAGCAGCCGTGTTAGTCTGTATCCGCAAAAAGAAGAGCAGGAGTACTTGTGGCACCTTAGAGACTAACAAATTTATTAGAGCATAAGCTTTCGCATCCGAAGAAGTGGGCTGTAGTCCACGAAAGCTTATGCTCTAATAAATTTGTTAGTCTCTAAGGTGCCACAAGTACTCCTGTTCTTCTTTTTGCTGATCATTTTTGTTGCTTTCCACTGGACTCTTTCCAGTTTTTCCACATCCTTCTTGTAGTGTGGGGCCCATAACTGGACACAGTACTCCAGATGAGGCCTCACCAATATCGAATAGAGAGGAACGATCACGTTCCTCGATCTGCTGGCAATGCCCCTACTTATACAGCCCAAAATGCCATTAGCCTTCTTGGCAACAAGGGCACACTGTCGACTCATATCCAGCTTCTCATCCACTGTAACCCCTAGGTCCTTTTCTGAGGATGCCCGAAGGGGCACTGTTAACAGAACCCTCCTCTCGTCTCTCTGACTCCTTCCATGAGGCCCCTATAGTAGAAGCCCCCTTCCTGACTTGATCCACTATCCCTCTATCCTCCCCAGTTCCGAGCCTCCTGCCTGCTCAGGACACCTTTCTCCCAAGAGGCCTCAATCTGACCCCCTGAAGGCACCTGACACAGCTGACGATGGAGCAGGCAGAGGAGGACACAGACACGGCAGACTCGAAATGACTGGTGCTGCTCATGACTCGGCACAGCCGCTGATGTCCCCTTCATAGACGGGCGTGTCTGGAGCAGCACCACAAGCAGAGTCATGCAGACCTGAGATGACCAGCAGTGGGTCCAGAACTTTTGCCTGAAGAAAGCTACATATGTGGAGCTTTGTGAGTAGCTTGCCCCACCTCTCCATCTTCACGGTACAGGCATGCATGAGGGCAGCCATGCTGGTCCTGACACTGGTTGCTATAAGCCCTCTGAAGCTACCTCAGACTGTTCCAGGTCCATTGCCAACCACTCTGGGACTGGAAACTGAACTGTGGGTACAGTAGTGGTGGAGATTTCTGAGGGGATCCAGCATGTGGGTTACCCCACAGTGGCAAGCATTAGGTATTCCAGAGGTAGCTGCTGGCTTTGAGAGGATGGGGTTTCCAAACTGGGCTGGGTCCATTGATGGGACTCGTGCCCAGAGTTTGCCCTCCTCAAGGAGCACATGAATATGTAAACCGCAGCGAGTTGTACTCCATTGGTACGCAGGCCCTTGGGGACCACGGAGGCCGATTTATGAATGGCAACCTGGCTGCACTGGGAAAGATCATGATGCCAGGGTTTTCTGCTGATCAGGAATCTACGTCCAAGGACAGGCTGTGCACTATTCCCACCAAGTGACATTGTCTTAAATGGAGTTAGTGTCCCCACTGTTCCTCTTAGGGACCCTGCGCACCCCTTTTTGCCTTGGCTTATGGAATTGATCTCAGAAGCTCTGCCAAAAGATTGGCGTACACTCTCAGCAGGCGTAATTACATCCACAATGTAACAAGCCGCCTGCTAGCAGTGAACTGGGGAAGGGGGGTTGAAATGGGGTCCATTTACAATTGTAGTCCAGTTCAGTTCAGTGTAGTCCATCTGGTCCACAAGTGGCAAAATCTTTTGTCCAGAATACACTGGGGGGTTGAGTGCAGCCCAGAAATGTGCGAGGGGGGGGGGGGGGGGAGGAAGGGGAGCGCCAGCAGAGTTCTGTGGGTTTCCATACACTCATAATGGGCTGTACTGGACACCATGGGGAGGCACCAACCCATATGGATGCTAATGTAGCATCCTGTAGTTTCCCTTATGAATTTTGACCTAATCCCAGGTGCTGATAGCTGTAAGCTTTTCCCAGAGCAGGAATTCCAGATAGGCAGCCACGTTTTGGGGAAGGGAATATTTTTCAGGGCCACCTCAGTAGCTGACCAGCGCACTCCACTCACAGATGTGCTGGTCATCACCATACATTTGAATACTTCGGCTGGCTTGCCACTGGCAGCTTGGAATAAACCCTTGTGTCCTCCAAGATGTGGAACATCTGAAAGGGTAGAGGCGCCTTATGTGGAATGCCCCAGGAGCTGCCCTGCCCCAGAGCCCGGACTGGTCTGCACTTCGTAGAAAAAAGCCGTTGTGATTTTTCATTTCCCATTCTCTGCAGTGCCCAGCGCCCAGGCAAGTCCTGGTAAAAGATGCATGAAGATGGCGCATTCCCAGAGGTGGGGTTCTCATCCCTTGCTTTGCAATGGTTGAGCTGCTTAATCTGATCCCTGCATTGACATCCTGGTTTGGGAAATTTCCAACACCGCCAACTGCTTTGCGGTTTGTGGGTAGATACAGTCATTCCTTGGACTTACTAAAAGCAAATGGTTAGTTTTGCTGGCCTCACACCAGAGAGTCACCGAAATCTGGTTGTGCTCCTGCCACCTGGAAGTTGTGGGTCTTGTGGGTCCTACATTTGTCCTGTGAGGAAGGGGCAGAAAACAAGGGCTGGTCAGTGGCCATTGAAAGGCAGCTGCATTTTGCAGCTCAGCGGTTAAACACCGAGCTGTATTTGAACAAAGCGAGTTGACTGGCATCTTGTGGGATAGAGACGACAAAGAACACCGGCCCATGGGGTTGTGGGATAGAGTTGGCACATTCTCCAGGGATGACAAGTCCAGCATGGCTGCATCGCACTGCAAAATAATAGGGCTTGAACCCTGGGTCCCAGATGGACTCAGGTTTGGAACCCCCCGTGGGGACCTAGGACCCTGAGTCTGAGCCCAAGGCTGAGAGATGTGAGTATAGACAGAAGGGGGATTCTAGTCTGAGCCTGAGCCTGGGTTCACACTGCAGTGTAGACATACACTGAGGCACAGCGACTTCTCTCAGGCCTGTGGTGGAGTCAGGAATGGAGGCCCGATTCCCAATCCCCTGTGCTAGGCACTAGACTTCCCTGATGACTGGGAAGTCAGCTCTCAGGCTGTACAGTGCTGAGCCACAGACTAACTTGAACCGAGCGGAGGAGAGCAGCTGTTTGAAATGTAGGAAGGAGCAGCCCACACACAGACCGGCCCTCTGGGTTACACTGCAGGATGCCTAGAGGTTTCAGCTGAGGTCAGGGCTCCTTGGTGCTTGGAGCTTGGAGCTGTACAAACATGCAGCCAGTGACAGTCCTGGCCCCAAGGTGAAGCTTAGCAGGCAGATACAGCGAAGGAGTGGGTGGGGATTAACAAATGTGATAGCACCAGCTAGCTGTATGCAGGGCCGGCTCTAGCTTTTTTGCCGCCCCAGGCAAACACAAAAAAAAAAAAAAGGCAGCTGGACTGCCAAAGCAAAACAAAACAAAACAAACACAAACAGCAGCTGCAGGGAGCGCGTGGAGGGCGGTCAAGGCAGCTTGCAGGGGGGTGAAGGGCGGCACCTGCCTGCTCCCTCCGCCCGCGGGCAGCCAGGCACTGCGGTCCACTTGCAGCCCGGCGAGAGGGGCTCCCCCCCTCCGGCCTTGGGGTGCCTCTCCTGGCCGGGCAGGCTCCAAGGGGGCCGACACAGGCAGCGCTGGCTGGGGTCTGCGACCTCCGCATGGGACCGGCATTGCAGCGGGGCTTGGCACAGTGCAAATGGCGCCGGGATCAGTGGGGCCCGCCCCTCCGCTGCCCGCCGGGCCGCCGCAGAATCCTCCCTCCCTCCGGTGCCTGCCAGGCCGCCGCAGAACCGTCCCTGCCACCGCTGCCCGCCGGGCCGCCGCAGAACCCTCCCTCCTTCCAGTGCCCGCCGGGCCGCCGCAGAACCCTCCCTCCTTCCAGTGCCTGGGGGTTGCAGGAGGTGCTGGCTCAGCCACTCCTTTAAAGGCGGCTCGGCCGGGCCGGGCTCAGAGCAGCGCGGGAGGCAGAGGCCGGTGCAGGCAGCGGGGAGTGGGACATCCCGGGGAGCCCGGCGGCACGATGAGCAGCGGGGATCACTAGTTCCTGCCCCCCTGGGTCGGGGTCCATGCCCCTTCAGGGCTGGGCTGACTGCCCCAAGATTGGCCGGAATGCCGCCCCTTACAATGTGCCGCCCCAGGCACGTGCTTTCTCATCTGGTGCCTGGAGCCGGCCTTGATTAGAAGGCTGGAAATCCAAATCCAAACAGCGTATTACCGATATCCAGGCGTAGTGACAGTGTAATCAGACCAGAATCAGGTAACAGGCTCCAGATGCGTCTCGGACTCCAGATGAGGATGCTCAGCATGTAGCCTGCGTGCGGAAGATGGGAAATGAAGTCTGCAGCACATCCTAAGACAGGGGTCAGCGTTTGGCACACGGCTTGCCAGGGTAAGCACCCTGGCGGGCCGGGCCAGTTTTATTTACCTGCTGACGCGGCAGGTTCGGCCGATCATGGCCCCCACTGGCCGCGGTTCGCCGTCCCGGGCCAATGGGGGTGGCGAGAAGCGGCGCGGGCGAGCGATGTGCTGGCCGTGGCTTCTCGCCCTGGCAAGCTGCGTGCCGAACGTTGCCGACCCCTGTCCTAAGACATTGTTTCCCCACCGACAGCACCAGGGACACAACGTTTGAAAGGGAGCTGTGACTTCTGAGCCAGAGACACAAGAGAATAGCTGCTGGGAGTGCAGCTGTGTGAATGAGAGAGGCTGGTCCTCTGGGAGGAAAGCCACTGAGTTCACAGCTGGGAAGGCTGTGCCCTCTCTGAATGCTGGCAGGATCTGCAGTAGCCCCGGTTTCCTTCAGCAGCTCCCTAGAGAGATGTAGCCCAGCTGGCCTCCCCTTCGGGGGAAACATCAATCACAGGCCTTTCAAGCTCCAGTGAGGATAACGACATTGATGGAAACCATGACAGTGAGTGGAGCTGAATGATGATAGCTTGTGAGAGGAAATCAAAAACTGTCCGTCTCAGACTCCCTGACTGAACGTGATTGTTGTGTCCACAGCACCCACAGGAGCTTGGGGAACGAGGAGTCAAGTGAGACTCCAAAGCCTGGCTCTCGCTTTCTGCTCTATGGGAGTGACTGGTGCAGGGACTAGCCCAGAGCAGGTTTAGAACTCAGAGCTGGAGGGAGAATAAGGATGGTTTCTTTACAGCACATTTTCCGTCCACCTTTAAATCAGATCAGGTCATGACAGGCCGGCTTCATCTCAGCCTTCCATGACACTGCTGTCATGAGAGGACAGTCCGTCACACTGCTACCCGGGGCTGCCAAGTGATTTCTGGCTCCAAAGACTTGTAGACAACCCCCCACCTCTCAGGCTGTGAGACTAAATTCCTTCACATCTGCAAAATGAGGTGTTCAGCTGGAAGGGGCTGTTGGTCCATCTCCCTCACTCTCTGCTCACCCATCCCTTTCCACAGCATTCCCTCCTCCCCTCCCTTTCCCAGTTCTTCTCTGCCGTCTCCCACCCTGGCTTGCCCTAGCAATAGCCACTGGGTAGGCACCTTCTACTGGCAGCGATGCCCGGGTGCTGATTGGGCACACTCTGTGCTGCCACCACACCTGGAGCACTTCCTATGAGCAGCTCTGCAGCAATCCACGTGTGCCTGATGTACCCTGTGTTCACACAGTGCGGCTCTTTGATGAGTCTGCTGCTGCCTGCAGGGGACCTTGTCCTTGAGCTCAGGCACTAGAGACTCTGGGTCTGAGATCCCCAGGTCATGCGTTCAGTCCCTGTAGGTGATGAGTTCACCAGCAATTGTATTACCCAGGCTAGATGAGCAGCACTGAGTGGAGGGGAATACTGCAGGGGCAAAACCATTTCAGAGCTGATCCCAGGGAGGCGAAGGAAACAAGCTCAATGCTCCAGGCCCATGATATGCTTCTCTCTCACATACACCCATTTCTTGATTGCTCCTCCAAGACCAACTGGTCCCTACAATTACCCTGCTGCTGCTCAGAGTCCAGTGATGGTATCAGGTCAACAGCACAAAAATACTGCCCTGGTGTCAATAGTTCTTGAGACTGCACACTGGGAGGCATGGCAAATTCCCCAACAAGCCCAGGGTAATGACCACTGCTCACAGGCAGTCAGAGCTGATTGTTTTCAGAGTAGCAGCCGTGTTAGTCTGTATCCGCAAAAAGAACAGGAGGACTTGTGGCACCTTAGAGACTAACACATTTATTAGAGCATAAGCTTTCGTGGGCTAGAACCCACTTCTTCGGATGCATATGTTAGTCTCTAAGGTGCCACACGTCCTCCTGTTCTTCTTTCTTAGAGCTGATTGTGATCATCGATATTTGTTGAGCACTAGCATCATGCTCAGCCTGGCATCAAACATCCGTGAGGGCACAGTCCCTGCCCCAAGCTACATAAGCAACTGGATAGGTTGGCTGCCTCCTTTCCTCATCCCCCAGGTGCATATACACCTTCCTCATCTTTGCCTTCTCTAGCCCTTCCCACCATTCGCTGTGTAGGATCAATAGGGTCTGGGCCCCATGATCAGAGGGAGCCTGGTTGCAGCCTTGGGGCAGAACAGCAACTGGCAATGAAGGGCACAGAACTTTCTTGGCTGGGCTGGACCACTTGGGAGGGAGATGAAGAGATCTGTGCGCGTAACCCTGTCATTTAGCTGCTGTGGCAAGTTCTGCCAAATTGTTCGTATACACATCCAGGGCAAATTCCAGTGCAGTTCATTACCTTCAGCATCCTTAAATTCCCCTATACTTCATGAAGATATGATATTCTCCTTCACTTGTCCTAAACTGTTATGTAACATTGCTCTACGCTGTTAAACCGCTGCAGCATCCCAGAGGTGGCTGCATTCCAGTGGTGGCTGAAGTCATCCCTACAGATATAGGCCAACATTTTCAAAAGTGGCCTTTGAGGTTTGGATGCCTCATTATTGGGGTGTCTCAGTGTGATTCCCCCAAAACTGAGGCACCCATAATTTCAGGGCCGCATCTGAAAATGTTGGGCAAATAGTTTGTAAAATGTTTTCAGATCCTTTGCACAGCGACAGTCAGAAATGGAAACATGATATTGGGATGCCAAAAGAGTAGGATAGAGAATAACACAGCAAATGTTATAATGCCGTTCTATCCCTCTGCTAGGAATAGTGTGTGTAGACCCCTTCTCAGCAAGATAGAGGGGTTCAGAGATGGGCACTGAAAATGGTTAGAGGCCTAGCGAGACTTCTACACAAAGGGAGACTGCAAAGATTGTGACTGTTTAGTTTAGAGAGAAGATGAATAAGCGGGGATATGACACTGAATGGCCCAGATTCTCCCATTTACCGTTTCTCATAATACAAAACCAACACACTGGCAATGACCACAGAAAAAGGAAACATTGTGGAACCTGTGGAACTCACTGCCAGAAGATATCTCTGAGAGAGGGAGGATGATCAAAGCAGTAGCCTAGCCACTTGGGAGACCTGGCTTCAATTCTCTGCTCCCCATAGACTTCCTGTGTGACCTTAGATATGTTATTTTAGTTTGTGTCTCATTTTCCCATGGGGAGAATAGCCCCCCCCCCCATAACTGTTGTGAGGATAAATACATTGAAGATTGGGAAGTTAGCAGAGGCCAGGCAAATACCTATGATAGATAGGTGAGGAGCTCAGCACGATTAAAATAGGGAGTGGACATGTAAATGGCTAATGAGAACCCCCATAGATAGGAAATACACATTCTTAGACGGGCTAAAATTGCTCTCAGCGGCCATGCTTCACCCATGGGCAGGTTATTCCTTAGTGCTCCACTAGGGGGTTTCTTGCACCTTGGTCTGAAAGGTGCTGGGTGCTCTCAGGGCGGATGCTGGGTGAGCTGGACTCTGTTTTGGATTCTCCTTGGGATTCAATCAGAGGGTTTCGTAGCTGGGCGCTGCCCCAGGGCATTCGGGGCAGGGAGAATGGGTTGCGCTCCTCTGGGCTTAGGCCTCCCTGCAGAACCCGCAGTGCCATACAGCCTGGACTGCAAACATGGCGCTGGAGCTGCCCCAGCGAGCTGTGAGGCAGCATTGTGAGGCCAGGGAGCAGCACATTCCTGGCACAGCCATAACAGCACTGCACAGAAACTCCCCCGGGGCTCTTTGCGGGGCCCTCGCAGCCCTGGCCAGCAGCCAACCTCCCCGTGTGTTTAGTTTGGCAATGAGCGAGACTCATATCAGAAAGATGGAATTTGCTCATATTGAAGCTGGGGTCATATATCTGCGCTGCACAGGCTGCGGCCTGGCTGAGCGGCAGCTCCGGGAGCAGTATCGCTTCTCGCTAGTCATGTGGGTGCTGGAAGAGTGCTAGAGGAGGGGATTAGTTCAAAATCCCCCCCCCCCCCCCTCCGCCGTCTGATCCAAAAGTCACAAGTTTCAGGCCGTTCTTCAAATTGCGGTGTTTTATCAAAGCAAATATTTCTGTGCTGTTTTCTGCTTTTAAAAAAATCAGTCAGCAGCCCTTTTGTCACTGTGTGCAACCCTACAATAACAAACCGGTGTGGACAGCCTAGCGCTCTTCTTGCTCAGCGATTGTTGTCGTAATAAGAATGTGGCATCTGTAAAGTAAGGAACAACAGTCTCCTTAAGGAACTTTTTAGGATGTCAGATTTCAAACTGCCAAGCAAGGGGATAGGTGAGGGGGGCTGGAAGAGGGGCCAGACAGATGGGGGGGAGGAAGATAAATAGATAATTAGATTCACATCAATAGCACTATACACATACTATAAAAAATAATAGATAGATCAGTACAAAGAGGTGAGGTTGAAATACCCGAGTCAGATTAGATAGCTAGTGGGCAGTATAGGGATAGATAGATGGATAGATAGAAGGACTGTATAGGGACAGATAGATGGATGTGAAGGGCTTGAAATAAAGCATATGGTACAGAGAAGCAAAGATACAATGTGGGAAATGGTTTCAAGGGATGGGGATAAAACAAAAGAGAACATTGTATTTTATAATCAAGTACTGTCCCCTCCTACCCACTGAAATGTCCCTCCGTTAAGGCTCTAAATCCAGCTTCAGGGTGTGGTCTCATGCTCTGTAGTATCACCAGACACACATGTTGTGTGGTCTCTAGTCATTAAAGCGGGGAACTAGAAGTCAGGACTCCTGGGTTCTGCTCCCAGCTGTGGGAAGGGCTTTGATCTAGGTTCCTGCCCTGGTTCCACCACTGCTATTGGGCAAGTCATCTCAGTAGCTGAGTAGCCCCGCTGATGAAATTGGGACAGTGATAGTTATCTTGGGAGACTGAGGGAGGCTTTAAAGCTTAGAAGGACAATTTAAAAATCACTCCTTGGTCTGAAAATGTATTCGCTGTTACAAGTAACATATAAGGTGACTAGAACTACCAGAGAGGAGATTGGTCTTTTCCAAAGCAACTGATTGATTTAGGAGCACAAGCCCCGTTGTCAATGGGACATACGCTGTTGATTGTAATGGGAGTTAGGAGCCTAAATACCTTTACGGATCTGGCCCTTAGGGCTTTCAGGATCCCACCTGTGTTTGAGCCAAGGCAGTTGCTGCTTTCCCTGTTTATTGGGACCTCAGGCCCAGTGATATGGCAGGGACAAATGCCTACTCTCTAGTTGCAGGGATTTTGACCTTTGCTGGAGCAAATCAATTACAGCAGAAGCTTCAGCCCTAAGGGATTTCCAACCCCGCCCAGGGGAAACCCCCTCTGTTCCCCATCCTCCCGGGAAAAGCAACCCATCAGAGCTGCTGCAGGATGCATGCAGCACTCTCCCCCCTCCCCTCAGGAGCCCGAGGAGTTTTGGGTATGGGAGGAGGGAGAGGAGCAGCCCTGCCTTCCCTGGAGCTGCCCCCATCCAGGTGTGGGACGGGGGAGAAGAGGAACCCACTGTGGCTACTGCCCTAGACCTGGAGGAGGGCTCAAGGGCCCCACAGTTGCGGGTGGGGCAGAGCTGGGAATGGGACTGGGAGTGTGGTGTAACTGGGACCCAACTGCCCTCACTTCCAATGGGGGAAAGGGGGCCTGGCAGAGCTGTAACTGCCCCAGCACTGTGCATGGGGGCTGGCAGAGCTGTAACTGCCCCAGCACTGTGCATGGGGGGGGGCAGAGCTGTAACTGCCCCAGCACTGTGCATGGGGGGGGCAGAGCTGTAACTGCCCCAGCACTGTGCATGGGGGGGGCAGAGCCATAACTGCCCCAGCACTGTGTATGGAGGGGGGGGGGAGCTGGCAGAGCCATAACTGCCCCAGCACTGTGCATGGGGGGGGGGGGGGGTTGGGGAGTGTGGAAAAAAAACAGAATAGTCTTATTTAAACCATCTGGTGATTGTGGGGATCTGAGGCATGATTTTTGAACTTTTAGGGATGGCAGCAGGGCGGATGCACCCACTAAGCCACAGACAGTGGCAGGGTCTCAGGCCCGGGAAGCCCCTGAAATGGGTAACTAGAGCTGGACTCACTCCTTCCCCTTGGGGGGGGGGGGGGTTCCATATGTCAGAATGTGGTTTGGTCCGCTTTGGAACCAAGCCCCGAAGTTCTAAATTCTCCGGGGGGGGGGGGGCAGAGCCCCAGCTGCAGGGCAAGGGCACTCCGCCTGGCTAGCGCCCAGCAATCTACCCGGCGGGCTGCCAGGAGCCGAGCGGGGAACCTGCCTGATTTCTGCGAGTTTGGGCGAAATGGAACCAGTCCCACGACTTCGCCAAATCAGCAAATTCCAACCAAACATTTTCCCCGCCGGCTCTCGAGTGAGTCCGGACGCGCGTGGGTTGTGCTGAGGTTGGGGGCCGCAGGGCACATGTAGGGGACACTGACCCCCGCTGGGCACAGCCTGCTCCTCCTCCTCCCCGCCCCCCGAGCAGTCAGCTGTGTGCTGCGGCCGGGTCCCAGGCACCCCCCCGAATGGGGAGGCAACTCCGAGCTCCCAGGGGGGCTGGGCACTGCAGGCTTCCCAGTGCCGAGGAGGCAGCAGGCGCCACACACGTGCAGGGGGCCGGCGGGGGGTGCGGGCTGCTTCACGTATTGTTCTGCGGCCAGTGCCTCTTGCGGGCTCCGCGTATCGCTGTCAGGAGCGGACGATCCTCGGACGGGCCCGCTCCCAGCCCTCCCGAGCCCGCGGCACCATGTCAGCGGGAGGAGCGCCCCCAGCCCGCCCCCGGCTCCCGGGATCCCTGCGCCTTTAGCCCCCTCCCCGCCAGTGCGCAGAACTAGGAGGAAATTCCCCGGTCGCTGCCACTGACGAACGGGGAGAGCAGGTGCGGGGGACACGGCGCGGAGCCCCGCGGTCTCCCTTTGTCCTGGCAGCTGCGCGGCGAGGGGAGGGGAGACCCCCCCCGCTCCTGCCCCTGCCAGCGAGCCGGGCTTGGCTGGTTCCGCGCTAGCTACTGCACCGGCGCCGCTCCCCGAGCTGGAGCCGCGGGAGAGTCCGGAGGCCGCTGCGCCCAGGGACACAGCGGGCCTGAGCCCCCCAAGGCAGCGTCCCCAGCTCGGATCGGCCCCCGGGGGCAGCTCGCCAAGGCGGGTGTGGACACGAAGTGCCGGTGGCCGCCCGGCTCCGCGGAAGCAGGGACACAAAGGCTGGGCGTGTGCGCGCTGCGGGGGCGGATCCGCTCCCTGAGCCGGGGCCAGCCTGCCCGGGGGGCGCAGCTCCGCGGCTGAACCCCGCCGGGGGAGGCGCGAGGAGCCAGTGTCGGGGGCAGAGCCGCCCCCTGGGGCTTCCCGGCTTTAGGGCCCTGCGGGGCAGCCCCGCTTGGCGGGGGGCCCGGACCCGCGGCGCTTGCCCCCCGGGCGCCATGGCCTGCAGCCTGAAAGACGAGCTGCTCTGCTCCATCTGCCTGAGCATCTACCAGGACCCGGTGAGCTTCGGCTGCGAGCACTACTTCTGCCGGAAATGCATCACGGAGCACTGGGTCCGGCAGGAGCACCAGGGCGCCCGCGACTGCCCCGAGTGCCGCCGCACCTTCGCCGAGCCCACGCTGGCGCCGAGCCTCAAGCTCGCCAACATCGTGGAGCGCTACGCGGCCTTCCCGCTGGACGCCATCCTGAGCGCGCGGCGCAGCTCCGCGCCCTGCAAGGACCACGAGAAGGTCAAGCTCTTCTGCCTCACGGACCGCGCCGTGGTCTGCTTCTTCTGCGACGAGCCCGCCGTGCACGAGCAGCACCAGGTCACCAACGTGGACGACGCCTTCGAGGAGCTGCAGGTGGGCGCCCCCGGGGCTGCAGACGGGATGGGCCCGGCTCCCGGGGGAGGGGCCAGGCCCTGCTGCTGGCTGGTGCTGGGGGAGCCGGGCTTGCCTGGCAGGGTCGAGCCCCGACCCGTCTGGCCCTGGCAGGGCTAGAAACAAGGAGGAGTCTGGTGGCACTTGAAAGACTAACCGGGCCCCCCTCTGATCCTCAGTTGTGAATGTAAAAAAATCGCTTGTGCCCCAGCACCTCTTTCATTACGCACTGAGCTCTGCCGAAGAGGTGCCCCTAAGCTAAAACCCTGCGCTCAGCCTGGCTGCCCGGCTGCCGCTCTGCTCTGAACTGGGCTCCCATTCCCCCTGCAGGGCAGTGCCTGCCCCCAGCCCGGCTCTGGACTGGTCTAGAGCCCTCAACCTGCTTGGCTCAGGCAGTAGCTCTCTACTGGGGCGGCTGACGAGAGCCCAGAGCCCTGCCCCGTGCCAGGGGAGGGAGCGCTGTGTGGCAGGGACCAGCATTAGCACATCAGCCCTATGCTGGGCTCCTGGAGAGAGCTTCTGCTGAGGGCACAGATGGTGCCACACGCCCCCTTCTGTCCCTTCCCCTGGAGGGGGCTGTCTTGTCTCATCCTCTACCCTCCCCTTGTTTCATTAACCACAGTTCTTGTTATCGGGGTTTCTAACTGAGCCAGACCCCGGGAGGGCCTGTTCCCCAGGCAGGTTCACCACTCCTCCAGCTGCTTCACAAAGAGGGGTGGTGAACCCCTCATTTAACAAAAGGAGCAGCCAGCCCCTTTCCTGCGCCACTTAGCAGGGATCATGCCCCCAAACAACCCTTAGCAAACTGGGCCTCCTCTTGACCCCATCCCCCACCCGCAGTTCTCTTCTCACGCCCATCTGCCTGCTTTGCTGCACTGTGCATCCGTCTGAGCATGCATCTCAGCTCCCCTGGGTACCGTCCAGTGATTCAAATGGTACTTGACTTGAGTAGCATTATAATGACTGGCCGTATACTAGCTCCAGGATCCTGCGGTCCACAGAGCTACAAATACCCACTAGGAAGATGCCAAAGACCAAATGGTGCAGAAAGACCGATAGCCCTGTGGAATGAATCCACTTCCCTCTGCTGGGGAGTGATATGGCGTTCCTTCTATCCTGAGTGCTGCTGAAAGGGGTAGCACAGTAAACAGCTTTCTCTCTAGTCTGCAGTGTACCATGCCTTGGGTCCTGTGGCACCTTACGGACTAACAGATGTATTGGAGCATAAGCTTTCGTGGGTGAATACCCACCTCGTCAGATGTATTCACCCACGAAAGCTTATGCTCCAATACATCTGTTAGTCTATAAGGTGCCATAGGACTCTTTGTTGCTTTTTACAGATCCAGACTAACACGGCTACCCCTCTGATAATTGATGCCTTGGGGGTGAGCAACAGAGGTTGAGATTTAAGATAGGGATGATTGAATGCCATGCTTCAGGGCATTCAGTGATCACTTTTCAGGGGTCAGGAAGGAACTGTGTCCCTCCTGTGCAGCAATGCACAATTGGCCTGGGACATCATGAGGCTTTTCTTTCCCCTTCCTCTTGGAGCCTCAGGTGCCAGGATACAAGACGTGATGGACCTCTCTGTGTGACACCTTGCTGCGGAGGTTTTATTTGGGTAGATGTGAGTGGTCTGTGCTTACATCTCTCTTTGCTCTCAGTGACAAAGCTTGCTTGCCTCCAGGGCAAGAGATGAGCTGAGCTTCTCAAACTTGAGACATCCATGAGCCTGTCTCCTAATTTTCCAATGGGTCACGTAGCCGGGCACAGTGCAGTGGATGATTTACAACGCATGCTCTGCCAGTATCGTTGGAGGCATCATGTTGGGTGGAAAGCTGGAGAGCACATATCTGTTTGAATCTTTGGATTAATAATCTAGCAAGAGGGGGGCTGGGAGCTCAGTCTCCTGCTGCTTAGTACCCTTTGGGATTGTTAAAGCAAATTTCCTCTTCTGTACGAATTGGACTTTAACCAGGGGAGCTGGGTTTTTTTTTTTTTTTTATGGCTATGAAGTGAAACTGGCTAAGCTCTCTGCCAGAGACCACTGACTCATCACTTCCCACTTGATAGCAGCACTTACTGCCTTATGGAGGATACATCTGGCTGGGATCAGGGCAGCATGCAGCCTGAGATCTCAGCGATAGGGCGCAGTTATTACCCTCCCCCTCCAGAGTGGGGTCTGAGCTGGCTTTAGGATCTTTGGGTCCCTGAACTATAGGTGGGAAGGGGCTAGGCATGGTGGGGTGCTGGTGAAGAAAAAAGGGGTAGCCTGTGAATTGCCCAAAAAATCACAGGGCCTCAAAGAGTTGTGCGTGCTTTGGATTGTCCTAGGATGCCTGCAGGGTGGGAGATGTATCTAATTGGGCTATGAGGGAAGGGGGGGTTCAGGAGGGAGACTAGTGGGGGTTCTCCACTGGGGACTGCTGATTATTTAGGAGTGGCCAAAGCACCCCTAGTATGAAGTTCCTGGGCTCATTCATGATTCAGAACTGTTCCCAAATTCCTCCTGCGGATTATTCTCGCCCTATGGGTGGTTTTCACTGAGTTTGTGAAATCAGGTTCTTTACTGGTTAGCAGTAGAAGTCACATGGTATTGTTCCTGCTTCCTGATTGGGTGATTTATGTAACTAACCAGCAACTACAATGGATTTTTAAATCATTTCAGAGATCAAATTTGAAAATTCCCCTCGTGCTGGTTCTGCTTTGCACTGAGGGATCCCAGACTGAAAAGTCTCTTAGGAAGACAGACATTGCCAGGCCAAATCAGAACAGGGACCTATCTAGCCTGGTATCCTGGCTCTGACATGGCCAGCACCAGTTGCTTCAGAGGAAGGTGCAAAGAGACTTCAGTTATGGAATGACCTGCCCACAAGGGACGTTTTTACCTAACTGCTGTCAGTCAGTGGTTCGCTGGTGCATGGAGCAGGAGGATTTATAGCCCTCATCCATATAAACCTCTCATCCTTTTTATTTAGGTTTCCTAATAAGTTCTTGAACTATGTGGCAGTGAGTTCCACAGGTTAATACTGTGCTGTGTAGAGAAATATTTGTTAGGATCCATTTTAGGTTTTTCTGCCGTCCAGTTTTATGAGCTGCTGCCCTGTTCTTAGAAAGGGTGACTGGAGCTCCTCTTTCCAGGGAACTGAATGTGAGAGGATCACAAGGTGTTCACTCTGACGTTGGTATACGCCGCTTTGCACTGCGCACTCTGCTCAGCCAGTGACAGGCAAATTGGGCTGATTTCAGAAGATCTGTATTTTACAGACATAAGTAGCTTCTGTCACTCAGTGAATCTCTAACAGGCTGGTCATCATGGCAACAACTGGTGACTATGACCTTACCTCAGGCTCTTTCTTGCTGCATTTGAAAGCTATTGGTATTTAGTAGCAGGTCTGGAGTTAGGGCTTTTGGTTGGGAAGGGGGGTGCTCTGGGAGACTGGGAATCCAAGGTTGATTGGGGGCTGATGGGAGCTGGGAGGGGTTTGCCAGTCTTGTGGATCCGAATCTGGTTGCCTTGCTCTTTGCTAGGTCAGGAATCCTGTGCCATCCCAGCACGTGATGGTAGCTGTGCCGGGTTGAGCAGCTTCCTCCACTGCATACGCTAGATTGAGCGGTTGCTTTGCATGGCTAGGAACGGCGACCTCTCCTGCTTGGAGAATCCAGATGGGACTCCAGCCATTTCTCCTCTTGCCATAGTGGTGCGTTGGCACTAGTCACATTAGCCGCGAAATGGCTGGGGGACTTGACTGCTCAGAGCTTATATCGTATTTTAGGATTTTATCCTGCCACTCATCATGATGGTATCTGGGCACCTTCAGTGTAAAATCAGTAGCAATAGTGAAGTCCCTAGTAGGGGTCTCTGGCATTTCTCCATTTTCAGGACCCAAACTCTGGCTGGGGTAGGTTTTTCTTTTTTTGCTGGTAGGGGCTTGTAGAGGGGATGTCGTGCTGTGTGTGTCATTCTTGTGGTGGAAAGGGCTTCTCAGAAAGGAAAGTTTTGCAGCCTTTCTTAAAGATGGTCTGATTCAGGATTTCCCCATTCTGCTTGGAAGATTGCTTTGTCCCCTGCCCAGTCCTGCGTGCTTTGTCCTGGGCTTAGCGCTCCACATTGTCCCTGAAAAGCACAGCTGTTACAGTAGTTCATGGCTCAGAATTCAGTCATTGATATAGCTGGGGGTAGGGCTATAAATTGTTTTTAAAATTAGGAACAAGGCGTTAAATTGGCATTGAAAGCGACTGGGAGCCAGTGGAGAGACTGACCCACGGCGGCCTGAGCCGTGGAGAAGGTGTGCAGCTGTATTCTGTTCCAGCAGGGATCGCTGACTGCCCCGAGAGGAATCTGCCCACCTCTCTGCTTCACATGCCCCCCAATGTGTACTGCTTCTGCTCCACCCGTGCTGCCCACCCAGGATGAGATGCAGCACTGCCATTGGCTAGCAACCCCCTTGAAGCGGTAGCTTACATCTAGCATACATGCTGCAAGGCCAGGTAGCAGAGTTAGTCTTTGTTACTTGCATCGCATGGTAATTGTGCATGTTGTGAACGCAGTCATGCCAGGGCCTGCCTCAAAGAGCTTGCTGGTGCAATATAGACAGTGAAGGGTGGCAACAGTGAGATCAAGGCTCTAAGAGTGGGATCTAATGAGAGGTTTAATTGGGGAGAGGGAGGCTGCTAAGGGATCTATATGTTGTTTGCAGGAGGAAATGGTCATTTTTCCATCAGAAATTGTCCCCTTGTTTCACCCAGGTGGTCCAGGTACAGTCGGGGGAAAGCGTTTCATTCTCCTTGTGCAGCAGAGAGCGCGGCGCCATCAGCCGGGAGGAGGATATTCTCTGCCTGGCCCCAGAAGCAGCTCCTCGGCCGCCCTGCTGGGCAGCCTGCTGCTCCTCCGATTGCTGTGGGCTTGAGCTGAAAGGCTCTTGTTCCCCCTTCCTGTGTCTCTGTAGGACTGCATCTCAACCTGTGACTCATGCCTGTAGGTTCAGGATGTGGAGGGCTGGGAGTGGGGTTGGGCTGCTGGAATAAGAAGGTTGGCTATAGGTCAGGAGGGTCCAGCCAAGGGCTGCACTGGTCCCTTCCCTGGAGACATGCGTGGTGCCACAGACTGCAGCAGCTCTCCCTTGTGAGGGTGGTATAGTCCCCGAGGCCTCCCGGCCTGCAGTGTGGCTTGGGTCAAGGTGGAGTGTCGCATGCTGGCACCCACTGAACTTCGCTTGCCATTGCCCATCTGCAGGCGGCCTGGGAGATTTAGCCATCTGATGGGATTAGGCAGGTGGCCTCTATCTCTGCCCAGCTGTCTTCCTGAAGCCCCCTTTTAGGCTGCTGAGCAGAGTTCACCTTGGGGAGCTGCAGCTCCGTCCCTCGGTCCCAGGTTTACCCACCCCCTGCAGCACTTGCATCTCAGCCATTGCAGCAGGGTGCTCGAGGATAACCCAAAGGGAAACGCGTTTGCATGCGAAGTGTGAGCAGGAGCCTGGGTTGGGGAACGCCAGCTGCAGAGCGTGACCCTGTGAGCAGGTTGCCCAGCCTGCCTGGCCGCGCCTGGGAGTGGGGAGGAGCCGGAGTGGGGTTGGCACTGGCTGTTGGAACACAGGCGGGGAATTTCTCTCTCTCTCTGTCCCTCAACGTGGGGATTAGGGATGGCTTAGTGCCTCTGCTGAGCGCCAGCGGCCAGCTCCCCAGCCTTGCTGTCGGGTAATAATCTGCCTGACAATTAGCAGAATCCCGCAGAGGCCAGCACTAAAGGGAGGTGGCTACCAGCCCGGCCTGTGCTCTGCTACCAATGGGGCACGTTAACGGAGGTGTGCTTCCTTTGTTTGGGGGGGGGGTCAGTGCACTGGGAATAGCTCCCTGTCCCTTGAGGGGGTCTGTGCTTTAGCCTGGCACCGTGCAGAATCAGCCTAATAGTGCCCTCCTGGGGGCTGTGCTAGCCCTGGTGACACACCCCAGGGCCAGTGCACAGCAAGGATTCCCGTGTTATGGAGAACAAGCCGGGTGGGGCCTCATCTGCCCTGACTTAGAAACCGAGCTCCCCATTCCTGGCTCTGCTGTGGCTGCTTTCTAGCTGCTCAGCCGCTGTCGGGGCCCCAGAGCCGGCGTGAAGAGCCCCAGCCCAGGGGAGGCATGGAGCTGGCATACCCGGCTCTTCCGCCACCTCTATCATGCAGCTGCTCGCAGGGGTCCTGCTGGCTGCTCTGAGTTACAGAGCAGCCCATTGGTGGCTGTGGAAGCTGCTATGAATTAGAACAAGGCTTGGGGCTGCTCTGATGTACATCACAGGCCAGCCCCCCCCCAGCCCCCTCTCCCTAACGCCCTAGGAGGCGCAGCACTGAACCCCACTCTGGTCCCACTGAAATCCAGGCGCGTGCTGCCATTGCCTGCCTGGGAAGCAGATCCCTGCCTAGCGCTCTTTCAACCTGGCTTGTCCCTATCAACATGCACAGTGCTGGCCAGCCTTGGAGACCAGCACGGCGAAACCGCATTCAGTGCAGGCCAGGCCTGTGGTTAGCTTGGCTCTGTGCTGCAGGCTGCCGGGGAGCACGAGGCTTGAAAGCACTTTGCCGGGAGAGTTAATCTCTAGGAAGGGTATCTGAGCCGGAGGCCTAGCAAACTCATTACCTGTGTGAGTGCCCAGCAGTGGGCAGTCACTGATGGAGTAATAGAGACCAGCCATCAGGAAATCTTGGGCTTATAGTCTTCAGTCAAATGTAGAGACGCATGGTGGCGCCTAGCTGCGCTGTGTGCAGGGTGGGGGAGATGGGAAGGGGCCGGCATCAGCTGGGTGAGGCTCTGGCCTGACTGAATTAACCAGGATGAGTGGGAGTCTTGAAAGTGGCCAGTGAGAAGCCTCCCTGCAGCAGCCGGGGTCTCCTGCTACCTCCATAGAGACCCTTGTCTCGCAGCAGCAGGAGTGATCCTGTCCCCACCCCTGCAGCGCCCCGTCCCACCACCACCGATCCCCTGGGTGCTGCTGGGAGTACGAGCATCCTTCAGGTACGGTGGCTTTGTGCGAGAGCAGTGTTACTGGCACAGCAACAAGCTCTCTGCTTGCTGACACTCAGCTGACCTGGTACCTCCCGGGAGATAGGATGATGTGTCATTAGCAGATGGCTGGGGGGTCCTGATTGCCCACCCCAGCAAACCCCCTTTTTGCTGGCCCGGCTTCAGCCTCCTCCCCTCTGCCCCGGGGAGGGGGGATGGGGCTCGCTAATCAGCTGCCTCTCACTGATCTGCTGTGGCGGCAGAGCACTCTCTGCACAGCCCTCACTGAGCTGCCAGGAGGATCAGACGTCGATTGCCTCGCTCCGCAGACGGTGTTAACGGGGACGCTGGCATGTGTCGGCGGCGCTCGAGGCAGGGAGATGGAGCATGGTGCTGGAACGAAAGGGCTTGTTGCTCCTGCACGTCTTGATGGGAACATGACAGCGAGCGGCGCAAACATGCATAGGGGAGGTGGCGCCAAGAGCCTGTTGCTTCCTCAGCGAGATTCAGCCCTGTGGTGAGTGACCGCACTGCTGCCAGCACCATAGAATCATAGAATATCAGGGTTGGAAGGGACCTCAGGAGGTATCTAGTCCAACCCCCTGCTCAAAGCAGGACCAATTCCCAGCTAAATCATCCCAGCCAGGGCTTTGTCAAGCCTGACCATAAAAACCTCCAAGGAAAGAGATTCCACCACCTCCCTAGGTAACCCATTCCAGTGCTTCACCACCCTCCTAGTGAAAAAGTTTTTCCTAATATCCAACCTAAACCTCCCCCGCTGCAACTTGAGACCATTGCTCCTTGTTCTGTCATCTGCTACCACCGAGAACAGTCTAGATCCATCCTCTTTGGAACCCCCTTTCAGGTAGTTGAAAGCAGCTATCAAATCCCCCCTCATTCTTCTCTTCTGCAGACTAAACAATCCCAGTTCCCTCAGCCTCTCCTCATAAGTCACATGCTCCAGCCCCCTAATCATTTTTGTTGCCCTTCACTGGACTCTTTCCAATTTTTCCACATCCTTCTTGTAGTGTGGGGCCCAAAACTGGACACAGTACTCCAGATGAAGCCTCACCAATGTCGAATAGAGGGGAATGATCACGTCCCGCGATCTGCTGGCAATGCCCCTACTTATACAGCCCAAAATGCCGTTAGCCTTGTTGGCAACAAGGGCACACTGTTGACTCATATCCAGCTTCTCATCCACTGTAACCCCTAGGTCCTTTTCTGCAGAACTGCTGCCTAGCCACTCGGTCCCTAGTCTGTAGCAGTGAATGGGATTCTTCCGTCTTAAGTGCAGGACTCTGCACTTGTCCTTGTTGAACCTCATCAGGTTTCTTTTGGCCCAGTCCTCTAATTTGTCTAGGTCCCTCTGTACCCTATCCCTACCCTGCAGCGTATCTACCACTCCTCCCAGTGTAGTGTCATCTGCAGACTTGCTGAGAGTGTAGTCCACACCATCCTCCAGATCATTAATGAAGATATTGAACAAAACTGGCCCCAGGACCGACCCTTGGGGCACTCCGCTTGATACCAGCTGCCAACTAGACGTGGAACTGTTGATCACTACCTGTTAAGCCCGACGATCTAGCCAGCTTTCTATCCACCTTACAGTCCATTCATCCAGCCCATACTTCTTTAACTTGCTGGCAAGAATACTATGGGAGACAGTATCAAAAGCTTTGCTAAAGTCAAGGAATAACACGTCCACTGCTTTCCCCTCATCCACAGAGCCAGTTATCTCGTCATAGAAGGTAATTAGGTTAGTCAGGCATGACTTGCCCTTGATGAATCCATGCTGACTGTTCCTGATCACTTTCCTCTCCTCAAAGTGCTTCAAAATTGATTCCTTGAGGACCTGCTCCATGATTTTTCCAGGGACTGAGGTGAGGCTGACTGGCCTGTAGTTCCCCAGATCCTCCTCCTTCCCTTTCTTAAAGATGGGCACTACATTAGCCTTTTTCCAGTCATCCAGGACCTCCCCCGATCGCCATGAGTTTTCAAAGATAATGGCCAATGGCTCTGCAATCACATCTGCCAACTCCTTTAGTACCCTCGGATACAGCGCATCCAGCCCCATGGATTTGTGCTCGTCCAGCTTTTCTAAATAGTCCCAAACCACTTCTTTCTCCACAGAGGGCTGGTCGCCTCCTCCCCATGCTGTGCTGCCCAGTGCAGCAGTCTGGTAGCTGACCTTGTTCGTGAAGACAGAGGCAAAAAAAGTATTGAGTACGTTAGCTTTTTCCACATCCTCGGTCACTAGGTTGCTTCCCTCATTCAATAAGGGGCCCACACTTTCCTTGACTTTCTTCTTGTTTTAACATACCTAAAGAAACCCTTCTTGTTACTCTTAACATCTCTTGTTAGCTGCAACTCCAAGTGTGATTTGGCCTTCCTGATTTCACTCCTGCATGCCTGAGCAATATTTTTATACTCCTGCCTGGTTATTTGTCCAGTCTTCCACTTCTTGTAAGCTTCTTTTCTGTGTTTAAGATCAGCAAGGATTTCACTGTTTAGCCAAGCTGGTCGCCTGCCATATTTACTATTCTTTCTACACATCGGGATGGTTTGTTCCTGCAACCTCAATAAGGATTCTTTAAAATACAGCCAGCTCTCCTGGACTCCTTTCCCCCTCATGTTATTCTCCCAAGGGATCCTGCCCATCAGTTCCCTGAGGGAGTCAGTCGGCTTTTCTGAAGTCCGGGGTCCGCATTCTGCTGCTCTCCTTTCTTCCTTGTGTCAGGATCCTGAACTCAACCATCTCATGGTCACTGCCTCCCAGGTTCCCATCCAGTTTTGCTTCCCCTACTAATTCTTCCCTGTTTGTGAGCAGTAGGTCTAGAAGAGCTCTGCCCCTAGTTGGTTCCTCCAGCACTTGCACCAGGAAATTGTCCCCTACACTTTCCAAAAACTTCCTGGATTGCCTGTGCACCGCTGTATTGTTCTCCCAGCAGATATCAGGGTGATTAAAGTCTCCCATGAGAACCAGGGCCTGTGATCTGTTAATTACCGGAAGAAAGTCTTGTCCATCTCATCCCCCTGGTCTGGTGGTCTATAGCAGACTCCCACCACGACATCATCCTTGATGCTCACACTTCTCAACTTAATCCAGAGACTCTCAGGTTTTTCTGCAGTTTCATACCGGAGCTCTGAGCAGTCATACTCCTCTCTTACATACAGTGCAACTCCTCCACCTTTTCTCCCCTGCCTGTCTTTCCTGAACAGTTTATATCCATCCATGACAGTACTCCAGTCATGTGAGTTATCCCACCAAGTCTCTGTTATTCCAATCACATCATAGTTCCTTGACTGTGCCAGGACTTCCAGTTCTCCCTGCTTGTTTCCCAGGCTTCTTGCATTTGTGTATAGGCACTTAAGATAATTCGCTGATTGTCCTACTTTCACAATATGATGCAGGAGTCCTCCCCTCTTGCGCTCTCCTGCTCATGCTTCCTCCCGGTATCCCACTTCCAGTTACAAGTTACAAGGAGCCTGTTTAAAGTCCTCCAGCTTTGGTCATGGCCACCTTGCCATGTACAGGTGATGGAGAGCCGTCAGCGCGGAGCCTGCTGTAGCACTGGCTCCCTGGAGCAGGTGAGCAGAGCTACGGGGGCGAGGCAATGAGAGCGAGGAGAGGCCTCCCTTGTTGGCCAGGAACAGTGATCCTAGCTCCTGGCTTTTCCATTGCACCCCTGAGTCCCCTGCCTTCTAGTAGCTGTACAAGTATAATACTGCTTCAAGGGCAGTGTTCTAGTAATTGCACTTTTCGCTCCAGCTCTCGGAGCACTGTACAGAGGAGGTGAGGATCTTATCCTCATTGTACAGATGCAGAAACTGAGGCACACAGCAGCGGAGTGACTTGCCCAAGGTCACCCAGAAGGCCAGTGGCAGAGCTGGGAGTAGAACCCAGCTCTCATGGGTGTCAGGTCAGTGCCCTGACCATTAGGCCTCACTGCTTCTAAATAGTTCTGTTGCATTGTAGCTATATTGTTTAAATAATTAACTTTCACCATCTCCCCCTTTCTCTGCTAGTTTAGTTCCCTCCTTCTGCTGCACATCTTGGTTTGAAGGCTTCCTCCCTTCCCTTCACCACACCCTCCCGCTCTGGTCTCTCTTTACGTGAGGATAATGCTTCCCTCTTCTCCTCTGTTTTCACAAATCATGGCTGTGCACATACAGGTGCTACAGTCCTTGGCAGAGATCAAATCGGTGACCTCAAGCCCCTGCCCCTGGAGCTAACAAGCAACTCTGCCAGCTGCAAGTAGCAGGCTGTCGGTCACAGACAGCAGCCCATGCGCTAACAGCTAAGCCAGGGTGGTGCATTATTGCCCAAGCAGATGATGATGCGGCGTGCAGAGCCCGCTGGTGACCGAGGTTCCTGCGTGTAGGGCCATGGTATGATACGTTATGGTTTTCTTTCAGCTTTGCTCCCGAGACCCCCGAATCCACAAGGTTGAGCTTCTGGAAACCCTGTTCCTGGCTCTGGAGTTTGTCTCCCTGCCCGCACTGCCACACCTCGGTATCACAACCGTGCTGTGCCAGAGAGCGTTAGCTGCAGGGATTAAGGCAGGCTGGTGCTTGCAAGGCAGGCGTAGGGATTCCTGCAGCCCCAAAACCCTCACTGTGTTCGCTTCAGCCCAAGTCCCTTCCTCAGCTGTCCCGGCACACGTTCCGGCATGCAAACCACTCCGTTCACAGCCTGACACGGGATCTTCCCAACCCACCCTGGCTGCCCACTGGGGCCGTGAGGATCCCCTTTCCTGTGGGAGTTTTGCTAATGGCCCAGCTGCCCTTTGGCTGCTGTTCCTGGAGCCCCAAAGTGTCCTCTGACCTGGCCATGGGAAGTCTGAGAGGTTAAGGCCAGGTCATGTACACCTCTGCTTTAACCCAGGTGGTACTGCCCCACGTCTCCGGGGAGCAGGGAGGCTAAATCCATCGATGCTCGTGCAGCACTTTGAGCTCCCCAGAGGAAGGGCATTGGGAAAGGGCGAAGTGTTGTGAGATCTTTGATACAACTTCGTTTCCCCCCCTGCAGCTCCAGGGAGACGCGCAAAAACTGGGAAATCAGAGGCCCGTACGTTCGGTAGAGTGGGCCTGATTCTAGGGATCGCTGCCTGGCTCTGCAGACCTGCAGCATTAGGAGGGATTTGGGCTCCGCGGGCGCAGTGTCCCAGTGCGCTGGCTGGTGGCACCTTGCAATGGTCTGCCATGGCCAGCCATAAGCACACTTCAGTTCTGGGGCCGTCTGAGCATCCGGGCTGGAGTAACCCGGAGAGTATTTAGCAAGCTCCTTTTACAGGACAGAGTTGTTTTTACTAACTAAGCATTCTGATGGGAGTGTGTGGGGGATGTTGAGGAGTTCTGTATTTGTGGGGGTGGGGAAGTGTGTGTGTTAAGGGGTGTGTTTGGGGGGCGGGGTCTGTGTGGGAGGATATGGGGGGTATTGGGGTGGCTGCTCCTGGCCCCTGCACTTGTCTCTGTTCTGAATATGGCCCCTACTGCGCCATCACACTCCGTTTCCCCAGGCTCTGGCCAACCCCCCCCCCCCCTTAGATGCTACAGAGTGGGCGTGAGTGACTGTGGCAGAGAGCACAGAGCTGAATTCCCTCCTGCACTGAACGGGGCCCACACGCATCCCAGCACTGACTGCTGGGCTGGAGGCCACAGGCCTCTTCTGCGACAAGTGCCTGAGCATCACACTGCAGTAGGCGGGGCCCTCCCGGGGTGGAGCAGCCCTCTCCTGGCTCTGACTGTGCTGTGGAGAGACAGGCTAATGCCTCAATACCAGCACTAGCCCTTTGGCACGGAGCACATCCGTTGGCTCCTCCGAAATCGAAAGCTGTAGTGGCTGAAATGGGTCAGATCCAGCCCGGGGGGTTCCCCTCCATCTTCACTGCAGCTCACTGCCCCCAGGAGTGGTCTCTCGTGTGCATGGCGCTGCCTGCCAGGGAGCAGCGGGAGGTGCTCTGGCATCTGGGCTTGGCAGGCATGTCCTGCACGGATGCCTGGTGAGGGGGTTGGCCGTGTGGCAGCCAGAGGGGGGCGCTTGGCATGGCTGCTTCTCCCTGAGTGTAGGATGGGCGGCTGCTCCCCCATCATGCTCTGGCTGAGATTTCCATCGCTGCCGTGGGGATCTGGGCAGAACATTCCCAGGGCCCACGGGCTGCTTTGAACATCACAGCCTGTCCAGCACTGGGGAGCTGAGTGTGCACAGGGTGGGGGGTGAGGGACTGGATTGTGGGTGCCAGCACTGCACACCCCAGCAATGGAGGCTCTTCCTTGCTTCCCCATTCGTTCTCTCTGACTCCCCCATTGATAGATCCCCCCCATCCATAAACCTCTGCCCAGACTCTCCGATGGGGTGGGTGTCCATCACGACAGGTTGGTCACCTGTGAGCCTGGAAGTCTGAGCTTGTGGGGAGTGAGGGGATGGGCTAGGAGAGAAGACAGCTGTGAGCACAGCAAGGCAGTGTGATCTAGTGGCGTGAGCACTGGGCTGGCTGCCCAGAGCTCGTGGGTTCGAGCCTTGGCTCTCAGGTGGCCTTGGACAAACTGCTTTCTCTGTAGGATGGGGCCCGTGATCCCTGCTCCACCCCAGGGGTGGGGGCCAGAAGGCTGGCAAGCCTGTGCTGAGATCTGGCTGGGTAAAAGTCCCTCGGATTTATTAAAACGCTCTGGATCCACATCAGCACCTAACCGTCTCCGTATTCCTTACTGCCTCGAAAGGTGCTCTGGGCAATGGCGCACGAGGTCGCCTCTCTCCTGAGTGGCTCTGGGGCTCATTGTAGCTCAGAGAACCCGCCCCACCCGGAGCAGTGAGGCCAGGTGGCTCTGACCTTGCCTGACTGCTCTTCGTCTGTCTCCTCGCCTTGTGTTTCAGAGAGAACTGAAGGAGCAGCTCCAGGCACTGCAGGACAGCGAGCGTGGCCACACGGAGGCCCTGCACCTGCTCAAACGCCAGCTAGCCGAGACCAAGGTAACCGTGACTCCGGTGCAGAGTGCCCCCAGCTGTGGCCTGTGGAGATGAAGGTCCCAGTGAGCTTGGGTGTCTCAGACTGGGAGGAGCTGCTGTCCGTGGATGGGGTGACAGACCTTTCACAGCCTCGTTCTCCCCCACCCCCCACCATCTCCAGTCCCTGTCGGCCTCCAGACGAAAGCCCAGCTCCCTCCAAACGTGGAGGCTTGTGTACCGGCGGCTGGGGGGTGTACTCCCTGGAACTGCAGACTAGAGGATCTCGGGCCAGATCATCAAAGGTATTCAGATGCCAAACTCCTACTGAAGTCAATTGGAGGTTGGTGCCTTAATACCTTTACCTGGTCCCTAGAGACCAAGCAGACCTGTTAGGTCCCATCTGCTGGCCAACGCAGGGCTGTGCCTATCGGACCATTTTCTCATGCTGCACCCGCCTTGTTCCCAGTGTCCCAGCGGTAGGACCTTCCCTTGGGCCGGTAATGCCACAGCCCAACTGGCCATGACTAATCTAGAAAGCCACCTGCTGTGGTTGGGCGTCACTTCCCCAGGCTGCCGTGCCCTGATGTGTGCCAGGCCTGGGGGGCGGCTCAGGAGTGCAGCCAGAGGCCTTGCATCATGTGCGGAGGCAGCAGATGTTTGCTCTTCACTGGCCTGCGGCCCTTGGACTCCTGGTGATGTCTGTGCCTCGCAGTCCAGAGGAAAGTGCCCTTTGAGCGCCTCTTGTGGATCCCTTTTGCTGTGTATTACAGGAGAGCCTAGAGGCCCTGGCTGAAATCAAGGCCCCATGGTACTAGGGGCTGCCCCCAAAAGCTCAGGCCAGCTCCACAAAGCTAGTTCGGGTCCTACCGCTGTCTGAAATCAGTGGAAGTGAGGAGCCTAAATGCCACTGTGGCTCTGAGCTTGCCGTGTAAGCAGGTGAGGCAGACAGCGGGCGGGGGGAGGGCGGTGCTATGACCCCAGGTACAGATGGGGAGGCAAGGCCCGGAGAGATGAATGGCAGAGGATCATGTGCCCCCACCCAGCAGCTCCTCTTGTTCTCTGCAGCTGGGAGGAGGCTGCATTTGTCTCAACACCAGCTGCTGGAGGCTTTGTACTTGTGACTTGCCCAAGGTCTAATGTGGACACGAGAACGAATGGATATAAACTGGCCGTCGGGAAGTTTAGGCTTGAAATTAGACGAAGGTTTCTGACCGTCAGAGGGGTGAAATATTGGAATAGCCTTCCGAGGGAAACGGTGGGGGCGAAGGACCTGTCTGGTTTTAAGATTAAGCTAGATAAGTTTATGGAGGGAATGGTTTAATGGGATAACATGATTTTAGTCAAATGAATAGTGTGACATGGCTGGTAAATAGTATCAATGGCCTATGAGGGTCTGGCTGGAGAATCTTGCCTACATGCTCGGGGTTCTACTGATTGCCATATTTGGGGTCGGGAAGGAATTTTCCTCCGGGGTAGATTGGCAGAGGCCCTGGAGGTTTTTCACCTTCCTCCGCAGCATGGGGCAGGGGTCACTAGCTGGAGGATTCTCTGCTACTTGAAGTCTCTAAACCACAGAATTTGGGGACTTCAACAGCAGAGTCAAGGGAAAGGGTTGGGACGGCTTTGTGGCCTGCATCATGCAGGAGGTCAGACTAGATGATCATAATGGTCCCTTCTGACCTTAAAGTCTATGAGTCTGAGTCTATAAGGTCATGCCAGGAGGCTGTGGCACAGCCAGGAATTCAGCCCACACCTCCTGAGCCTCAGGATCACCCTTCCAGTGGGGTGGGAGAGGTCAGCCTTAGAACTCCGCCCGGCAGCTGCACTGCCCTGGGCTTCCCTCGCTTCCTTGCGGGGGCTGTTTATGTGAGAAACACCTCCCGTTTCTCCCAGTGCTTTTATGAGGTCGTATTTCAGATGACAGCCAGGTCTGGTTCCCTCCGCCCTTCCCTCTGCTGCAGTGGCTTATCCATCACTCGGCTTTTTTTTATTTGACTCCTTATTCTTCCTGCTTGCTTTAGTGGTTATTGGAAAGGTGACTTTTATTCCTGGAGAGGCTGCCATTTCTTCCAGTGGCAGTTTAATGGTCTTTCTCAAGCAGCTGGTGATAGAGGCGAAGTGGATGGTTTTTAAGGGGGCACGGTGAAGGGCCCTTTTATTTCAGCGGAGAGCTTTTTATTTAAGGTAGATGCACCCCGGGGGCATTTTTGTGGAAATGGAGCTGGTGCGTTTAAAGCAAGTGTTTCCCTTCAGGGGAGTGGCTGCTTTGAAGTAGTTTGCCCTTCTCTGAAAAGGGCTCTCTAGCCTTGCCTGCAAGTTTGAGTCTGATCTCCGTGTGAGTCAGCCCTTCCCTGACCCGCTGCAGGGTGAGGTCTCTCCAGCACTGCACCTGCCCAACCAGTTTGGCTGGAACCCTGCTGGGTGCCATTAACCCAGGCATTGCACCTATTTTCCACTGTGTCCCACCCCACTGCTGCTGACCGCACTAACTAGGAGAGGAAGAGGGACTGGTATTGCCACAAAGAATCATGAGATTAAACAAAAATAATGTTGGGTTCACTTTATTTATGTGAAAAGCAACAGAGAGTCCTGTGGCACCTTTAAGACTAACAGATGTATTGGAGCATAAGCTTTCGTGGGTGAATATCCACTTTGTCTCATGCATCTGACGAAGTGGGTATTCACCCATGAAAGCTTATGCTCCAATACTTCTGTTAGTCTTAAAGGTGCCACAGGACTCTCTGTTGCTTTTTACAGATCCAGACTAACACGGCTACCCCTCTGATACTTTGTTTATGTGGTGGTTTCTGAGCTTTTAGGAAGCATTTAGGTCACGCTTTCATGCTTTTTTTCCCACAACCACTGGGACCGGAAACTTACTTTATTTTTAATGGTGACAGGTTTCAGAGCGGAGCCGTGTTAGTCTGTATCAGCACAAACAACAAGGAGTCCTTGTGGCACCTTAGAGACTAACACATTTACTTGGGCATAAGCTTTCGTGGGCTAGAACCCACTTCATTGGATGCATGAGGTGAAAAATACAGGAGCAGGTATAAATACATGAAAGGATGGGGGTTGCTTTACCTAGTGTGAGGTCAGGCTAACGAGATAAATCAATTAACAGCAGGATACCAAGGGAGGAAAAATAACTTTTGAAGGGGTAAGAGAGTGGCCCATTACAGACAGTTGACAAGAAGGTGGGAGTAACAGTAGGGAGAAATTAGTATGGGGGAAATTAAGTTTAGGTTTGTAATGACCCAACCACTCCCAGTCTTTATTCAGGCCTAATCTGATGGTATCTAGTTTGCAAATTAATTCCAGTTCTGCAGCTAGCGGGGAGGGCTAGCTCAGTGGTTTGAGCATTGGCCTGTTAAACCCAGGGTTGTGAGTTCAGTCCTTGAGGGGGCCACTTAGGGGTCTGGGGCAAAATCAGTACTTGGTCCTGCTAGTGAAGGCAGGGGGCTGGGCTCAATGACCTTTCAAGGTCCCTTCCAGTTCTAGGAGATAGGATGTCTCCATTAATTTATTTTTTTTATTTTTAAATTCACTTTGGAGTCTGGTTTTGAAGTTTTTTTTGTTGAAGAATTGCCACTTTTAGGTCTGTTATTGAGTTACCAGAGAGATTGAAGTGTTCTCCTACTGGTTTGAATGTTATGATTCCTGATGTCAGATTTGTGTCCATGTATTCTTTTGCGTAGAGACTGTCCGGTTTGGCCAACATACATGGCAGAGGGGCATTGCTGGCACATGATGGCATATATCACATTGTAGATGTGCAGGTGAATGAGCCCCTGATGGCCTGGCTGATGTGATTAGGTCCTATGATGGTGTCCCTTGAATAGATATGTGGACAGAGTTGGCAGCAGGGTTTGGTTCCTGGATTAGTGTTTTTGTTGTGTGGTGTGTAGTTGCTGGTGAGTATTTGCTTCAGGTTGGGGGGCTGTCTGTAGGCAAAGACTGGCCTGTCTCCCAAAGTCTGTGAGAGTGAGGGATCGTCCTTCAGGATAGGTTGTAAATCCTTGATGATGTGCTGGAGAGGTTTTAGTTGGGGGCTGTAGATGATGGCTAGTGGTGTTCCGTTACTTTCTATGTTGGGCCTGTCTTCTAATAGGTGACTTCTCGGTACCCTTCTGGCTCTGTCAGTCTGTTTTTTCACTTCACCAGGTGGGTATTGCAGTTTAAGAACGCTTGATAGAGATTCTGTAGGTGTTTGTCTCTGTCTGAGGGATCGGATCAAATGCGGTTGTATCTTAGAGCTTGGCTGTAGACAACGGATCATGTGGTGTGGTCTGGATGGAAGCTGGAGGCATGTAGGTAAGTATAGAGGTCAGTAGGTTTCCGGTATAGGGTGGTGTTTATGTGACCATCACTTATTAGCACTGTAGTGTCTAGGAAGTGGATCTCTTGTGTGGACTGGTCCAGGCTGAGGTTGATGATAGGGTGGAAATCATTGAAATCTTTGTGGAATTCCTCAAGGGCCTCCTTCCCATGGGTCCAGATGATGATGTCATCAATGTAGCGCAAGCAGAGTAGGGGCGTTAGGGGACGAGAGCTAAGGAAGCGTTGTTCTAAGTCAGCCATAAAAATGTTGGCATATTGAGAGGCCATGCGGATACCCATAGCAGTCCCACTGACTTGAAGGTATAAATTGTCCCCAAATCTGAAATAGTTGTGGGTGAGGACAAAGTCACAAAGTTCAGCCACCAGGTTTGCCGTGACATTATCGGGGATACTGTTCCTGATGGCTTGTAGGCCATCTTTGTGTGGAATATTGGTGTAGAGGGCTTCTACATCCATAGTGGCTATGATGGTGTTTTCTGGAAGATCACCGATGGATTGTATTCAGAGTGGTAGCCATGTTAGTCTGTATCAGCAAAAAGAACGAGGTGTACTTGTGGCACCTTAGAGACTAAAAATTTTCGTTGAGCATAAGCTTTCATGGGCTAAAACTCACTTCATCGGATGAATGCAGTGGAAAATACACAAGGAAGATATATATACACAGAGAACATGGAAAAAATGGGGGTTGCCATACCAACTGTAACGAGACTAATCAATGAAGGTGGGCTATTATCAGCAGGAGAAAAAAAACTTTTGTAGTAATAACCAGGATGCCAGTTTCCAACAGTTGACAAGAAGGTGAGAGTAACAGTAGGGAAAAAAATTAGCATGGGGAAATAGTTTTTAGTTTGTGTAATGACCCATCCACTCCCAGTCTTTATTCAAGCCTAATTTAATGGTGTCCAGTTTGCAAATTAATTCCAAAGGATTATAGTTTCCTCAGGAAGTCAGTGGTGTCTCGAAGATAGCTGGGAGTGTAGGGCCTGAGGAGAGAGTCTACATAGCCAGATAAGGAAACTACAATCCTCTGGTGGGGGCGGTGCCTGCAGGCGAGGGCAGCGCACGGTGCCCTCTGCCACTCCCCTCCAGGGGTCACAGGGATGTGGTGCCAGCTGCTTCCGGGAGCGGCGCAGGGCCAGGGCAGGCAGGAAGCCTGCCTTAGCCCTGCTGCGCCACGGGGCTGGCAATCCCGTGGGCCGGATCCAGCCCACGGGCCGTAGTTTGCCCTCCCCTGGGCTAGTGGAATATGAGGCTGAGATGTTGCTGAGAGGCTAAGGGTATGTTTATACTGCCGTCAAAGGTGTGACTGCAGCATATGTAGACAACCCCCAGCTAGCTTTGATCCCTGTAGCTCCAGTAATAATAGCAGTGAAGCTGCATCAGCAGGGACTAGCCACTCAAATATACACCCAGGGTCCTGGGCAGCCTTGTTCAGTCCATGCTGCCGCTGCGTCACTGCTGTTGCTATTCACGCTAGCTAGGTCAGAGTTAGCTGGGGTCATGCTGCAGTCACACCTCTGACTGCAGTGTAGACATACCCTTGGAAGCACAGATCAGAACTCACAGCCCAGGGCAGGGAGGCTTAGGGAGCTTTGTCACCTTCAGGCCATCCCAGTTCTTGGCTGATCCATGATCTTGGCCCAGGCAGCCTGTGAGCTGCAAAGTGGGGCAGAATCTCCACTGTGCTGCAGCCCCCAGCACACCCCTGCAGCAGGGCTTCCGTGGGGGTTCTCAGGGGGCTGCCTGGTGCTATCTTCTGCAGCGCCTGCTATAGGGGCATCTTCCCCCAGCTGGATCTGGGGCTTTTAGAGCCCTTTACATCGCTCCAGCCCTTTTACCTGGTGTAAAGGGCTGGAGTGGGGGTGATAATCTCACCCTACGTCATTAGTGGGGAAACCACTTCTCTGGCTGGATCAGGTTGGGTTTGGCCTTTTTCAAATGCCATGTTTAATTGGCTGCTTTTTCTTGCAGTTTGTGAATGAATTTAGTGTTCATGAAAGTGAGGGATTGGCAGCTGAACCCAGGCATCTTGTGCCCCTGCCCACACCCAGCTCTGCCAGGGCACCTTGATCCTACTGCTATTTCAGTCCTGGGCCTCTCACACCCAGCTGTGCCGGTACAATTTCCTCCTGACCCGCACCCCGCTCTGCCCTGCAGTTCCAGCCCTGGGGTGGGGCTCCACTGCTTTTCCACAGCTCCTCAGTCCTTACCTACAGCCCCTGCTGTTCCAGCCCTGGGGTCGCTGCTCACACCGCTCTGCTGATGCCCCTCGCTTCTGCTCCCCTTGTTCTAGTTCTGGACCTCTCCTCTCCAGGGACTGGCACGAATTGTGGGGGGCTTTGGGGCTGTGGATTCCCTGGAGCCTAAGGTGAATCCCCAAAACTCTCCTCATGAACTTAAAAGGACTGAACCCACCTCTCCATGGTTACAATCCTGGTGCATTGGGATAAAGTGCTACCTAAACTCTCTGAATTATGTTCCACCAGCCAGGCTCCTTGTAACTTGCCTGGAGCAAAGTGCCATGTTAACGTCCCCGGACATTTGTTTTTTAAAACAAATAAAATGTAACGACTGTTAATTACCTTTAAATGATGGGAGACTACGAGAACTGGAATTGTTGCTGAGACAGGACAGCTTAATGTGCCAGGACATTTTCTTTATACAAAGGCCTGCACCAAAGAGGAAGTTAAGTGAATGTGTGATTTAAATCAGATCATTCAGAATATTAAGCCATCAAATATCCCATTTCAGATATTCAGATTCCTTTACTTAAAATTAGCCCATCAAGATAAAAAAAAATCATATTTAAAAACATGATTTTTGCAGGGCTGCCCTAAAATGCCTCAGATTGTGGAAGCAGAAAGGACCATAAACCTTGGATTTACCTTTTCACTGTTTGTACAATCTATCCTTCACATTTTGTATTGCAAGGAGACCTGTCAATTTCACTTTGTTTCTAATCAGTTTCATTTCATGTTTCTGATCTTGTTTCCTTCCCTACATTCCAGGACAGGTTTGGTATTGCCAGACCCTTGCATTCTAAAATCATGAGTCAGGCCCTAAAAATGCACAATAGACTTACAATTCATGAAATTCAATAAACTATTAATAAATACTTATAAAGTTGTAAACAATAATAAATAACAGAGATACTTTTTCTTTTTCTTTCTGTTTTTGGAACCTTTAGGGGTCCCCTTTTTAAGCTTTTCTAATAAACCAGAAGGACTAGAAACTTAGGGCTCGATCCACAAAGGTACTTAGCCACCTAAGTCCAGTTTCTAGGTGCCATTCTGGGATCACAGAACTCCCACTTGGCTACCACCTAATTCTGTAGGTGCCTAAACTCACCTACATTTCTGCAGCAAAAGTTCCTTAGGTGCCCATGTTTCTGCCTCTGACCAGGCACACTGCTGCCTCCCTCTGGGCATCTGGGGGCTGATCTTCCATCCAAGCTCCAGAGAGCTTCACGAACTGGGGGAAGATAGGCATTCGGATACCTAACTCATCTGAGGGGCATGCTCTGGTAGGCATGTTCAGAGGCCGCCTAACTCCTGATAAGGTGGTGGAAGATGTCCCTTTAACCCAGTGGCTAGGGCACTCACCTGGGATGTGAGAGACCCCCAGTTCAAGTCCCCCCTATGTCTAAGGAGAAGAATGGATTTGAACAGAGATCTGATCCCTTTCAAGTGCGCGTGCAGACTATAAAGGAAGAGATAGGTATAGTTAGGAAGAGACAGGTAATAGTTATGGGGGATTCGATCATTAGAAACATAGAGAGCTGGGTTTGCGATGACCGGGAGAACCACATGGTGACTTGCCTGCCTGGTGTGAAGATTGTGGATATCTCAAGACATTTAGATAGGCTTATGTGTAGTGCCGGGGAGGAGCCGGTGGTGGTGGTACATGTAGGTACCAATGACATAGGGAGGGATAGGAGAGAGGTCCTGGAGGCCAAATTTAGGCTGCTAGGTAAGTGATTGAAGTCCAGGACCTCCATGGTAGCATTCTCTGAGATGCTCCCAGTTCCATGCGCGGGGCCAGTTAGACAGGCAGAACTGCAGGGTCTCAATGCGTGGATGAGACGATGGCATAGGGAGGAGGGGTTTAGATTTATTAAAAACTGGGGAAACTTTTGGGAAAGGGGGAACCTGTACAGGAAGGATGGGCTCCACCTAAACCAAAATGGAACCAGATTGCTGGCACTTAACATTAAAAAGGTCGTAGAGCAATTTTTAAACTAAGGGCTGGGGGAAAGCTGACAGTTGTGGAAGAGCACGCGATTCAGACAGAGACATCCCTTAGGGGAGGATCTATTAATGGAGATTTTCTATGTCCTAGTAAGCAGGAGAGGATGAAAGATAAAATGCAGGTAGGATCTGATGAGAAACAGTCAAATGAAAGAGTCTCATTCAATTACATCATGTAATCGCAGACAGCTGAAAAGTTTCAATTTTTTTAAGTGCTTATATACCAATGCTAGAAGTCTAAATACTAAGATGGGTGAACTAGAGTGACTCATTTTAAATGAGGCTATTGATATACTAGGCACCACCGAAACTTGGTGGAATGAGGATAATCAATGGGACACAGTAATATCAGGGCACAAAATATATCGGAAGGACAGAACAGGTCGTGCTGGTTGGGGAGTGGCACTATATGGGAAAGAAAGTGTAGAATCAAATGAAGTAAAAATCTTAAATGAACTAAACTGTGCCATAGGATCTCTGGATAGCAACTCCTTGCTCTAATAATAAGAATATAGCGTAGGGATATATTACCAGCCACCTGACCAGGATGACAGGTTTCAGAGTGGTAGCTGTGTTAGTCTGCATCTGCAAAAGAACAAGAGTACTTGTGGCACCTTAGAGACTAACACATTTATTTGAGCATACGCTTTCGTGGGCTGATGAAGTGGGCTGTAGCCCATGAAAGCTTATGCTCAAATAAATGTGTTAGTCTCTAAGATGCCACAAGTACTCCTGTTCTTTCTGGCCAGGATGGTGATAGTGACTGTGAAATGCTCAGGGAGATGAGAGAGGCTATTAAAATAAAAAACCTCAATAATAATGGGGGATTTCAACTAGCCCCATATTGACTGGGTACATGTCACCTCAGGACGGGATGCAGAGATAAAGTTTCTTGACACCTTAAATGACGGCTTCTTGGAGCAGCCAGTCCTGGAACCCACAGAAGAAGAGGCAATTCTTGATTTAGGCCTAAGTGCAGCACAGGATCTGGTCCAAGAGGTGAATATAGCTGGACTGCTTGGTAACCGTGACCATAATATAATTAAATTTAACATCCCTGTGGCAGGGAAAACACCACAGCAGCCCAACACTGTAGCATTTAATTTCAGAAAGGGGAACTACACAAAAATGAGGACACTAATTCAACAGAAATTAAAAGGTACGGCGCCAAAAGTGAAATCCCTGCAAGCTGCATGGAAACTTTTTAGACACACCATAACAGAGGCTCAACTTAAGTGTTTACCCCAAATTTAAAAAGCCTAGTAAGAGAACCAAAGAAGGGCTATCGTAGCTAAACAACAAAGTAAAAGAAGCAGTGAGAGGTAAAAAGGCATCCTTTAAAAAGTGGAAGTAAAATCCTAGTGAGGAAAATAGAAAGGAGCATAAACACTGGCAAATGAAGTGTAAAAATGTAATAAGGAAGGCCAAAAAAGAATTTGAAGAACAACTAGCCAAAGACTCAAAAAATAACAGCAATTTTTTTTTTTCTGAAGTACATCAGAAGCAGGAAGCTGCTAAACAACGAGTGGGGCCACTGGATAATCGAAATGCTAAAGGAGCGCTCAAGGACGATAAGGCCATTTCGGAGAAACTAAATGAATTCTTTGCATCAGTCTTCACAGCTGAGGATGTGAGGGGGATTCCCAAACCTGAGCCATTCTTTTTAGGTCACAAATCTGAGGAACTGTCCCAGATTGAGGTGTCATTAGAGGAGGTTTTGGAACAAATTGATAAACTAAACTGTAATAAGTCACCAGGACCAGATGGGATTCACCCAAGAGTTCTGAAGGAACTCAAATGTGAAATTGGAGAACTGCTAACTATAGTCTGTAACCTATCATTTAAATCAGCTTCTGTACCAGGTGACTGGAGGATAGCTAATGTGACGCCAATTTTTAAAGAGGGCTCTAGAGGCGATCCCAGCAATTACAGGTCAGTAAGCCTCACTTCAGTACCGGACAAACCGGTTGAAACTATAGTAGAGAACAAAATTGTCAGACATAGATGAACGTAATTTGTTGGAGAAGACAACATGGTTTTTGTAAATGGAAATCATGCCTCACCAATCTACTAGAATTCTTTGAGGGGGTCAACAAGCATGTTGTCAAGAGGGATCCAGTGGATATAGTGTACTTAGATATTCAGAAAGCCTTTGACAAGGTCCCTCACCAAAGGCTCTTAGGCGAAGTAAGCTGTCATGGGATAAGCGGGAAGGTTCTCTCATGGATCGGTAACTGGTTTAAAGGTAGGAAACAAAGGATGGAGAGAGGTAAATAGTGGTGTCCCCCAGGGGTCTGTACTGGGCCCAGTCCTATTTAACATATTCATAAATGATCTGGAAAAAGGAGTAAACAGTTAGGTGGCAAAATTTGCAGATGATACAAAACTTCTCAAGATAGATAAGTCCCAGGCAGACTATGAAGAGCTACAAAAGGATCGCTCAAAATTGGGTGAGTGGGCAGCAAAATGGCAGATGAAATTCAATGTTGATAAATGCAAAGTAATGCACATTGGAAAACATAATCATGTCTATACATATAAAATGATGAGGTCTAAATTACCACTCAAGAAAGAGACTCTCATGCGACAGGGGATGGATGACTTGATGATTAACTGTTCTGTTCATTTCCTCTGGGGCACCTGGCATTGGCCACTGTCGGAAGATAGGATACTAGGCTAGATGGACCTTTGGTCCGACCCAGTGTGGCCGTTCTTATGTTCTTAAAGTGATTTTTGACACAGTCCCACAGGACACTCTCTTAAGTAAACTAGGGAATTGTGGCCTAGATGAGATTACTATAAGGTGGATGCACAGCTGGTTGAAAGAACATACTCAAAGAGTAGTTATCAATGGTTTGCTATTAAACTAGTAGGAGGGGCACATATAGTGGGCTCCTGCAAGGGTCAGTTGTTAGTCTGGTATTATGCAATATTTTCATTAATGAATTGGATAATGGAGCAGAGAGTATGTATATAAAATTTCAGATGCCACCAAGCTGGGAGGGGTTGCCAGCACTTTGGAGGACAGGATTAGAATTCAAAATGACCTTGACAAAGTGGTGAGTTGGTCTGAAATCAACAAGATGAAATTTAATAAAGATAAGTGCAAAGTACTGCACTTAGGAAAGAAAAATCAAATGTACAGCTACAAAGTGGGGAATAATTGGCAAGGTGGTTGTACTGCTGGAAAGGATTTGGGGGTTAGAGTGGATCACAAATTGAATGTGAGTCAATGGTGTGATGCTGTTGTGAAAAGGCTGATATCATTGTGGGGTGTCATAAGACATGGGAGGTAATTGTTCCATTCCACTCAGCACTGGTGAGGCATCAGCTGGAGTACTGTGTCCAGTTCTGGGTGCTGCACTTCAGGAAAGATGTGGAGAAATTGGAGGGAGTCCAGAGGAGAACAACAAAAATGAGAAATGGTTTAGAAAACCTGACCTAAGAGGAAAAGTTAAAAAAAGAACTGGGGTGGTTGAGTCTTGAGGAAAGACAACGGAGGGGGGACCTGATAACAGTCACCAAATCTGCTAAGGGCTCTTATAAAGAGGACGGGGTTCAATGTTCACCCCAAGTAGGACAAAAAGTGATGATCTTAATCTGCTGCAAGGGAGATTCAGGTTAGATATTAGGAAAAACGTTCTCAGTATAACAGTAGTTAAACGCTGGAACAGGCTTCCAAGGGGGGTTGTGAAATCCCCGTCACTGGAGGTTTTTAAGAGCAGGTTGGATAAACCCATGTCAGGGATGGTCTAGGTTTACTTGGCCCTGCCTCAGCATAGGTTGCTGGACTAGATGTCTTCTCAAGGTCCCTGCCAGCCTGATATTTCTATGACTCTCATGCTTTTTCTGGCCCAAATAATATTAAATTATTCAATTAAACTGGAACAACTTCAACAGGAGAAATTGAGGGAGAATAGCCCCTAGCCCTCATTGAAAGGTGGCAGGTCCCTGTTCAGATCCCTTCTCCCTGAGGAGGGACATGACCCAAGCATCTCCCACAGCCCAAGCGAGTACCTGAACCACTGGGCTAAAGTCTATAGGGTGGACCTCTCTTTTTTCTCCTCCTCCATCTGTTTTGTGTGAGCCAGGCAGCCTCTGAACACGCCTGCCAGACTGAGCCCTGCATGCGAGTTAGGCAGAGGAAAGACTTTCTTTCCCCAGTTTGTGGATCACATTCTAGGGCACCTGGCTCTCCCTGTTCACTGTATAGGGAGCCTAAAGCAGCAGATTCAGCCTTCCTTACTTCCTTTAAATGAAAGCTGAGAATCTCACTTAGTCACATGATTCCAGGAGCAGGGGCTTTAAGAAAACCTGTACATATCACTGGACTTGCAATACAATTACAAGAGTTGGCCATGCTGAAAAAGCCATTTGTTTTCACTGAAATTAAGAATAAAACAAAAATCTATTCCTAGTCAGAATTATGTTTCCTAAGAGCCCTTTTCTATTACATCAAAATGTTGGGCCTGAATTAACAGGGACAGTCTCAACTTAAAAAACATGCTCCACCTGAAAATGTTGTGCCCACTGTGCTTACAAGTCACATCCGGTCTCCAAACTCTCCTTTGCTGAGATGCTTACAAGAGCTTGGCAGCGGTTAGGCAACTAGGACCACAGCCCAAGGTGCTGGCCAGTATTGTCTTATCCATCTGTTGTCTCTTGTCTCACTCTTGCACTGTGAGCAGGGCCGTCCTTAACCATACGCAAACTACGCAGCTGTGTGCTTCTCCAGCAGCCAGCCTGATCCCCCGGCCAGCTGAGCCGGCCAGGAAAGCTGCCCCCACCCCTGTTCTACCCCTTCCCCCAAACCCCTGCTCCACCCCAGCCCTGCCCCCCACTCCACCCCTTCCCCTGAGCTACATCCTGGGGGACTGCAGAAGGGATCAGGCCTGCCCTGCAATCATTGGGCGGTGGGAAGTGGGGCTGCGTAGGGCACCAAAATGTCTAGGGATGGCCTTGACTGTGAGCTCTGAGGAGCAGGGGCCATCTCTTTGTTCTGCGTTTGTGCAGCACTAGGGCCATGGGGTCCTGGCCAGGTGCTGTCACAATACCAGTATTAAATCACTAGAATTCCTGCTGGGTCAGATTTTCAAAAGAGCCCCAGGCTTAGCCCTTACAGCTGGGGCCAGATGTTCCCGAGACCTCAGCTCCCATTGGATAAGGTCTGTATTTGCACAAGCGCTTTGCTTCCAGCAGCCCCCATGCTGACACTTATGGCTGCGTTGGCAAAAGTGCCCTGCAGCCAGCGTGCTGAGTCCCTGAGCACCCTAAATGGGAACAGCTCTTTGGAAAACATGTCCCCTTTGTGGATAGTCGGTTCCCCACTTTCTCTTTCACTGCTTCTCCTGGGTGCCCTCAGTAAGTCAAGTATCAGAGGGGTAGCCGTGTTAGTCTGGATCTGTAAAAAGCAACAGAGGGTCCTATGGCACCTTTAAGACTAACAGATGTATTGGAGCATAAGCTTTCGTGGGTGAAATGCATCTGATGAAGTGGGCATTCACCCACAAAAGCTTATGCTCCAATACATCTGTTAGTCTTAAAGGTGCCCCAGGACTCTCTGTTGCTCAGTAAGTCAGTCCACCCATCCCCCCAGTCTGCAAGAATCTTTTGACAGTGTCAGGGGAGAGAATCATTTTTTTTAAACAATAGGGAAATGTGATTGTAAAAAGGGGATGGAGGCAGACACACCTAAGCCTCCCGTTTTAGAACTGACTAGATTTCAAGCCGACTGTGTCCCTTGGAGGGGAAAAAAATCTCATGAACAGGGTTTGCAGTAGCAGTATGATTCCTACCGTGGATCCTGGGGCAAAGTGTCCCATGGGAGGTGGGAGGCAGGCCGAGGCAGCTCTCAGGAGTGGTGTGTGGTGAAGGGGAAGCTGAGATTGAATGGCAGTGAAGGTGCTGTTAAATATCCGTTCTTTCCACAGGCAAGCGACTGGGGGGGAGGGGGAAGGGCAGCGGTGCTGGGTGCTGTAGGGAGGAGAGACTGAGTCAAGTGTGGGGCGAGGTGCCAGGGGCTGCAGTCCCGGCTCTGTTGCTGACCTCAGGTGACCAGCTCCCCGGCTGTAATACTGACCGGCCTCGCAGAGTGACTGTGCAGTGCCATGAAGGCGCTGGGGGCAGTGTCAGTGCCTGGCAGAGCCAGAGAGCAGGGCTGGCTGCTAGAGTGAGGGAGTAATGGTCAGAGCAGGGAGGTGCGTGGGGAGCCCAGGGCTGGAGAAGGGGTCTCAGCAAACCTGTAGAGATGATTCATAGATTCACGGTGATCGTCGAGTCCTGGGGCAGAGCTTTCAGAAACCAGCCAGTCTGCAGTGCACTTCTAATTCACAATGAGAGAGATGAGCCCTGAAAGGAGAGTGGAAGGGCTGCACTTATGGAGCAAGGGGCACTGGCAGAGCTGGGCGTCGGGAGCTCAGGGCCAGGCGGGCCGTGGGTGAGGAATGGGGGGCACTGGCAGAGCTGGGCGTGGGGAGCTCAGGGCCGGGCGGGCCGTGGGAGAGGCATGGGGGGCACTGGCAGAGCTGGGCGTGGGGAGCTGAGAGGCGGGGGGGCACTGGCAGAGCTGGGCGTGGGGAGCTCAGGGCCGGGCGGGCCGTGGGAGAGGCGGGGGGGCACTGGCAGAGCTGGGCGTGGGGAGCTCAGGGCAGGGCGGGCCGTGGGAGAGGCGGGGGGGCACAGGCAGAGCTGGGCGTGGGGAGCGCAGGGCCGGGCGGGCCGTGGGTAAGGCATGGGGGGCACTGGCAGAGCTGGGCGTGGGGAGCTCAGGGCCGGGCGGGCCGTGGGAGAGGCATGGGGGGCACTGGCAGAGCTGGGCGTGGGGAGCTCAGGGCCGGGCAGGCCGTGAGTGAGGCATGGGGGGCACTGGCAGAGCTGGGCGTGGGGAGCTCAGGGCCGGGCGGGCCGTGGGAGAGGCATGGGGGGCACTGGCAGAGCTGGGCGTGGGGAGCTCAGGGCCAGGCGGGCCGTGGGTGAGGCATGGGGGGCACTGGCAGAGCTGGGCGTGGGGAGCGCAGGGCCGGGCGGGCCGTGGGTGAGGCATGGGGAGCACTGGCAGAGCTGGGCGTGGGGAGCTCAGGGCCGGGCGGGCCGTGGGAGAGGCATGGGGGGCACTGGCAGAGCTGGGCGTGGGGAGCTCAGGGCCGGGCGGGCTGTGGGTGAGGAATGGGGGGCACTGGCAGAGCTGAGGGGAAAGCTAGCCTTGCTGGGAATCCTGCCGCTAACCAGCGTACGGGTGGAGCTGTCTGGGAAGTAGTGAGGGTGGTGTGTGACTCTTCTCTGCTTGTCTGTCCTGTGCAGTCCTCTGCCAAGAGCCTGCGAGCCACCATCGGGGAGGCCTTTGAGCGGCTGCACCGGCTCCTGCGCGAGCGCCAAAAGGCCATGCTGGAGGAGCTGGAGGCTGACACCGCCAGGACTCTGACCGACATCGAGCAGAAGATCCAGCGCTACAGCCAGCAGCTGCGCAAAGTGCAGGAGGGCAGCCAGATCCTGCAGGAGCGGCTGGCTGAGGTGGACAGGCACGCCTTCCTGGCAGGCATCGCCTCGCTCTCGGAGAGGTACGGGGGAGGGGAGCGGGGGGGGGGCGTCGCCTCGCTCTCGGAGAGGTACGGGGGAGGGGAGCGGGGGGAGGGGGGGCGTCGCCTCGCTCTCGGAGAGGTACGGGGGGGCGTCACCTGGCTCTGAGGGCTACGGGGGGGGGTCACCTTGCTCTCGGAGAGGTACGGGGGGGCGTCGCCTGGCTCTGAGGGCTACGGGGGGGGGGTCACCTCGCTCTCAGAGAGGTACGGGGGGGGGCGTCACCTGGCTCTCGGAGAGGTACGGGGGGGAGCGGAGGGGGTGTCGCCTCGCTCTTGGAGAAGTACGGGGGGGGTGTAACCTGGCTCTCGGAGGGCTACGGGGGGAGTGGCGGCGGGGGCATCGCCTCGCTCTCGGAGAGGTACGGGGGGGGCATTGCCTGGCTCTCGGAGAGGTACGGGGGGGAGCGGAGGGGGTGTCGCCTCGCTCTCGGAGAAGTACGGGGGGGGTGTAACCTGGCTCTGAGGGCTACGGGGGGGGAGGGGCAGGGGGTGTCGTCGTCTGACTCTCGGAGAGGTGCATATGGTCTTTGCAGCCCAGCACTGCCTCAGTCCATCTCCCTGGACAATGGCTCTTCCCTCTTTAGCCACCCAGCCCAGCCTGGCCCAGCCCAGTGCGGGACAAAGACCTTCCTGTTGTTGCTCCCTCCCATCCATTCCTAGTCCCTGTCCATCCTGAAGGCCTGCTTAGCCCCACGCCCACGCAAGGGTTTAGCAGGTGAGGACAGGATCTTCCTAGTCCAGAGCATCTCCCCATACCCACCCTGGCACCAACGGGGCACTGCCAGGGAGTGCACGCTGGCTGGCCTCACTCAGTGCTCCCATGGTGTATGCACCTCAGGGCCCATGTGGCTGTGACCCGAGAGGCAGTGCCCTATGCCTGAGACCCGCTGCCCAGCAAGAGAGGCATGGGCAGAGCTCCTACCTCTAGCCCAGGTCCTCACTCAATTGACCCCCTACCCCTGTAACCTCTCCCCTTCCTCCCCAGCAAACCCCACATTGCGGTAGGGGAACTGCAGGGGCTCCGTGCTAACCAGCTTGACTCTCCAACCAGGCTCAAGGGAAAGATCCATGAAACAAACCTCACCTATGAAGACTTTCCTACCTCTAAATACATGGGCCCCCTGCAGTACACGATCTGGAAATCGCTCTTCCAGGACATCCATCCGGGTAAGGTTCCCCAGCCCAGGGAGAGCGGCCTGTGCCCTCTGACGTACTATAGGCCTTTCCTGGCATAATGTGGCAGCCGGGGCCTCTGGCGTGATTATCAGAAGTGTTGAGCACCCACTGGCCTGAGGGCGGCGACGCTCAGCCTCCCTGCAAAGCCTGCCGTGTGGGGAGAGTCGCCTTAGCTAGGTAGATACAGCCTGCTGGGCCCAGCCTGTGTGCTGGGGGGATTAAACTGCAGACAGACGGCCCCGGCGACCGCCTCAGGGCATCGTGGTCTGACGCCGGCAGGAATACCCGGCATGTAGGGCCAGATTCTGAACTGGGAGTCGCAGGGCTGCAGGACTCAGCCCGTGCTGGGGGCGAGCAGCAGCAGGCTGTCTGACAGCGGTGCCTGGGATCCAGCGCCTGGCATGTCCGTGCTGCGTCTCTGTCAAAGGGGCTCCGGTTACGTGGTTTGATGTTTCTCCTGTTCTCGGGCTCTGCGGGAGTGCTGGGGGCTTCTCCTTTAGAGACCTGCAAGGGGCAGCCTGGTGAGGGGACAGAACTCTTTGCCTCCAGGTCACTGGTTCAGCCCCCCCGAGCCAGTAGTTGCACGTGGCTGCTCCATGACCCATGCAAAATCCGAATGGGCAGAAGGCTGAGCGCCGAGGCAGCAAAGCGCCCATTGACTGCAGTGGGGGTGCGAGTGCCTTGGGGAGAACACCCAGTTTCTGGGGGGCCCTGAGATCCTGCAGGGACGGGGACCACAGCCTACGCACCAGTCACTGGTGATGCAATCTGCCCCTTGCAAAGCAGCCAAGCTCTGAGTGGGCCATGGGACTGACTTCCCCTCTCACTCCCTCTACTGGCCAGGTTCAAAGGCATTCGTGGGGAATCAGTGCTGGCCATACAGAGCCCCAGCTCCTAGGGGAGCCCCTGAGAACTCTCCATTCCCCTGGGGGTCGTGGGAGCTCGGCTCCTCCGGGCCCAGCTCGGAATCTGCTGCACCAGGGCTTAGCTCATAGCAAGGGGCCCATCGCTCCGTCAAATAGGGGAACAGCCTCCCCCACGTGGGACCTTCCTGCCAGGCACATGGCCTCATTAAAGGAAAGCAGCAGCTGTAGGAGTGATGACATGGGGCCCCCTCCCATCCCCTGCTGTGCTGTGCAGCATTGGGGAGTTCTCCTGCTCCACTCCCTTTCTCCCCCTGCCCCTTTCAATCTGTTCTCCTTTGCTGTTCCTCCCTCCCCCCCGCTGCTGCTGTTCCCCCAGCCAGGGCCATGCATGTCCTAGTGTGCAGCCCAGACACCAGCTCCTGTTCCTGGGAGAAGGGAGAACACATCAGAGGCTGACAAAGGTCCTCTCTGCAGGGCTTCTTCCACTGCTGTGGTAACGGGAGCATGGGGGCCTGCAGTGCAAGGATATGGCCCCAGCTGGAGCTGGCCTGGAGACCAGCTGGGGGAGGCAGGGCCCTGGGGGCAGGCTGGGGAGAGGGTTAATCCAGGGAGGTGGGGGTTAATTCCATTTCTATCTGGGTTTCTTGCCACTGAGCTCCATGCCTGATACAGACATTCACAACTGATGTTTATTAATTAGCCGATCTGTCCTCTGGACATGGAGCTGTTCTGCTGAGCCACGGACCTGTACGAGAGCTTGCTCCAGGCCTGCTGGCCTTTCTTCTCTTGTTTATTCAGGCCTCACCCTCTGTCCCTCCTGGGCGTAAGGTCTGTCAAGTGCAATGGCACTGGGCCAGCTCTGCCATTGCTCCAAACCCATCTGTCTCTGCACTCTGCTCAGCAGCTGTCACGCTCCCTGCAGCCTCCGTGGGGACTAGCTCCTTTGATTCCAAGTGGTGCCCACCCATTGTGACTGTGGGTTTCCCTTTTAGACCAAGTTTTCTCCCCCTGTCCCTCCTCCATCCACAAAATAAGTCAGATTGGCCTCAGAATTGGTAAGTTAGACCTGGGCCATGGTCAAATTTGTCTATACATTTTGAAGTGACTTGGACAAGGACTTCCTGAATTATGACTGTCTAATCATGGAAGCATCCCTCACCATTCCAAAAGCGTGTGTGGGGGGTGGACTTTACCACTCTGCATTAAAACCAAGAGAAAGGAGAGGGATGAAATCACCATGCCTGGCTCCCCTCGCTGAGCTCGACTGCCTGGCACCAGCATCACCTTTCGCTGATGAATGGGAAGTTACCGATGGTGTTAATTAATATCGCTAGGCAGCATCAGCTCTGCCAAGCCCAGCATGGGACCTCAGTGAGCACTGGGGACCTCAGTGAGCACTGGGGACCTGAGCTTCCAGGGAGGAGGCTGTGGGCCTTTCCCCACAGGAACCCCCTCACTGGTGGGGGGCTGGGCAATGGGAACTGCTTGTCCAAAGCTTGTGAGGGAGCCAGTCTCTCTGGATCCTGGGGCCCCCAGCAAGGTGTCCCAGGCATGTACTGCCCCAGCCAGCCTGGAGCTGGCCTTGTACCCTGCCCCGTAGTTCCGAGCAGCGTGGGGCCCCTCTGCCAAACCCCAGGAGGTCTGTTAGATGGAGCAGGCAGGGAGCTCTGGTGCTTCCAGCCGCCCCACCTTCTCCTGCGGCACCTCTGAGCTGCTCTCCAGTGCCCTACTCCCCCTTGCAGCAAGATTCCTGCCCCCTCGGGCCTCCTGGCTCCACTCTCCCCTATTCCCCCGTATCCATAGACCCACCCTCATCAAAGATTCCTTGAGGCCGGGTGGGGGCAAGTGCCGTCACCCTCTATAGCTCGCTGGGGGGATCCCGCTACAGACACCAAGGAAGCTGCTGCTTGTGCTGGGGCATCACACACGGAGGCTACATCTGCACTGGCGCTGGGGTGTAATTTCCAGACGTACCCACACTAGCTTTGATCGAGCTGCAGCCACAGCTGCACAGGCGGGGGAGCGTTAGCCACCCTGGATCTGCACCTAGGGTCTCGTGGGGCGACTGGCCCCTCGTGCCGCTGTGGCTACCTGTCTGTTTTTAGCGTGCTTGCTCAGTCAGAGCTAGCCTGATACATCTCGAGCTGGGAGCCCAGCAGAGCCATGCGCTGCGACACACCTGGTTGATGTGTTTGTTAGCCCACCCCAGAGCAGCTCACCCAGGGCATTGATCTGTGTGTCTAACTCCCACCACTGGGGGAGCTCTCGGGACGGAGGGGGAGGGGGTCCCCCAGAAAGGCCCCAGAGCATCAGCCCCCATCTCCGAGGCCCTGGCGCATTTGTGCATGTGGTCTGCACTCTGATAAGAGCACTCCCTAGCTCTTTGCATCTTCCTCCTCCGAAAGAAAGCCTCAGCGCCAAAGGGATTGCTAAGCAGTGTCACGGGTGTGATTTTAAATGCAGCTGAGTCCCGGGGGCCGGTTAGAGGCTAGCTCTGCGGCCTCTCCCGTGCTCCAGGGTCCCGAGAAGGTCCCTCCAACAGCTTTCCCGGCCTGTGGGGCCAGTCCCTGCATGCAGCACAAGGGCAGATGGGGAGTTACAGGGAGCTGGCTGCCCAGCCACCTGACTGACCCAATCACATGTGCCTCAGCACAGTGCCCTCTGGTGTCCCTGTGGATCATTGCTCAGTGCTGTCTGTGTGAGGGGTAGCTGGGTGGGTGCTTGCAGGCCCCTATTTTGGGGGCATTTACATTCCCTTTACGTAATCAAGTGCTTTGCCTGTAATTGACTAGCCATGTGGAGGTGTGGCTAGCTTCTGAGCCCCTTCCTGTCCCTCCTTTGCTTTCCCAGTGCCAGCAGCCCTCACGCTGGACCCTGTCACAGCTCACCAGCGCCTCATCCTCTCGGATGACTGCACCATCGTGGCCTACGGCAACTTGCACCCGCAGCCGCTGCAGGATTCACCCAAGCGCTTTGACGTGGAGGTGTCGGTGCTGGGCTCAGAGGCCTTCGGCAGCGGCGTGCACTACTGGGAGGTCATCGTCTCGGAGAAGACCCAGTGGATGATCGGGCTGGCGCATGAGGCTGTCACCCGCAAGGGGAGCATTCAGATCCAGCCCAGCCGTGGCTTTTACTGCATCGTCATGCACGACGGCAACCAGTACAGCGCCTGCACCGAGCCCTGGACCCGGCTCAATGTTAAGAGCAAGCTGGAGAAAGTAGGTGTCTTCTTGGACTATGACAAAGGGCTCCTGATCTTCTACAACGCTGATGACATGTCGTGGCTGTACACCTTCCGGGAGAAGTTCCCTGGCAAGCTCTGCTCGTACTTTAGTCCTGGCCAGAGCCACGCGAATGGCAAGAACGTGCAGCCACTCCGCATCAACACCGTCCGGATCTAGGAGGGAGCAGGGAAGGGAGCCTGGAGCCGTAAAGCTCCCTCCTGGCCGGCAGGCTGAGTCAAGAGTCCCTGCTAAGACAGTTCCCACCTACTCCTTCCTGCAGGGCATGGGGAGATTGTCAGGCTCCGGGGCTGTGCTGTTCCTAGCTCGGACCTCCTGGCATTATCCAGGTGTGGGAGGGTGCAGGGCTGGGGCAGGGGGGTTGTGGCACTGTTGGTATTTCAGTATGCGAGGATGCAGCATTCCTGCCTCCCTGTCTGCGTCAGTTTCCAGACTAACCCAAGGATCCGGGCTGAGTATTGACATACAACTGGCTATCCCTGGCATGATCCCGGCATCGCCATGGCCACTCTGCCAGGATGGATGCAGACTGGACTCTGTGCTGGCATGGAGCAGAGATCAGGTCACCTTGCAGAGCTGCTACTGAACTGCTGTGTGGTATCTCAGCTCACCTGTGAGCTCCCAGCTGGGTTTGCTCCTGGGGACAGAGCATGAACTGTCCTCCACAGGGCTAGTGACCTGGCAGCATCTGCTCTTAGTATGTGTTACATTGGCATTCAGGGACCCAAGGATCATTAATGATCTGGAGGATGGTGTGGGCTGCACCCTCAGCAAGTTTGCAGATGACACTAAACTGGGAGGAGTGGTAGATACACTAGAGGGTAGGGATAGGATACAGAGGGACCTAGACAAATTAGAGGACTGGGCCAAAAGAAATCTGATGAGGTTCAACAAGGACAAGTGCAGAGTCCTGCACTCTAGGACGGAAGAATCCCATGCACCGCTACAGACTAGGGACCGAATGGCTAGGCAGCAGTTCTGCAGAAAAGGACCTAGGGGTTACAGTGAACAAGAAGCGATGTGAGTCGACAGTGTGCCCTTGTTGCCAAGAAGGCTAACGGCATTTTGGGCTGCATAAGTAGGGGCATTGCCAGCAGATCGAGGGACGTGATCATTCCCCTCTATTCGATATTGGTGAGGCCGCATCTGGAGTACTGTGTCCAGTTTTGGGCCCCACACTACAAGAAGAATGTGGAAAAATTGGAAAGAGTCCAGCGGAGGGCAACAAAAATGATCAGGGGGCTGGAGCACATGAGTTTTGAGGAGAGGCTGAGGGAACTGGGATTGTTTAGTCTGCAGAAGAGAAGAATGAGGGGGGATTTGATAGCTGCTTTCAACTACGTGAAAGGGGGTTCCAAAGAGGATGGATCAAGACTGTTCTCAGTGGTGGCAGATGACAGAACAAGGAGCAATGGTCTCAAGTTGCAGTGGGGGGCAGACAGGTGATGGGACCGTGCTCAGCTCAGGGTAGCCTGTCATACGGGCACTGTGAGCGACGTGCTCGTACACTACCCTGGGCAATGGCGTTTTGCCAGGCTCTGCTAGCAGTACAGAGGCAGCCGGAAGGCGGCAGCCTTGGCAGGTACCCCTGCCGTGGGTGGGGCCTGGATCGCCTGAGGAGCATTCAGCCCGAGAGGGTCTCTGCGCAGAGCCACCGTCAGTTCTGGCGCTTTCACGGGCTTCAGCCCCAAACACTGTGTCCTCCAAAGGCCTGTAACAGGAAGCATGATGGGCTGGGCTCCTCGTTAATGAGCTGGGCACCCAAGCGGGGGCAGAAGCTAGAGCACGTGACCCAGGTGGCCAACACAGTCAGCGCGATCAGCTCCTGCATGGCCCGGCAGCCGAGTGGGACTGGAAACACTCCAATGCATACAGGTGGGGACCTTGGTCGGGAATCTGGATCGAGTCAGCTAACAAAAGGCTGAGGCCCAGACTTTCCTAACAAGAGCTTCTGTTTTGGGGGGCCCCTTGGGCCTGATATCTAGGGGCACTGAGCCACCACCACCGGTGCCTACCAACACTAGCTAGAACCTCAGAGAACAGGCCAAAAGGGGCTCACAGCAGGCACCCAAAAGCAGCTGCTAGGACTTAAGCCATAGGCCTCACGTTGCAGTCGGTTAGTGGTAGCACCTCGCCCAGCTGGCGCTAAGCCCGTAGCTGGCCCCAGAGCCAGGGCCGCTGGTCTGCACCCAGAGCAGCAGGGAGGCTAGCTGGGGGATGTCCTGCCAGCGGGAGGCATGGAGCCTGCAGATTTGCCTTAGGGCTGTGGCAAGGGGTTGAAGGACAGAGATCTGGACAGAAGTCAAAGTCGGGCCGTGTCTGTGGAGATCGTCCTAGGGCACCAAGGAGTTACACACAATGGTGGGGAGCAGGTACAAAGCTGAACATTGAGGTAATTCTCTTGAGGCTGCCTGGGGCCCATCTGATGCTGGCCTGACGCCCTTACTCAGGTCAAAGGCTCTGTGCCTTCAGCAGGAGTGTGTTTGTGACAGGCCCTTGGGAATCGGTTCCATAACAGTGAGAACCCTGAGGCAGTGAAATAGACCCCTGAGGAGGCTGATGAGACTTTCCACTCTATAGTCATTGATCTCAAAGCACCTGACAACAGAGCAAGAGCATCACAATCTGCAGTTACAGCTGATTCCTGGTTCTGGGCCCTGCCACCTTCCCCAGACCCAGGCTGGGTGTCCAAGGGAGAAGTCCATAGCTGGCAGTGGATGTCATCAAACCCCACCCCTCCCTGCACCAAGAAACCAGTGGCAGCACAGGGGCCTTGGACTTGATGTGTCAGTGATGTGGTGCCTCTGGGCAATAGCGCCATGGTAGTGTCTGGCAGCCAGGAGGCCCATGGGCAATGGGTGCAGAGACTCTGTGGCAACATGATGGGTAGAGAGGCAGCCCCACACACGTGTGGCTCCAGTCTGGTGTGTGGTGAATTTCACGTGGCAACAGGCCTGCAAAGTCCAGGTTTTGTGAGCACCAAGGAGCCAGTGTCCGCAGGCATTTGGAGAGACAAACAGGGTGTTCCCCACTGGTGTTTCTTGGCTCTGGGGACTCCAGGCTGAACATGTTACTTTGTAAACAAATGAACTTGGGACATGTCAGGGGCTCTGGTCTGAGCAAGGGGGAGCGGCCAGCTGTGCTCTCTGTAAAACTTGGGCAGCAGCCTGGCACCTCGCTGTCTTGGGCACATCTGCTCTGCATTGAGGGGAGAAGGGTGTGGACAGGGATTGCTCTGGTTGTAGGAAGAGCCCGTTCTCTCCTTCCTGGGATCCAGCTGGGACACAGGAGTCACCCACCATAAGGACTCGAGAGCCAGAGGACACAAGATGTTGTGACTGGACTCAGGCCCTGTGAGCTGGATCCCATGCAGTGGTGTTTGCTTCTTGCCCCTTCTGGGGCCATGTCATGTCAGCCACCAGGCTCCCTGGAGACTTTTCTGTTCAGTGAGTGGCCTGGCCTGCTGGCTCACTTGGTGACAGACAGGGGAAGAATGATGCTCCCCCATTTCATGGCTTCCACTGGAGGTAGCTGATGAGCAACACTTCGTCCCACCAGGAGGGCAGAAAGCCCAACTCCAAGGCAGCAGCTGGCCATCCTGGCTGCAGACTCCCCCACCTCCCAGAGAGCTACTCCCCCCTCTGAGTACCCTGCACACAGCCTGGTGGATGTAGGGGAGCAAAACCTAATGTCACTGGTGATACGTGGTGTCTGCCCCATCCTGGCCCAGTTCTTGCTGGGAAAACGGGTCCAGCTTGCAGACCAGGCTGAGGAAACTATTTGGAGGGAGTCGCTGAAACTCAGCCCCATCCCCCTTTGGGGCCGAATCCTGAAAGCTCCTTCTCTGTGTAGGGAGTCCTAAGGGGTGTAGCCCCATAAGGTGACTCATCTGAGCAGGTTCAGCCTCTTGGCAAGGAGGCTGCTGTTGACATCACTGAGAAATCCTGGCGTATGGACAGGAGCTGCAGGGAGCGAGCTGGTGGGGTGGGGGGCAGCGTCCTGGAGCCTGGCAGGATGGAGTGTCGCAGGGTAGTGCACCCACACGCTGCGATCCTGCAAGGCAAGCTCAGTGCCTGGCAGGAGTTGACCCTTCCTGGCTCCACCATCGAGGTGAGTCCAGTGCCTGCTGGGCGCACTTCCACCTTCTGCCTGCGTGCTCTGCCAGCGCTGTGGTTTTTCCTTCTTCAGAAGCTGGTGGATTCTGTATTTATTCCTGGTTCTGTGGCATGTGGTCTTCGACTGCTGCAATAAAGGCAATTTTTAAAAAAAAGGAATGGAAACCACTTTCTGCAATCCCGCTGCCCCTGGGGCTCCTGCCTTCCCCTCCTGGCCCCCGTCTCCGTGCAGACGCCCTGGTGGATTGCATGCAAGGACAACAATGCAGCTGGCTTCCATTTGCGTGCTATTCTGCCTTCCATTCAGGGATCTCCCATTGGTTCATAACATTCCTACAGCGCCCCCACGAGGTAGCAGGCATTATACACCGTTCTTGGGCCCGCTTCTGTTCTCGCTGGTGCAGTTCTATTGGCCTGAGGCAAGTGACCGCTCATGAAGAACTAGATATGAGAGCAGATCAGGTCCTTTAGCTCTGTGCCCTACCACGAGATCTCAGCCTCGGTGGAGTCACACACGCTGGATTTTATACCATTGTATCCATGGGTCCTGACCCTCCTCAGTTACAAAATATTACTGTTGGCAACTGTAATGGCCCTCTGGTGGGGAGCGTGGCCTAGTGGTCCTGGCTGCAGCTCCTGCCAGTCAGGGGGATTGTGGGAGGGGAGCCTGGGCCCTCCCACTCCACTGAGCTCTGACCCAGGGCCCTTTGGGCTACTGGCAGTCTGGCAACCCTGGGTCTCTTCCTCTCATCCACCTCTCTGGGGTCCGCTTAGTCCAGGCTTTCCCCTGCTGGGGAAATCCAAACCAAAAGGAGTAAGAGGAGGTCACCCATATCCACTGGCTACTTCCCTCTCCGGGGTGGGTCCTCCCTTCCCGCAGGGCAGGCCCCTCTGGGCAGAGCTTTTAGGCTTCCCTCTGCTCTGCTCTGCTGGAGCTGTAGGCTGCAGATCTGCTCACCTCCAGCTCTGCCACCCACATGAGCTAATTCCCTGTCTTTTCATTCCTCCAGCGGCTGGAGCATTTGCTGCAGATATGGTGGGGCTGGGGTGGCTGAGCCCAAACTAATCCCTTAACCCCTTGTTTCCCAGTGTGGGGTTTGTACACCCCATCACAGCAACAAAGAGCCAGCCAGCCCTTAGGGACAGCCAGACAACCCAAGCTGCATAGGTAAACTGAGGCAATGATGGCCATATTTGTGCCAAGACAGTGACTTGCCCAGAGTCAGTGACAGGGGCCCTGATTCCCTCTCTGCTGCTGTTTCACAAAGGCCTTGGCTACACTCGTGTGAGTGTAGTCGCGCCGGCAGCGCTGCGAGAGAGCTCTCTCGCAGCGCTGTATGTACTCCACCTCGCCGAGGGGAATAGCTTGCAGCGCTGCGAGGGAGCGTGCAGCGCTGCAGGCTCTGATCACGCTGGCGCGTTACAGCGCTGTGCTCGCTCTGCTGGGGGGGGGGGGGGGGGCGTTTTCACACCCCTGAGCGCAGCAAGTTGTGGCGCTGTACAGCGCCAGTGTAGCCAAGCCCTAAATTCCATCCCTGTTAGACGAGGGTGGAGAGAGGAGCTGGATGGAGTCTCCTGGGTATTCTGCATCGTTGGCCTGGCTCCTCCAGGATTACAGACAATGCAGGACTAGCTAAGCGCCCCTCCCCCCGCCACCCCCACCTCTGCTGACAAAATGATTTCTCTTACCAACTCCTCTCCCTAATGGGCGAGCTGCAGCGAGCCAGCTCTGTACCACGCACCACGGCTTTCTCCAGAGGGAGCCTGGGCAGTGCCATCTGCATTTAACAAGTCATTTGTCAGCTCAGCGCTGCCACGCCCTGGGCCTGCATTCAGAGGCACCAATTGAATTGCAAAGCTGCTGTCAGTGCTGACTCTCAAGCCAGCCTGGGAGGGAGCAGACCCTCCTTGTGCACTTGCAAACAAGCAAGGGAGACAATAGATCCTGGGAAAATAAGGAACAAAGGATTTTCACAGACCAAGTGGAGCCACAAATACAGATTCTGCCCTCAGTGACCAGGTGGTGCAAAGCCAAAGGGACTCCAGAGTAAACAGTTTCAGCTAAAGTTTTCGTTTGGGGGTTGCTTTACAAAAGCCAACATTTTTTGGCAAACTAAAACCCAAAATTTTTTACTGAACAAATCTTTTATTTTTTGGGGTGGGGGTTCTTTCATTAAGTTTTCACACAAAAATTTAAGGAAACAGACAAAAGAGTTCTCCCTAAGGGTGCAATTTTAACGTTAGCAACATTTCTATCCTGGCGACGGCCTTGCATCGACACAGGCCCACTGGCAGAGGAGGACTGTTGCCGGGGCAGCATAGTTTGCGGGGGGAACCGTAGAAGAGTAACTAGCACAGCGCTCTGCGTCTCTGCTAGGAGGATTTGCAGCACTTCTCTACTGGCAAAGAGTCTCTAGGTACAAGCTGGACTCAGCTGAAATAACCCCGCGGAGGGCCTAATTCTTACACCTTGAAGAGAGACCAAGGGCCACTTGGCCGCCCTTCTGGGCCTTCCAGGGAGTCGGTGCTGGCGGTGCCTTGTGGCTGCGGCCAGTGCTGGACAGAGCAGAGCTGTCAGTCCTGAGCGCCCACAGCTCAAAACCTTTGCAACAACACTAATGCACAAGTGTGGGCCTGATTCTGGTCTCATCTGGTGTAAATCAGGCATGTTTCCAGTGATGTCAATGGACTTGCACCAGTGTCTGAGAGATGGCTCTAAATTTCTGTTCCCCTTGAAGCAATAGCCCCCCCCTTTCTGCTGTCACCCCCCGACATTCAGCAGGCTGTTGCTCTCGCCCCCACCCTCCCCACCCTCCCAGAACATCAGGGTTGGAAGGGACCTCAGGAGGTTCTAGTCCAACCCGCTGCTCAAAGCAGGACCAATCCCCAGACAGATTTTTACCCCAGTTCCCTAAATGGCCCCTCAAGGATTGAACTCTCAACCTGGGGTTTAGCAGGCCAGTGCTCAAACCGCTGAGCAATCCCTCATCCTCAAGCAGGTCCCGGTGGTCAGTGCTTCTGCACCTGTCAGGCTCATGGCATCAGGGCGGGGTCAGGTGCTGGGCTGATGGTTTATTCCCCAGTGTCAACTCCACCCACATTGAGGAAGGCTGGGCACCTGCCTGGTAGCACTCGGAGGAAGAGGGCTGCACCCACAGTTCTCTCCCTGGGGGGAGGAGAAAAGAGAGAATGATCCCCCTCGTCCCCATGACAGCTGTCCGTCAGCACATGGCTTCCAGCGGCTCAGATATTATGGTGGCGATGGGGGCTGAGGCAGCCTGCAGAGAAGAGACCAAGTTTCCTGGAGAGGGGTAAGAAGGGTGTGATGGGATCCCCAGGGTGCAGCCTGGGACCGTGGGAGCACTGTGCCCCCTGAACTCTCTCCAGCCTGGGCTGTCTCTCACAGTGCCTTGCTAGTGACCAGCGGCAAACCCCTCCAGGCGCTGTGATCACTCAGCACAGCAGCATGTGGAGCCCACACCCAGCTCCCAGAGCTACTCATGAATCACACAGAGAAAGGCACCAGCCGAATCCCCCCAGTTCCCAGCACTGTACCTCAGGAATATACCGTCTGGCACTGCTCAAGATGGGTAATGCAGAGTTATTCATTGGTTCACCAGTTCATCAATGGCAACACCAGCCTTTGCAAAGCCTGAGCAGATCTGCCCCACACTTCATACAAACTCACTGGTAAAGCTAAACAGTTAAACAAATGTATTGACTATAAAATGTAGCTTTTAAGTGATATTAAGTGATAGGCAAAAAGTCAGAGTTAGTTACCAAAAGAAATAAAATATAAGCACGCAGTCTAACCTCTCAACCCTATTAGACTAGGCACCAGCTAGGCTAAGCAGTTTTTCTCACCCCACTGGATATTGCAGTTCATAGAACACAGATTTCACCCTTAAAACCTGGCCAGTCCCCTCAGTTAGAGTCTTCAGTCTCCTCGGTGTCTTTGTTGCTTGCAGCATAGGTGGGTGAGGGAGAAAGGCCCAGCATGTGGCCCTGTGTCTGTTTTATACCCTCAGTCCACGTGCTGGGAAAACACAAGTCCAGGCATGTCTGGGGCATTGCTGAGTCTCCAGCCAAGGTTGAGCAATGCCACTGGTGTGGCCTCATGCAGGTGAGTCATTGCATAGTAGCTTCTTGCTGGACAAGGGCTGGTGATGGGTTGTTTCACACCCCGCCTGGGCGTTGGCTACTTTCCTTGCTGTTGCCTCTGGGGAGCTAATCTCTGGCTGATCCCCCTATTTACAGCATGTTTTAGTGACCATCGTACAACTCAATTCTCATAACTTCATATGCATTAATGACAGGTTTCAAAGTAGCAGCCGTGTTAGTCTGTATCCGCAAAAAGAACAGGAGAACTTGTGGCACCTTAGAGACTAACAAATTTATTTCAGCATAAGCTTTCGTGGGCTACAGCCCACTTCATCGGATGCATAGAGTGAAACACACAGACAGAAGATATTTATCCATACAGAGAACATGAACAGGTGGAAGTTCGCATACCAGTTGTAAGAGGCCAATCCATTGAGATGAGCTATCAGTAGCAGCAGAAGAAAAAACTTTGAATTGATAATCGAGATGACCCATAGAAGGTGTGAGGAGAACTTAACATGGGGGGGAAAAATTCAATTAGTGTAATGACCCAACCATTCCCAGTCTCTGTTTAGGCCTAAGTTAATTGTGTCTAATTTGCATATTAATTCGAGTTCAGCCGTCTCTCTTTGGTAATGATATACATATATGGATAGAGAAATGACTTTCAGAGGCTCATACCCTTTCCCTGATACATATAAAGCATGCCTTGTAAGGTGAGATCACAACTATATAAACATGAGGAATATGGGGGTTCCGGGACGCCCCCGAGGTATAAAGTGTCCCAGGAGTGTGTGGAGAGCGTCAGGAGTTCAGCCTCGCTCAGCGCTAGCCGCCAGACTGTCCCGTGCGTCAGGAGTTCAGCCTCGCTCAGCGCTAGCCGCCAGACTGTCCCCGTGCGTCAGGAGTTCAGCCTCGCTCGGCGCTAGCCGCCAGACTGTCCCCGTGCGTCAGGAGTTCAGCCTCGCTCGGCGCTAGCCGCCAGACTGTCCCCGTGCGTCAGGAGTTCAGCCTCGCTCGGCGCTAGCCGCCAGACTGTCCCCGTGCGTCAGGAGTTCAGCCTCGCTCGGCGCTAGCCGCCAGACTGTCCCCGTGCGTCAGGAGTTCAGCCTCGCTCGGCGCTAGCCGCCAGACTGTCCCCGTGCGTCAGGAGTTCAGCCTCGCTCGGCGCTAGCCGCCAGACTGTCCCCGTGCGTCAGGAGTTCAGCCTCGCTCGGCGCTAGCCGCCAGACTGTCCCCGTGCGTCAGGAGTTCAGCCTCGCTCGGCGCTAGCCGCCAGACTGTCCCCGTGCGTCAGGAGTTCAGCCTCGCTCGGCGCTAGCCGCCAGACTGCCCCGTGCGTCAGGAGTTCAGCCTCGCTCGGCGCTAGCCGCCAGACTGTCCCCGTGCGTCAGGAGTTCAGCCTCGCTCGGCGCTAGCCGCCAGACTGTCCCCGTGCGTCAGGAGTTCAGCCTCGCTCGGCGCTAGCCGCCAGACTGTCCCCGTGCGTCAGGAGTTCAGCCTCGCTCGGCGCTAGCCGCCAGAGTGTCCCGTGCGTCAGGAGTTCAGCCTCGCTCGGCGCTAGCCGCCAGACTGTCCCGTGCGTCAGGAGTTCAGCCTCGCTCGGCGCTAGCCGCCAGACTGTCCCCGTGCGTCAGGAGTTCAGCCTCGCTCGGCGCTAGCTGCCAGACTGTGCCCATGCGTCAGGAGTTCGGCCTCGCTCGGCGCTAGCCGCCAGACTGTCCCGTGTGTCCAAGGCGGGCAGCTTGCAGAGCAGGTTGCTCATGCCATCAAGGGGGAGTCACAGAATCTGAGCCAGGTTCCCCAAACCCCATCCTCTAGGACACGGCCCAAAGCACAGCTCACACCTGCAGCAGGGAACGACCCAGCCAGGGCCCCGCTTGTGGACCCATGTGCAGGTTTGCAAACTGCTCTGAGGACACCAGCCCATGTGGGTAGTTGGGGGAGCCGTGCATGGATGTCCCAGATGCAGGGGCCATAATAACAATGATTCCAATAAAAGGGTCTGTTAAACGGCACTTGGATAAATGGTGGGTGTAGCAAACCCCAGGGCAAATCCAGCAATTCTTAGCAGCAGTTTGCCATGGGAAGCATCACCACAGTGAGGAGGACTTTGTGGGGTCCTGCCACAGCTTTGGGACGTGGGTTGGTGGGTGCAGTTCCTGGTTGTCATTCCCAGCATGGAGGCTGAATTCCAGCTCCTCCAGGAACGGTTCCACTTCCTCCAGCTCAGCTTTGAAGCCCCGTGGCATGGGTAGCAGTGGAAAGCTTGCTCTGCCCGGCCTGAACCTGCTCTGATGTCAGTCTCCTGGGCTAACGCCGAGCTGTCAGGTGGGACCCAGGAGTCTGCCCAGTACGGATGGTATTCCCTGCCCCTAAGCACCATGCGCAGGTAAGGGCTGGTACATGTACCTGGCCCTCGGGACACAGAACCATTTTCTTCAAGTGCCTAGCCATGAGCCAGCCTCCAGTGGCCCAGCTGCATTCTGCTCTCTCCAAGTCCATACAACCCTCCTCAGGCCTGCAGCTGCCAGCCGCCTCCCCAGCTCCCTTACCCCGGCTGAGCTCTGGGTGCAGAGAGCAGACTCCCCCTGAGGCAATGGCGTGGAATAAAGCCACAGCTAGAGGAACTCTCCGTCTGGCTGCCTGGGTGCTGAGAGGCGCGGAGGCCACTGGGTGTGGGTTTGATGTTAGCTGCAGGAGGTCTGGGATTTGTTGCAGCAGCTGCTCAGCAAGCGCGGCCGGTCGCTTCCTGCGGCGATGGCTCATGTGCTGAACACAGTCTCACAGGCCCCTTTGTACTCAGCTGGCTGGACCGCCCCCGAAACGTGATGACGCCTGCCAGCCCTGCAGGGCTTGGCCCAGCCTGGGGGAGCTGGCTGGTGGGCGTGCTGCCTCCTGCAGCCAGGGCCGGCTCCAGGCACCAGCCGAGCAAGCTCATGCTTGGGGCGGCAGATTGTACGAGGTGGTATTCCACCCATTCTTAGGCCGCTTTTTTGTCTGTTCCGCTCCGGCCGCCCTATAGAGGGTGGCGGTGCGGAGGAGGGGAGCGCTCTGCAGCAAGCCCGGCAGGGCAGTCCACGTCGATCGGAGCAGCGTGGAGCCATCCTGGCAGGCAGTGGGGCCGCGTGGCAGCGCCCCGCTGAAGCCCTGGCTGCCCCCCTTCTCTTTCTCCCCCCGCTCCTTCCCCCTCCCCCCGCTAGCCAGGGCACATCTGCAGCGCAGGGAGTCCCCCTGCACCCTGGCTCCGGCCGCGCCGCAGGTTTTTTTTGTTTTTTGTTTGTTGTTTTTTGCTTGGGGTGGCAAAAAAGCCAGAGCCGGCCCTACCTGCAGCATCACCAGGGCAGGCGGGTAAGGGACCGACCCCAGCATTGTCTCTGAGGAGGGGGAGGGCCCAGCAGGGATTGTAGAGCCCAGGCAGTTGACTGTGCTGGACAGCTAGAAAAATCCCCCAGTGTCTTGGGAATGGAGCCTGCTGGAGCTGGGCCTATGATGGGGAATGAACAGGGGCCCTGCCAGAGCATTTTTAGGCCACTTTTGAGGGTACAGCCATGTTTCAGCTCCCTTCCGTTTTGTGCTCTTGTAGCAGCCTGGGTAGAGTGACCATATGTCCCGTTTGGGTCAGGACAGTCCCAACCATCCCGAGGTTTTTTTGGCAAAAGTGGGCATTTGTCCCAATTTCTCTTGCCAGCTTGATCAGTTGGCAAGAGCAAAAAGGACAGATGCCCCTTTTGTCAAAAAAATGGGGTGCGGGTCACGAGGGAGATGCCAGCCCTGCGCAGGGGGGGAGGGCTTGAGCGACCAGTGACAGTCTCACATGGGGGGGGCCCTCAGGTGAGCAGCTGGGGCCAGCCAAGCAGGGGGAGGGAATGGGGAGGGTGAGTGGCTGGGGGAGGGGAGGGTTTGGGCCAGGCCTGCATGGTGTCCCATTTTCCCATTTGGAAATATGGTCACCCTAAGCCTGGGGCCTGGCTTTCCCAGTGGCACTGCAGGCTCGTAGCATCACTCAGCAGCCACCTTGCCAGACCCACAGTAAAAGGGGCTGGAGTGGAGCAGTTAATAGCCAAGCTCTCTGGTATCAATCAGGTACCTAGGTGGTGAAATGCTGCCACCCACAGGCCAGCAAGGGAAGTGTGAGCTGCATGTTCTCATGCACGGAGGGAATTGACGAATGTTCCCCAAGTCCCCAGGGGACCCTGATTGCTGCTCTAACAAGGGCTGATGCAGCTGCTCAAGGGACAATGAATCAAGGGTCAAGGAACTAAGTCTGATGGACAGCCAGGATAGGGTGGGAGCCAGGCTGGCTATGAACTGAAGAGTGAAGGGCTGGGCCTGTGGTGGGGACTGGAGATGGTCTGAGGTCCCTTCGTCTGGCTTGGACTGACTAAGGAACACAAGTGCCTGAGGAAGAGGAAGGCCTGTCAAATGCCAGATGAGACACAGTGAGAGATGCCATCTCTCTCGCAGGGTTTTATACCATCGCCCAGCACCCTCAGCACCGAGCGAGTGAAAATCCTGCCCTGGAAGATGGTGAGGAGAAAGAAAAGAGATTTTTTCTCAATTTTCAAAACCCAAACTTTTGATTAAAAATTTAGAGGGAAAAAAAGATTTTTCGAAAATTTCTTGCATAAAACAACCATTTTCCAAAGGCCCTAGTTTGTATCAGGCTCCTGTGGTGATGTGGGTGCCCTCTGGTGGCATGTTACCCGGGGTTGCAGAACCCAAAGCAGTGGTAACTAACTGTTTCTCTCCAGCCGGTGTCAGGAATAAATCAATGGGGGAACAGCTCCTCTGTCTGATAAATGATGTATATAAACCAGAGTGCTTTCACCTAAAACAACACACACATGCTGTAGCAGTAGGTTCAGAGCATCTTAAATCTTTACATTTACCAAATTTAAGATGGTTTTGAGGAATCAGCAACCAGGCTTCTGGGGGGCCTACCTGCCATCTAGCCGCTGGGGAACTTAGGTGTCAGATCCTTGCCCAATGAATAGCTCCTTCGGAGTGCTCCAAAGCACACTTTCTAACTAAACTTTTTATATATTTTCTCTGAACAAAGCACATAACTCATAATAGCCCCCAATAGGCTAACAATTTCCCTAGCAACAGCCAATAACAATTCACTATTCTCCTTATCAACAAAACATTTCTAATCATAACAACAATAAATCTTACATGTCAGAGACGCCTAAACCCAAGGCCAGCTGTCCAAACATTCCTTCTGTTTTCACGGAGCCACAACTCCCTGTCCCACCCTCCCGATCTGAATGGCAGTGCTGGAAACGTGCAGCTGCATGGCCTTGCCTCTCAGGGTCCTAAAACTATTTCTAGCCATGCAATGTTTGGGTTTCCTCTGGCAGTGGTTGAACATACTGTGAGGGGTTCCCCAGGGTGCAACCTGAAACTGGGGTACCGCTGAGCCCTTTGTCTCACCATCTTGGGCTCCCTCTCACACTGTGATGCTGTGACAAACTGCAAACCTTTCCAGATACTGCACTTGTACAGACATCCACAGGCAGGGACACACACAGCTGAGTTACACGAATGCTTCTCATGAAACAATGGAGAGGCTCCAGCCAATTCCCCCAGCTCCCCAGCCTAGGACCCCAGAGCTGTATGGTCTTGCCCTGGTCAGAAGCCTGACCACTGTAAATTCATTACCTAGTCTGCCCTTCCCTCAATGTGGAGAGGACAATGCACCAGCTTTTGTTCCTGAGCAGATTCCCCCGTCACTTCAAGCAAAACACACTGTTTAAGGTAAAATATAAAACAGATTTATTAACTATAGCCAGACAGATTGTAAGTGATTATAAGTAATAATCGCACAGATCAAAGTTGGTTACCTAAGAAATAAAAGTAAAATCTCAATCTGAGCTCTATAACTAGACAGGATTTGAATCAAGCAGTGTCTCACCCTGATGGTGTAGCTCCTTCAGACACAGGCTGGGAGTCCTCTTCTCAGCCTGGGACCCCCTCCCCCATTCAGTCTTTGTTCTCCAGATGTGTTTCCAGGTGTTGAGTTGTGAGGGGAGTGAGGACAAGCAATGATGTCACTTGTCCCTTTTATAGCTTCCCAGCTTGCTGGAAAGATCCTTTGCTGTGACTTGAGTCAAGCAGTCTCCAGTGTCTATGTGCTATCTCGGAGAGGTCTCCGGGGTAGTCCTTGTGAGTGTGTAGTCCCCTTAATGGGCCATCATCAGTGTCTGCCTGCCCCACTGTTGTACCTGAAAAGCTGGTTGTGGGTGTTCCCAACCATACAACATATTTCAGTAACACACACATAGCAAAACTTCATAACTTCCCATACAATGACAGCATATACAATCCAACAGATCAAGACTTTTAAAATAATACCTCACAAGGTATATTCTGTACAAAACAAATCATAATCATATCACCATGGTAAATATGGGGTGCCAGGGTGTTGCTTTGTTGCAGGCTGACTGCAGTACTGTCAAATTCTGAGGTACATGCAGGAATGTCAAATTCGGGGGCTACAGCAGAACCCTGCATGGTCCATTCCTTTGTCTTTCACCAAAGGCTACCTGGCCCACTCCCAGAGGGAGCTGTGCTTTGACTTTAAGATCTATAATCAGACATTCTTAAATAACATTCTTCTGACAGAGATAATTCAACCAATAATCACCATTCCTCATCAGTTAATTTGCATGCCTCAATTCTATTGGTTAAAGTAATAATAGAGGCCCAACTGAAATGTATAACCCAAATTAAAAAACACAGTAAAAGAACTAAAAAAGAGCCACCGTGGCTTAACAACCATGTAAAAGAAGCAGTGGGAGATAAAAAGGCATCTTTTAAAAAGTGGAAGTCAAATCCAAGTGAAGTAAATAGAAAGGAGCATAAACGCTGCCAAATTAAGTGTAAAAATGTAATAAGAAAAACCAAAAAGGCGTTTGAAGATCTGCTAGCCAAAAACTCCAAAGGTAATAACAAAATGTTTTTTAAGTACATCAGAAGCAGGAAGCCTGCTAAACAACCAGTGAGGCCCCTGGACGATCGAGATACAAAAGGCGCGCTTAAAGACGACAAAGTAATTGCGGAGAAACTAAATCAATTCTTTGCTTCAGTCTTCACGGCTGAAGATGTTAGGGAGATTCCCAAACCTGAGCTGGCTTTTATAGGTGACAAATCTGAGGAACTTCACAGATTGAAGTGTCACTAGAGGAGGTTTTGGAATTAATTGATAAACTTAACAGTAACAAGTCACCGGGACCAGATGGGATTCACCCAAGAGTTCTGAAAGAACTCAAATGTGAAATTGTGGAACTACTAACTATGATTTGTAACCTGTCCTTTAAATCGGCTTCTGTACCCAATGACTGGAAGATAGCTAATGTAACACCAATATTTTAAAAGGGCTCTAGAGGTGATCCCGGCAATTACAGACCGGTAAGTCTAACATCAGCATCGGGCAAATTAGTTGAAACAATTGTAAAGAATAAAACTGTCAGATACATAGAAGAACATACATTGTTGGGCAAAAGTCAACATGGTTTCTGTAAAGGGAAATCGTGTCTTACTAATCTATTAGAGTTCTTTGAAGGGATCAACAAACATGTGGACAAGGGGGATCCAGTGGACATAGTGTACTTAGATTTTCAGAAAGCCTTTGACAAAGTTCCTCACCAAAGGCTCTTATGTAAATTAAGTTGTCCTGGGATAAGAGGGAAGATCCTTTCATGGTTTGTGAACAGGTTAAAAGACAGGGAACAAAGGGTAGGAATAAATGGTAAATTCCCAGAATGGAGAGGGGTAACTAGTGGTGTTCCCCAAGGGTCTGTCGTAGGACCAATCCTATTCAACTTATTCATAAATGATCTGGAGAAAGGGGTAAACAGTGAGGAGGCAAAGTTTGCAGATGATACTAAAGTGCTGAAGATAGTTAAGACCAAAGCAGGCTGTGAAGAACTTCAAAAAGATCTCACAAAACTAAGTGATTGGGCAACAAAATGGCAAATGAAATTTAATGTGGATAAATGTAAAGTAATGCACACTGGGAAAAATAACTCCAACTATACATACAATATGATGGGGGCTAATTTAGCTACAACAAATCAGGAAAAAGATCTTGGAGTTATCGTGGATAGTTCTCTGAAGACGTCCACGCAGTGTACAGCGGCGGTCAAAAAAGCAAACAGGATGTTAGGAATCATTAAAAAGGGGATAGAGAATAAGATGGAAAATATCTTATTGCCCTTATATAAATCGATGGTATGCCCTCATCTCAAATACTGCGTACAGATGTGGTTTCCTCATCTCAAAAAAGCTATACTGGCATTAGAAAAAGTTCAGAGAAGGGCAACTAAAATGATTAGGGGTTTGGAACGTGTCCCATATGAGGAGAGATTAAAGAGGCTAGGACTTTTCAGATTGGAAAAGAGGAGACTAAGGGGGGTTATGATAGAGGTATATAAAATCATGAGAGGTGTGGAGAAAGTGAATAAGGAAAAGTTATTTACTTGTTCCCATAATATAAGAACTAGGGGCCACCAAATGAAATTAATGGGCAGCAGGTTTAAAACAAATAAAAGGAAGTTCTTCTTCACACAGTGCACAGTCAATCTGTGGAACTCCTTGCCTGAAGAGGTTGGGAAGGCTATTGACTATAACAGGGTTTAAAAGAGAACTGGATAAATTCATGGAGGTTAAGTCCATTAATGGCTATTAGCCAGGATGGGTAAGGAATGGTGTCCCTAGCCTCTGTTTGTCAGAGGATGGAGATGGATGGCAGGAGAGAGATCACTTGATCATTACCTGTTAGGTTCACTAGAGGGAACCAGGGGTACCTGGCACTGGCCACTGTCAGAGACAGGATACTGGGCTGGATGGACCTTTGGTCTGACCCAGTACGGCCCTTCTTATGTTCTAGTGAGCCAGTGGACTGAGAGGCCCTGTACGCACCCATGATGTGATCACAGGAAGATGACTTACTTGATTGTCTTGACATAAAGTACCCTGGGATGCAATGCCGTAACAAGGACGAGGCGAGTGAGGCACTTGCCTCGGGCACACAAAGCTGGGAGGGGGAGTGGGAAGGGGAGGGGGCGCAGAAAGCGGTGGAGGGAAAAAAAAAGGAGCAGAGAGTCCCTGTCTCTCCCCTGCAGCAACTGCTGCCACAGGGTCCTAGTACCCCCCATCTCGACTGCCAGGGCAGACTGACTCTGAGCCTGCCCTTTCCCCTCAGACCCTTTCATTTTCCAGTGGGACCCTCCAGCAGCACAGCCCCCCGCCCGCAGTCACCGCTCCTGCCCCATGCTGGGCAAGGAGGCAGCCCCATCCCTCACCCCCAGTGAGGCTACAGTCAGGGGCAACAGCAGGGGAGGAGGCGCACACAGCACCCCCTGGCACCCACCACCGGGGAGGCGAGGGAGATTCCTGGACCTGAGAGGGACCCTAGGAGCACATGCAGTGACAGTGGTGGGGGTGAATGTGCTGCTGGGGGGGCAGGAAAGGGGGACTTCTCTCCCAGAGCTTGCTGCTGCCAGCAGGGAAAGGGCTGGGGGGAGTCCTCCTCTCTGGCCCCTGTCCCAGAGCAGCCTGCCTGCACCCCAAACTCATCCCCAGCCCTGCCCCACCCCAGAGCCCACACCCCCAGCCAGAGCTTTCACCCCCCCACCGCACCCTCAACCCTCTGCCTGAGCCCTGAGCCCCTCCAGCACCTCCAACACCTCATCCCCAGTCCCAGCCAGAGCCCTCACCCCTACTCCGCAACCCTCTGCCCCAGCCCTGAGCCCCTCCAGCACCCCAAACACCTTATCCCCAGTCCCAGCCAGAGCCCTCACCCCTACTCTTGCCTGAGCCCCTCCCACACTCCAAACCCCTCATCTGCAGCCACAACCCACAGCCCTCACCCCTGCACCCCTTCCCTCTGCACCCCTCCTATCCCCAAACTCCCTCCCAGAACCTGCACCCCCTCCCTCCACACCCCCAAACTCCCTCCCAGAGCCTGCATCCCAATCCCCTGCCCCAGCCTAGGGCCTGCACCCCAGACCTCCTCCCTCACCCAAACTCCCTCCCAGAGCCTTGGGCGGGTGGGGGGATGGAGTTTGGCCGGGGCGTGTTCTGGGCACCACCAAAATTTCTACAAACTGGCCACCCCTGATCCTGCCCTGCAGACCCAAACTCCCAGCATTCTCAGGACACATGCTGATCACTAGTGCCCACTGCTGATATCCAGCACTTCCCGCCTCTCTTCACCCGTGAGTCCCTCTCTGGATTGGAACTGGACTGGAACCAAAGACCATCTTGGAAGCAACATTGCCATCCCAAGCAGTCAAAAACTATGAGTTAGACCCCCCAAAATCACAGGCTGTACGGCCGCCGCTTCATTCAGTGTTTGGCGGCAGGACCTTCTCTCCGAGAGGGACTGAGGGACCCGCCACCAAATTGCCACCGAAGAGCCGGCCCTGGGGGAGGGCGCAATTTTATATTCTTGCCTCGGGCGCAAAAATACCTAGTTACAGCTCCGCTGAGATGTCTCCAGGGTTAGAGGAAAGAGGAAATAATCTTCAGCCTCCTGCAGGGGAGAGGCTAGCAACAGCAGAATGCAGGGAACTTTGCCTCCTTCCCCCCTTCCCGCCCCCTACCCCCAATACACAGGCACCAGGGGATAGTTGGCTGGATGCTCATAGCCACACAGGATGCAAGTGATAGACTCTTCCCTAGCGTAACAGAATGTTTTCAATAAAAATGGGGAGGGGGAAATGAAGCTAAATTTAGAGGGATGCGGGGGAATCACACTTTACTTTAAGATACACAGTTCTGAAAATTCTGGCCTCTTTAAGTAAGCACAAAGAGACAAACAAGCATAAAGAGTCTATGTTCTATGATTCTAAAGCAGCTGACAACTCATTCCATGGGAACACACTTTGCAGCAAAGTGGGGTTTAGAGCTGGCAGCTTCTCTTGTGAAAGATTTCCTTTTCACAACCAGCTAATTAAACATTTCCACACAGGAAACCATATGAGCAGAAATGTTATCCCGAACACTAGCTCCTGAAATGTAAGTGTCTAAAGCCATTAGAAATACCAGGTATGCTGATAGTTATGTCTGCCACCTTTCATCACAGAACTTGCCACATACAAGCAAAAAGCTGGGAAATTCAAAAGAAAAACAAAATATCCCCCTTCCAATTCCCCCCACCCCATATATTGTGAGAAAGCTGGGGGCTGCTAACCCCTCAGTACACCCCTAACAGGAATGTTAAAAACTAGGGAAGTGAACATCATACAAACTGACCGTAGAAATCTCCGACCTCCTGACAGCACAAATTCCCTATGGCTCTGCCGGACAACAGTGGACAGAAATCGCAACCTTAACACCAAACAACAGTGGCATTTAGGAGGCACAACTGTGGTCTACTTAAAGAGATACAAAAAGAACAGGAATACTTGTGGCACCTTAGAGACTATCAAATTTATTTGAGCATAAGCTTTCGTGGGCGACAGTCTACTTCATCAGATGCATAGAATGGAACACACAGAAAGAAGATATTTATACATACAGAGAACATGAAAAGGTGGGAGTAGCCAGACCAACTGTAAGAGGCCAATCAATTGAGATGAGCTATCATCAGCAGGAGAAAAAAAACGTTTGAAGTGATAATCAAGATGACCCATAGAAGGTATGAGGATACTTAACATGGGGAAATAGATTCATTTAGTGTAATGACCCAACCATTCACAGTCTCTGTTTAGACCTAAGTTAATTGTATCTAATTTGCATATTAATTCAAGTTCAGCAGTCTCTCTTTGGAGTCTTATGCATCCGAAGAAGTGGGCTGTAGTCCACGAAAGCTTATGCTCTAATAAATGTGTTAGTCTCTAAGGTGCCACAAGTACTCCTGTTCTTTTTGCGGATACAGACTAACACGGCTGCTACTCTGAAATCTTTGGAGTCTGTTTTTGAAGTTTTTTGTTGCAAAATTGCCACCTTCAAGTCTGTCACTGAGTGGTTAGAGAGATTGAAGTGTTCTCCCACTGGTTTTTGAATGTTATGATTCCTGATGTCAGATTTGTGTCCATTTATTCTTTTGCATAGAGACTGTCTGGTTTGGCCAATGTACATGGCAGAGGGGCATTGCTGGCACATGATGGCATATATCACGTTGGTAGATGTGCAGGTGAATGATCCCCTGATGGCGTGGCTGATGTGGTTAGGTCCTATGATGGTGTCTCCTGAATAGATATGTGGACAGAGTTAGCATCGGGCTTTGTTACAAGGATAGGTTCCTGGGTTAGTGTTTATGTTGTATGGTGTGCGGTTGCTGGTGAGTATTTGCTTCAAGTTGGGGGGCTGTCTGTAAGTGAGGACTGGTCTGTCTCCCAAGATCTGTGAGAGTAAAGGATCATCTTTCAGGATAGATTGTAGATCTTTGATGATGCGCTGGAGAGGTTTTAGTTGGGGGCTGAAGGTGACGGCTAGTGGCGTTCTGTTATTTTCTTTGTTGGGCCTGTCCTGTAGTGGGTGACTTCTGGGTACTCTTCTGGCTCTGTCAATCTCTTTCTTCACTTCAGCAGGTGGGTATTGTAGTTTTAAGAATGCTTGATAGAGATCTTGTAGGTGTTTGTCTCTGTCTGAGGGATTGGAGCAAATGAGGTTGTATCTTAGAGCTTGGCTGTAGACAATGGATCATGTGGTGTGTCCTGAATGGAAGCTGGAGGCATATAGGTAAGTATAGCAGTCAGTAGGTTTCCGGTATAGGGTGGTGTTTATGTGACCATCACTTATTAGCACAGTAGTGTCCAGGAAATGGACCGCTTGTGTGGATTGGTCTAGGCTGAGGTTGATGGTGGGATGGAAATTGTTAAAATCATGGTGGAATTCCTCGAGAGATTATTTTCCATGGGTCCAGATGATGAAGATGTTATCAATGTAGCGCGAGTAGGGGCATTAGGGGACAAGAGCTAAGGAAGCGTTGTTCTAAGTCAGCCATAAAAATGTTGGCATACTGTGGGGCCATGTGGGTACCCATAGCAGTGCCACTGACTTGAAGAAAAACAACAAGGAGTCTGGTGGCACCTTAAAGACTAACAGATTTATTTGGGCATAAGCTTTCGTGGGTAAAAACCTCACTTCTTCGGATGCATATGCATCCTGACACAAGGAAGAAAGGAGAGCAGTAGAATACGGACCCTGGACTTCAGAAAAGCAGACTTTGACTCCCTCAGGGGACAGATGGGCAGGATCCCCTGGGAGAATAACATGAGGGGGAAAGGAGTCCAGGAGAGCTGGCTGTATTTTAAAGAATCCTTATTGCAGTTGCAGGAACAAACCATCCCGATGTGTAGAAAGAATAGTAAATATGGCAGGCGACCAGCTTGGCTAAACAGTGAAATCCTTGCTGATCTTAAACGCAAAAAAGAAGCTTACAAGAAGTGGAAGATTAGACAAATGACCAGGGAGGAGTATAAAAATATTGCTCAGGCATGCAGGAGTGAAATCAGGAAGGCCAAGTCACACTTGGAGTTGCAGCTAGCAAGAGATGTTAAGAGTAACAAGAAGGGTTTCTTCAGGTATATTAGCAACAAGAAGAAAGTCAAGGAAAGTGTGGGCCCCTTACTGAATGAGGGAGGCAACCTAGTGGGCGAGGATGTGGAAAAAGCTAATGTACTCAAAGCTCCCAGACTACTGCACTGGGCAGCACAGTATGGGGAGAAGGTGACCAGCCCTCTGTGGAGAAAGAAGTGGTTTGGGACTATTTAGAAAAACTGGACGTGCACAAGTCCATGGGGCTGGATGCGCTGCATCCGAGGGTGCTAAAGAAGTTGGCGGATGTGACTGCAGAGCCATTAGCCATTACTTTTGAAAACTCATGGCGATCGGGGGAGGTCCCGGATAACTGGAAAAAGGCTAATGTAGTGCCCATCTTTAAAAAAGGGAAGAAGGAGGATCCGGGGAACTACAGGCCAGTCAGCCTCACCTCAGTCCCTGGAAAAATCATGGAGCAGGTCCTCAAGGAATCAATTATGAAACACTTAGAGGAGAGGAAAGTGATCAGGAACAGTCAGCATGGATTCACGAAGGGGAAGTCATGCCTGACTAACCTAATTGCCTTTTATGGTGAGATAACTGGCTCTGTGGATGAGGGGAAAGCAGTGGATGTGTTATTCCTTGACTTTAGCAACGCTTTTGATACGGTCTCCCACACTATTCTTGCCGCCAAGTTAAAGAAGTATGGGCTGGATGAATGGACTGTAAGGTGGATAAAAAGCTGGCTAGATCGTCGGGCTCAACGGGTAGTGATCAATGGCTCCATGTCTAGTTGGCAGCCGGTTTCAAGCGGAGTGCCCCAAGGGTCGGTCCTGGGGCCGGTTTTGTTTAATATCTTTATTAATGATCTGGAGGATGGTGTGGACTGCACTCTCAACAAGTTTGCAGATGACATTAAACTGGGAGGTGTTGTAGATACACTAGAGGGTAGGGATCGGATACAGAGGGACCTATCCAACTGCTTCCTGTCCCCTGACTGTCCCCCCCCAAACCCCTGCCCCCCCCTTCTCCCTGCCCCTGACTGCCCCCCGAAACCTCCGCCCCATCCAGCCCTCTTACCGTGCCACTCAGACCAGCGTGTCTGGCTCCGCGCAGCGCCAGACACACTGCTGCATACATGCTGCCGTGCTCCCCCGCAGAGCCACAGCCCCCTTCCACCCCCACCCCCCCACCAGCACCTGCCTTCCAGATCTGAACATCTCAAAATTCAGGAGTGCTCAAGCTCAGTTTGGGCAGCTGTTACTTCATTTCTCCCAAATCAAATATACTGATCCACTGTAACTTGCTGTAGAAAAAGTAGGATAAAATTGAGCAAAAAATGCTTCCCAGTGGTTATTAGGACTGGAATTGCTATTTTCAACAGCCATTGCCTTTTTTGTTTGTTTGTTTGTGTAAAAGGAAGACAGTGATATTACATTGGCAAATTCCCCATAGAAAGAAAGAGTGGAACAAAAGAATAATAAAGGCACCTCAACTTTTCCTCATTTATGTAGGACAGTCTTATAATCTGCATCCAGATATCCTCCAATCACACAAGCTGAAAATTGTTCCACTTTACTGCAGTTCTGTAACCATATGGGAACCAATCCTGTCTGTGTTCTGTGCACATCCAAAATTCCTGCTGAATGACTCGCCCTGGGAACGAGTTACCAGTGACCCAGGGCTGCGGTGGAAGGAAGGTGCAGGTGGGGGGCGGGGGAGAGAGCCCAGGGCTGGGGCGGCAGGGGGTGTGGGGGGGGGGGCGGGGGAGACCAGGGCTGGGGCAGCAGGGGGGTGCGGCGAGGAGCCCAGGGCTGGGACCGGGGGGCAGCCAAAAACCTAGAGCCGGCCCTGATGATGACGATGACAACACCTCCTTTGTCAGCCTTTTTGATGATGATGTCGGAGTTGTTCCTGAGGCCGTGGATGGCGTTGTGTTCTGCACGGCTGAGGTTATGGGGCAAGTGATGTTGCTTTTCCACAATTTCAGCCCGTGCACGTCGACGGAAGCAATCTATGTAGAAGTCCAGTCTGTTGATACAATGTACTGCAGCCTGTGTGCAAATGTCCCCCTCAAGTGGCCAGTCCATGCTAAAAGCTGCATGTTTCTCCTAAATGCAAACAATATGTGACTCAACCCTTCTGCTGACCCCTGGGCCTCCAACACAAGTGGTCAACATCCACTAGTAATTTATTAACCCTTTCTAAGCGATTAATAAATGGAAATGTAATATGAATTTTTTTGCAAGTCTACAACAAAAGCAGATCCAGGTGGCAAAGCTGCTGTCTATGGCTCGCTCCTGTTGAGCAGCCAGCCATAGGTTTGGCAAAGATAAGAATGTCTCTAAAGTTTGGTCTACACTAGACCTTACTTCGGTATAACGTACATCACACCCCGGAGCGACATAAGTTACACCGACCTAAGCACCAGTGGGGATGTGCTATGTTGGCAGGAGAGCGTTTCCCACCGCCACCGAGGTGGATTTATTATGCCGATGGGAGAGCTGTCTCCCGTCAGCAGAGAGCGTCTTCACCAATGTGCTACATCTGCAACAGTGCAGCTGCGCTGATGTACCACTTCTAGTGGATACAAGCCCTAAGTCTGTTGCCCGGACAGGAATGCACGAGCGCTGGCTCCTTCCCGGGGGCGGTGAGTCTGCAGCTTGGCCGTTGTTCTGTGGTACTGGGAACCATGGGTACGGGGACCCCACAGCTGGTCAGCTCCCGGGTTGGGCAGCATGGTCTGGGCACACGGCACCACGAGGGGGGTGGCAGCGAGGCAGAGCTGGGATACCAGCGGGTCAGCAAGTGTGGGGCTACAGGCAGCACAAATGCCCCAGGCTGCTCCACATCCCAGGGGCCAGATCCACGCGTGGCCAGGGCCGCCTCTCCCCAGGGTGCTGGGAAGCTCCATGGGGACACACTGGCTGACTTGAGGAAGGCACATGGGGTTCGTCCCAGTGGCTGTGCCGGGGACAGTGCCCAGGCCCGCCCTGTCCCCCAGCTCCCCACTAGCCCCTGACTGCCCCTCCTCAGGGATGGTCACCAGTGCTTGGGGGGTGAGGCCACGGAGAGCAGGAATCTGGGAGAACACCCAGCCTTGGGAGACATCCGTCAGCTGCATCAGATCCGTGGTCCCCATTCAGAGCCAGGCTGCCGGCGAGCGAGGCGTCTGGCTTGCTCCACCCAGCCCTGTGCTGTGCACACAGCCCCTGAACTGCAAAGGGCTCTTTGGACGGGTGCAGGTTCCTGTCGGTCTCAGCAGGGAGACGCTGCTGAGCAGGATTCCCAGGGTTAAACACTCCAGCAGTAGCCAGCCTTTGTGCGGCCCAGCCGTCCCTCCTGTGCCTCTGGCTGCCCTGTTCTCAGCACCCAGCACCGGCCCCTGGGGGTCCCTGCCTTCACTCCCGCCCAGCGCCTCCCGCTGCACACCTGGCCCGACAACAGGCCCTTTGTGCGGCTTAGTCCCAGGCACTGACGCCATAGGACGGAGCCGAGAGCACAGAGCCTGGCTTTCCCAAGGGCTGCTGGTCTGTGCGCTGCTAACGAGGTGCTAGGGCTGGGCTGGGCACTTCCCTGCCCTTTGCCAACTGGGCTGCAAAGGAAGCCACAGCAAAGCCAGGCTCATTTGGAGCTTGCCAAGCTCCGCGAGCCGGCCTTGGGCGCTGGCACCCACCCCCCACAAGCCCAGCATGGCTCTCCATGGACAGCCATGAGGCTGGGAACAACCTGGACCGTCCCAGCTCTGGGGAGGCCGCTCGGCTGCCTGCCTGCAGCTGAAGCAGGCCGCAGCCACCATGCTGCTCCGAACAATCCAAAGGGTGAATGCAGCACGGGTGAAAGAAGCAGACTGGGCCCCCCAGCACCCTCTCTACACACCGGGCTTGGCACTGACAGCAGGTTTAGTGCCCCCGTGCAGACACTGCCCCCTACAGGTACAGCACGGCACATACCACACACCCCGCCCCTGCCCATACAGCAGGGGAGAGATGCCAAGGATTGTCTGTCCTTACAAGTGAGATTTACATCCCCAAAGAGTGAGACTTTCCCAGTGGGGTGTTAGGTCACCGCTTACGCCAGGGACTCTCATCTTTGGGCCTTGGCGACACCCAGGAGGCCAGGTTTTTAATCCAACCAGCACTTCATCGTTTGTTTTAAAACATACACTGCTTAATAGTGCATATGAAACACTTCCATCTCTGAGTTCATACTAAACGCTGGGGCATGTGAGACGTCTCTATGCAACGTAAACCAGTGGATTTTAATAAAAACAATTATTTGCTGGTTGGAATTAATAACCCCTGGTTTAGACATGGAGTCAGTGGACAGAACAAGAGAAATATTCAAAAATAAACTGGTTTTATATTCAAAAAGATATTCAGAAAGAAAACTGTTTTATCAATACAACAATATGTTTATTTTGCATATCACCTGGTCATAGTGCTCATCCATTTGAAAAACACCTTGCAGTCCAAATACTATTTGAGGTAACACCCCCACAGCTCCCCCCCCCATAATCGGGTGGTCAGGACATCCCCTCACACAGCTTGGGGGTCAGGACACTCATCTAGGAGACTAGAGACCCAGGATATTGCTCATAGGTACCAATGACCTAGGGAAGGGTAGGAGAGATGTCCTGGAGGCCAAATTTAGGCTGTTAGGGAAGAGACTGAAATCCAGGACCTCTATGGTGGCATTCTCAGAAATGGTCCCAGTTCCACGCACAGGGCCAGGTAGGCAGGCAGAGCTTCAGAGTCTCAATGCATGGATGAGACGATGGTGTAGAGAGGAGGGGTTTACATTCATTAGGAACTGGGGAAACTTCTGGGATGGGGGGAGCCTATACAGGAAGGATGGGCTCCACCTAAACCAAAGTGGAACCAGACTGCTGGCACTAAACATTAAACAGGTTGTAGAGCAGTTTTTAAACTAGGAGATGGGGGAAAGCCGACTGCTGCAGAGGAGCATGTGGCTCGGACAGAGACTTCTCTTAGGGGAGAGTCTAATGATAGAGAATCTCCAGGGTATAGTCAGGAGCAGAGGATGGAAGAGGATAAAGTAGGGGCCAGATCAGATGATAAACATTCACATAAAAAAGAATCTGATACATCAGAAAAGGGCAGACAAATAAACAGTGACAAGTTTTTAAAGTGCTTATACACAAATGCTAGAAGTCTAAATAATAAGATGGGTGAACTAGAGTGCCTCGTGATAAAGGAGGATATTGATATAATAGCCCACCAGGTTTCTGTGATGCCTGAGAGCAATCGATGGGACACAATCATTCCGGGGTACAAAATATATCGGAAGGACAGAACAGGTCGTGCAGGGGGGGGGAGGGAGTGGCACTATATGGGAAAGAAAATGTACAATCAAATGAAGTAAAAATCTTAAGCAAATCCACATGTTCCATAGAATCTCTATGGATAGAAATTTCATGCTCTAATAAGAATATAACATTAGGGATCTATTATCGACCACCTGACCAGGACGGTGATAGTGATGATGAAATGCTAAGGGAAATTAGAGAGGCTATCAAAATTAAGAACTCAATAATAGTGGGGGATTTCAATTACCCCCATATTGACTGGGAACATTTCACTTCAGGACAAAATGCAGAGATAAAATTTCTCAATACTTTAAATGACTGCTTCATGGAGCAGCTGGTACGGGAACCCACAAGGGGAGAGACACCTCTAGATTTAGTCCTGAGTGTAGTGCAGGAGCTGGTCCAAGAGGTAACTATAGCAGGATCGCTTGGAAATAGTGACCATAATACAATAGCATTCAACATCCCTGTGGTGGGAAGAACATCTCAACAGCCCAACACTGTGGCATTTAATTTCAAAAGGGGGAACTATGCAAAAAAGAGGGGGTTAGTTAAACAGAAGTTAAAAGGTACAGTGACTAAAGTGAAATCCCTGCAAGCTGCGTGGGCACTTTTTAAAGACACCATAATAGAGGCCCAACTTCAATGTATACCCCAAATTAAGAAACACAGTAAAAGAACTAAAAAAGAGCCACCGTGGCTTAACAACCACGTAAAAGAAGCAGTGAGAGATAAAAAGACTTCCTTTAAAAAGTGGAAGTCAAATCCTAGTGAGACAAATAGAAAGGAGCATAAACGCTGCCAAATTAAGTGCAAGAATGTAATAAGAAAAGCCAAAGAGGAGTTTGAAGAACAGCTAGCCAAAAACTCCAAAGGTAATAACAAAATGTTTTTTAAGTACATCAGAAGCAGGAAGCCTGCTAAACAACCAGTGGGGCCCCTTGATGATCGAGATACAAAAGGAGCGCTTAAAGACGATGGTCACTGTGGAGAAACTAAATGGATTCTTTGCTTCAGTCTTCACGGCTGAGGATGTTAGGGAGATTCCCAAATCTGAGCTGGCTTTTGTAGGTGACAAATCTGAGGAACTGTCACAGATTGAAGTGTCACGAGAGGAGGTTTTGGAATTAATTGATAAACTTAACGTTAACAAGTCACCGGGACCAGATGGCCTTCACCCAAGAGTTCTGAAAGAACTCAAATGTGAAGTTGCGGAACTATTAACTAAGGTTTGTAACCTGTCCTTTAAATCGGCTTCTGTACCCAATGACTGGAAGTTAGCTAATGTAACGCCAATATTTAAAAAGGGCTCTAGAGGTGATCCCGGCAATTACAGACCAGTAAGTCTAACGTCTGTACCAGGCAAATTAGTCAAAACAATAGTTAAGAATAAAATTGTCCGACACATAGAAAAACAAACTGTTGAGCAATAGTCAACATGGATTCTGTAAAGGGAAATTGTGTCTTACTAATCTATTAGAGTTCTTTGAAGGGGTCAACAAACATGTGGACAAGGGGGATCCAGTGGACATAGTGTACTTAGATTTCCAGAAAGCCTTTAACAAGATCCCTCACCAAAGGCTCTTATGTAAATTAAGCTGCCATGGGATAAAAGGGAAGGTCCTTTCATGGATTGAGAACTGGTTAAAAGACAGGGAACAAAGGGTAGGAATAAATGGTAAATTCTCAGAATGGAGAGGGGTAACAAAATGGCAAATGAAATTTAATGTGGATAAATGTAAAGTAATGCACATTGGAAAAAATAACCCCAACTATACATACAATATGATGGGGGCTAATTTAGCTACAACTAATCAGGAAAAAGATCTTGGAGTCATCGTGGATAGTTCTCTGAAAATGTCCTCGCAGTGTGCCGAGGCAGTCAAAAATGTTGGGAATGTTAGGAATCATTAAAAAGGGGATAGAGAGTAAGACTGAGAATATATTATTGCCCTTATATAAATCGATGGTACGCCCTCATCTCAAATACTGCGTACAGATGTGGTCTCCTCATCTCAAAAAAGATATACTGGCACTAGAAAAGGTTCAGAAAAGGGCAACTAAAATGATTAGGGGTTTGGAACGGGTCCCATATGAGGAGAGATTAAAGAGGCTAGGACTCTTCAGCTTGGAAAAGAGGAGACTAAGGGGGGATATGATAGAGGTATATAAAAACATGAGTGATGTGGAGAAAGTGGATAAGGAAAAGTTATTTACTTATTCCCATAATACAAGAACTAGGGGTCATCAAATGAAATTAATAGGCAGCAGGTTTAAAACAAATACAAGGAAGTTCTTCTTCACGCAGCGCACAGTCAACGTGTGGAACTCCTTACCTGAGGAGGTTGTGAAGGCTAGGACTATAACAGAGTTTAAAAGAGAACTGGATAAATTCATGGTGGTTAAGTCCATTAATGGCTATTAGCCAGGTCGGGTAAGGAATGGTGTCCCTAGCCTCTGTCTGTCAGAGGACGGAGATGGATGGCAAGAGAGAGATCACTTGTTCATTGCCTGTTAGGTTCACTCCCTCTGGGGCACCTGGCATTGGCCACTGTCGGTAGACAGGATACTGGGCTAGATGGACCTTTGGTCTGACCCAGTACGGCCTTTCTTACGTTCTTATCTAAGGCTCTGTCTTTGTCACGGAGGTCACGGATTCTGTGACTTTCTGTGACCTCCGTGACTTCTGCAGCGGCTGGTGCACCTGGCCTGGGGGCCACCTGAGCAGCTCGGGCAGCCCCTGGGCCAGTCGCACTGGCTGCTGCTGGGCCAGTCTCACCCCCACCCCCACCCCCAGCAGCAGGAATTTGTGTGTGGGGGGGGGGGTCAGGGCTGGGGGTTGGGGTGCGAGGCAGTGCTTACCTGGGGGGAGCTCCCCGGAACGGCGACAGGAACTCCCCTCCCTCATCTCCTAGCTCCACGTGCTGCGTCTTCCCACAGGCACAGTCCCCGCAGCTCCCCATTGGCCACGGTTCCCAGTCAATGGGAGCTGCAGAACCGGGGCTTGGGGCAGAGCAGAGGAAGCCCATGGAGCTAGGAGCTGCCGTAGTGTTGCCAACTTAGTGACTTTGGTCTGGTCTACACTACGAGTTTAGGTCGAATTTAGCAGCGTTAAATCGAATTAAGCCTGGACACGACGAAGCCCTTTTTTTCGACTTAAAGGGCCCTTTAAACTGGTTTCTTTACTCCACCTCCGATGAGGGGATTAGCGCTGAAATCGGCCTTTCCGGGTCGGATTTGGGGTAGTGTGGACGGAATTTGACGGTATTGGCCTCTGGGAGCTATCCCACAGTGCTTCATTGTGACGCTCTGGACAGCACTCTCAACTCAGATGCACTGACCAGGTAGACAGGAAAAGCCCCGCGAACGTTTGAATTTCATTTCCTGTTTGCCCAGCGTGGAGAGCACAGGTGACCACGCAGAGCTCATCAGCACAGGTAACTATGATGGAGTCCCAGGATCGCAAAAGAGCTCCAGCATGGACAGAACGGGAGGTACGGGATCTGCTCGCCATATGGGGAGACGAATCAGTGCTAGCTGAACTCCATAGCAGTAAATGAAATGGCAAAATATTAGAAAAAGTCTCAAAGGCCATGAAGGACCGAGGCCATAACAGGACGCACAGCAGTGCCGCGTGAAAATTAAAGAGCTAAGGCAAGCCTACCACAAAGCCAGAGAGGCAAACGGAAGGTCCGGGGCAGAGCCACAGACATGCCGCTTCTACGCGGAGCTGCATGCCATGCTTGGGGGGGCAGCCATCACTACACCAACCCTGTGCTTTGACTCCATCAATGGAGAATCACGCAACAGGGAATTTCTTCATCACTCTCGTCACCGTGCTGCAATCACCACCTCGCCTGGTTTTGCTTTGGCATGTTCTGGCTTTGCATATACTCCAGGACAATGCACGTGGTGTTCATAGTGCTCATAATTGCCACGGTGATCTGAGCGGGCTCTATGATCCCAGTGCTATGGCGTCTGGGCTGAAAAAAGGCGCGAAACTATTGTCTGACTGAGGGAGGGAGCGAGGGGCGAGTGACGACATGGCTTACAGGGAATTAAAATCAACAAAGGTGGCTGTGCATCAGGGAGAAACACAAACTGTCACACAGAATGCCCCCCCCCAAAGATTGAACTCAAAACCCTGGGTTTAGCAGGCCGTTGATTTCACGGAGGGAGGGGGAAGCAAATGAATACAGAACAAATATGGTCCATCTATCTTTTACATCTTAGGCTGGCATCAGACGGTGCAGCATGTCTGATAGCCATCGGCATCTTCTGGGTGCTTGGCAGAAGATGCTGTACTACGACTGCTAGCCATCATCGTCAAGACAGTTCAATAGGACTGCCGGCAGGACTGAGTCTCCAGGAGACAAAACATGTCTGCCCAGGTGCCTCTGACCAAACTCACTGAGGAATATGATGATGACGGATACCAGTCGTAATACACCATCCACTGCCAAAAGGCAAGGAGCTGCTGCTGTATAGCAATGCAGCCCCACGTCTGCCAGCACCCAGATCGCCGATGACGGCTACCAGTCATACTGCACCGTCTACTGCCAAAAGGCAATTAGCTGCTGCTGTGTAGCAATGCAGTACCACATCTGTCAGCACCCAGATGACATATGGTGACGGTGAGCTGAGCTGAGCGGGCTCCACGCTTGCCGTGGTATGTTGTCTGCACAGGTACCCCAGGTAAAAAGGCGCGAAACGATTGTCTGCGTTGCTCTGACGGAGGGGGAGGGGCCTGACGACATGTACCCAGAACCCCCCGTGACACTGTTTTTGCATCATCAGGCATTGGGATCTCAACCCAGAATTCCAATGGGCGGCGGAGACTGCAGGAACTGTGGGATAGCTACCCACAGTGCAACGCTCCGGAAGTCAACGCTAGCCTCAGTACTGTGGACGCGGTCCACCGACTTAATGCACTTAGAGCATTTTATGTGGGGACACACACAATCGACTGTATAAAAATGATTTCTATAAAACCGGCTTCTATAAATTCAACCTAATTTCGTAGTGTAGACATACCCTTAGTCACTAGATTTAGTGACTTTTTGGTTTCCCTAGCAAGAAAATAAGTGTCCAAGTGACCAGTGACAAATCTAGCGACTTTCACTGCCAATGACAGTGACATTCAGAGACACACGTCACCAATATGTATAGTCACCAAATCGTTCACAAGCAGCTCAATAGTGTTAATAAAATCCATTCCATGCTCTTCTTACTAGTTCTGTTGCACCCCAAGTCAGTGTCATTACGTCTCAACTGAGCATGTCCACGGAAGGAATCGCATTCCAGCGCTTCTTGGGCTGAGCTCACTATAATCTGCAGGCGAGGAAATGGAAGTTTGTGGAGGCCAATTAAATCCGTTGCTAAAGCCAGGCGCACTTTGGAGAGAGCAGCACATTTGCCTGGGCTTGTTTTTACCCAGATGCTCTTTCTCGCTGCTCTGTCGTAGGTAGCATAGCCTGTGATGCAGGAAAAGACGGCTAATGAAGCGGGCTGGGTGGGGGAAGCAGGTTAGCCAGCGAGGAGAGCCGCATGGATGGAAGATGGGGTGGGATGAGACAGGGCCATGTGCCCCAATGGAGCGGGGGCACAGTGCCCCCAGGGATGAAACCCTTGCTACAGAATCAAAGGCAGTGCTAGCTTGATTTCAGTTTCCCTTTACTCCTTCCCCTGACTTGGCCTGGGGGTCGCTGCCCAGCTCTAATCAGAAATGAACCCCTGGAAGCAGGGGGAAGGGGTCCGGCTGATGGATTTTTGTTTTTAAATCTACTTTCTTGGCTCCCTGCAGCGCCGAGCTCAGGTCAGGTGAATGCCCCCTTCCCCCTGGCTCTGGGCCCTCCCTTTCACTCACCCATCGGCTCAAATCCAGGCTGGCAAGAAAGGGGGGCTCGGCTGAAATTAACCAACCCCAGCCGGGCTGGGCTGCTGTGTACAGAGCGCCCTTCCCAAAGAGCCCTCCTGATGATGACAGCGTCCTGGTGTAGGTGCTTCTGGGGTGCAACAGAACTAGTAAGAAGAGCATGGAATGGATTTTATTAACACTATTGATCTGCTTGTGAATGATTTTGTGACTATACTCGCCTGTGTGTGTGTGTATAATTCTCTGATGAATTCTCTAGAAATTTTGTTCGGTGACATTTTTGATTCCTTTTTAGTGCTTAAACAGCTGCATCTAGTGACTTTTCAGGGTTTGTCTGGTGACTTCCTGCTATATGGAGTCGCCGCTTCCCAGGAGCCGGGTAGGGAACCTGCCCCAGCCCCACTAACACCACCCCCCCAGCACCTGTGGCACCACCCCACAACCCCTTGGGCTGCCCCCCCGCCCCGCAACCATGGCACCCCCTCGAGCCACTCCCCCCACACTTTTAGTCAGGGATGGATAGTAAAAGTCAGGGACAGGTCCCGGGCAGTGAATTTTTGTTTCCTGCCCATGACCTGTCCATGACTTTTACTAAAAATACCCGTGACTAAATCGTAGCCTTACTCATATCACATTTGCAGCAAACTAAAATAATCGGATTCCAAAATAAATAACTGTAAAATTAAATAATTAAAATAAAACACAGCCAAACAATACATTAAATGAATGTAAAAGTAAAGTAATCACATTGAATTGAATTAATTTGAAGCTAACAAACCATAGATAAAGAATTCAGATTCCACATTTCTTGTAGTAGCTAACTTGGTTTCACATTTGATTCATGTGTTTGTTGTATTGCCATGTGACCCCCTTTGCTGTTTTTATAACTTCTTTGGGCGACTCAGACTTGAAACATGGCTCAGGATTTGCCAGTTTCACTTGCATACTAGAGCACAGTGTCCCGCCTAGTCCAAGGGCTGGGCTGAATGGTGCCTTTCGACCAGGACAGGACGCTCTTCTCCTGCATGTGAGTGGGGTAACGCTAAGACAAGCCTGGCACCCCTTGAGACGACCATGAGGGAACCTGGTGTGGGAAGTTTTCCAACCCACTCTAGTTGAGAGCAGCTTATTGCCCTTTAGCTTAAGCCTGCTCCTACATCGACGCGTAAACTAAACCAAAATAAGCCTCACTTGAAACCAAATTCAGCATGTCCACATGGGGGGTTGCACCAGTGCAGTTAAACCCACGTAAAGTCACACCTAAAGTTCAACTGACAGAGCTTCCTCCCCCTCCCCCCCCACCCCTCTAGATGGGCCTTTATTGCACCTGACTCACCAGCCAAAGCTGAGCAGGGTCTGGGGGCATGGGGGAAAAGGGGGCTGGGCTTTCCTGGCTTCCCAACATGCTCTCATGCATGGGTATGGGTCAGTGTCTCCAATTCAGCACAGCTATAGTAATGGGGCCCCCTGGTCTGGCCCCCTGGGTGGTTTCCCCCTGAGGAACCAGGGGCCAGATGGACACACCACTGGCGAGGAGATAAAGGGTGGAGGCCTGTCAGCGCCATGCCCAGTGATAAACAAGACACAAAAATCACGTGCTCCCTTCAGAGGACATCAGCCCTGGGAATGCAGCAAAGCTCTTCAAATCCAGGACCCTGCTACCACAGGCAACCCAGCAATATCCTCCCATGTACAATGCTAAAGGGAGAGCTGAAAGGAGCTACCTTGTTCCCCAGAGCTCACCCTCCTTTACTCTGTCCCCCACCCATCTTCAGATCAATGCTCCCCTCCACCTCATCTTCATGTCTCAGGCCACAAGGTCACCACTATCTGCCGCCAACTGGCCTGCGCCCACCAAACCAGCCTAGAGCTAGAAACTCAACCCGCTCCCCAGAAACTCTCTCATTAGTGGCCTGAGATCCCACCATGTGCTCCAGACACCCCCTTCCACCCACCATCTTGCCATGAGCTGGGGAGCTCCAGCTGCCTCCTCAACCCTCCCACTGGCTGGAAGCCAGACGGTGCCGATCCCATTCCAGAGACAAGCCTAGCCTCCCTGCAGCCTGTGCTCTCCCTGTCCGTGCTGCCCTCCAGAGAGCTCCAGGCAGCCGAACAGGAAGAGCACACACGCCACTTTGCTGCCCCCTCCCATTTGTGAAACTTCAGTTTCAGACACGCTTCTCTTACCTGTGGGGCAGGGACCGCTTTCACTTCAATGTCTGCAGCACCTGGCTAATGGGACCCTGGGCCGTGCCCTGTTCCTCAGCGTTCACGCAGCACAGATCACCAATGACACTGAAAAATGACTACACTAATGGAGATCTGTATTCGTGAGCGGCATTAACTGGGGATATCAATGCTTCGGTCCTAGTAAAATGGCCCTCGGGGTCCCATAGCAAGACAATGCATCACTCTGCCATGCTGGCTGGAAAACAAAAAAGTTTCCAGTTTGCAAACAATGTTGAGGTTCCAAACTTTATTTTTGTTTCCCATCAGAACAAAAGTGAGACCTTCCAAAGCATTTCTTTAAAACACTTGGGAAAAAGCCCCTGCCCAGAACAGCCAATCCCGCAGCAGTTCTGGGAAACTGAGGTTCAGGTCCCAGCTTTGAAGCAGATAGAGAAGGGACTTGAACCTGGCGCTCTCTCCAGAGCTGCCCAGAGGGGAGGGCAAGTGGGGCAATTTGCCCCAGGCCCTGGGCCCCACAGGGGCCCCCCACGAGAGTTTTTGGGGGCCCTGGAGTGGGGTTCTTCACTCGCTCCAGGTCTTTGGCTGCAATTCGGCGCCAGGGGGTCCTTCTGCTCTGGGACCCGCCACCGAAGTGCCCTAAAGGCCCGCGGTGGGGGTCCTTCCGCCCCAGGACCCACCGCTGAAGTGCCAGGTCTTCAGCGGCAATTCAGCAGTGGGGGCCCCCCACCGCCGAAGACCCCAGGCCCCCTGAATCCTCTGGGCGGCCCTGGCTCTCTCTCTCATTTTGAGCAGAAATCCCATCCTGTACCCAAGGAACCTTCCCGACAGACATGTCAGCAAAACCTTGGGGTTTTCCCCGTTCAACTCAACCAGACCCAATTGGCATGACAAGCTACACAAGTCTGGGCAAGGTGTAACAGAGTCAGACCCGTCAAGTACTCGCTTCCCAAGGCAGGTAAGATCTGCCAGGGAGAGGGCTGCTGGCGACTTGGGGTTCATCCCCTGGCCCATTTGTCATTAATGTCCATTCCTGAGTCAGAGCACCTAAGGCCCGAAGGGACCATTAACTCATCTAGTCTGACCATCTGCTTAACACAGGCCAGGGAATTAACCCACTTATTCCTGTAACGAGCCCCACCCATCCACGGCAGGGAGGTTGCTGCATAAACACAATATTGTCTCTCCTCCCCCCGCCCGGTCTGTTGCCATTGCTTTCTGATGAGAAGTCTCACAGTTCTTGACCATTTGATGAAGTCTTGTGCTCCCCACGTGACCTTTCTCCCCAGGCTCTATGGCTCAGCTCAGCTAGCCCTCCCCCAAACCAACACCCGCGGTCTGGTTTTAGTTTTGGCTGGTTTTGGTAGGAGCAGAACGTCCAAAAAGAAGACTGGGTGTAAATAGAAGCAGGGGAAAAACTGTCCTATACGAGAGGGCAAAGTGGCTGCTTTGCCTGACTTACATGAGGCTTTTGCCTTTTCTGTTCATAAAACCCATTTGCTAGTAAAAGCTTTTGGGGGAGGATACGTTAGCAATCTAACGTGAAAGCTAACCAAGGGTTAGTCTAGGAATTGTTTTTTTAAATACTATGATCATGACATCACGACAAGCATATAGCTCATGGTGAACAAACAGATTCATTTTCTAGGTAAGTAGTGATGACAACCGAAGTTTCAAGGTCAAACTGTGTTTTTACTTTGTCCGTGAGAAGCAAGGGCAATTGTACATCTGAAGCTCGGTTCTCTCAGCCAGGTGACATAAATCATGCTGGCAACCCAAAGGCACAGAGTACTGCAGTCTTTCTGAAAAAAGAACAAATATGTTGTTGGTCAGGAATTGCTGATGCTTATTCTTCTCATTGCCACATTCGTTCGGCAATATCTAGTTTGACATTTATTCCCACTAAACTCATTTCATTGCAAGCTCCATGAAGATAAATCATTCCATTGTAAACGGATTCAGAGTAATTTCTCCAAACTCACAGGAGATACACAGTCAATAATATTTTTATCAATAAAACCAACCCCAGTTCATTTCCGATTGCAACCCGGCCTTCTTTGAGATAAATCATTTCTCACAAGTTGTACTTACAGTCCTTGTTGAAACCATTTGCTTTTTGGAAGAAAGCTCAATAAAATACATGCTTCGTTCGTCAGGAAATTGTTATGTTGCCTTGCTGTTTCTCAAGAGGAACCTGAGGCCTCTTTTACTGCAAATTTGTTCAAGGTTAATCACTTCAGTGCACACTTAAGAGGAATTGCTTCATTGGTAGGTGTCCGATATGAAAGATCAGTTTAGTTCAAAACCATCCTATGCATTAACTCTTAGGAAAGGAACTTCAGGCTGGATCAGGGGTGGGCAAACTACGGTCTGGGGACTGCATCCAGCCCTCAAGCTGTTTTAATCCAGCCCTGGAACTCCCACCATGGAGCAGGGTCAGGGGTTTGCTCCACTCTGAATCATAGAATCATAGAATATCAAGGTTGGAAGGGACCTCAGGAGGTCATCTAGTCCAACCCCCTGCTCAAAGCAGGACCAATTCCCAACTAAATCATCCCAGCCAGGGCTTTGTCAAGCCGGGCCTTAAAAATCTCCAAGGAAGAAGACTCCACCACCACCCTAGGTAACACATTCCAGTGCTTCACCACCCTCCTAGTGAAATAGTGTTTCCTAATATCCAACCTGGACCTCCCCCACTGCAACTTGAGACCATTGCTTCTTGTTCTGTCATCTGCCACCACTGAGAACAGCTGAGCTCCATCCTCTTTGGAACCCCCCCTTCAGGTAGTTGAAGGCTGCTATCAAATCCCCCCTCATTCTTCTCTTCTGGAGACTAAACAATTCCAGTTCCCTCAGCCTCTCCTCATAAGTCATGTGCTCCAGACACCTAATCATTTTTGTTGCCCTCTGCTGGACTCTCTCCAATTTTTCCACATCCTTCTTGTAGTGTGGGGCCCAAAACTGGACACAGTACTCCAGATGAGGCCTCACCAATGTCGAATAAAGGGGAACGATCACGTTCCTCGATCTGCTGGCAATGCCCCTACTTATACAGTCCAAAATGCCGTTAGCCTTCTTGGCAACAAGAGTACACTGTTGACTCATATCCAGCTTCTCGTCCACTGTGACCCCCTGGTCCTTTTCTGCAGAACTGCTACCTAGCCATTCGGTCCCTAGTCTGTAGCAGTGCATGGGATTCTTCCGTCCTAAGTGCAGGACTCTGCACTTGTCCTTGTTGAACCTCATCAGGTTTTTTTTGGCCCAATCCTCTAATTTGTCTAGGTCCCTCTGTATCTGATCCCTACCCTCTAGTGTATCTACCATTCCTCCTAGTTTAGGGTCATCTGCAAACTTTCTGAGAGTGCAGTCCACACCATCCTCCAGATCATTAATAAAGATATTAAACAAAACCAGCCCCACGACCAACCCTTGGGGCACTCCGCTTGAAACCGGCTGCCAACTAGACATGGAGCCATTGATCACTACCCGTTGAGCCTGACGATCTATCCAGCTTTCTATCCACCTTACAGTCCATTCATCCAGCCCATACTTCTTTAACTTGGTGGCAAGAATACTGTGGGAGACAGTATCAAAAGCTTTGCTAAAGTCAAGGAATAACACATCCACTGCTTTCCCCTCATCCACAGAGCCAGTTATCTCATCATAGAAGGCAATTAGGTTAGTCAGGCATCACTTGCCCTTGATGAATCCATGCTGACTGTTCCTGATCACTTTCCTCTTCTCTAAGTGTTTCATAATTGATTCCTTGAGGACCTGCTCCATGATTTTTCCAGGGACTGAGGTGAGGCTGACTGGCCTGTAGTTCCCCGGATCCTCCTCCTTCCCTTTTTTAAAGATGGGCACTACATTAGCCTTTTTCCAGTCATCCGGGACCTCCCCTGATCGCCATGAGTTTTCAAAAGTAATGGCTAATGGCTCTGCAATCTCATCCGCCAACTCCTTTAGCACCCTCGGATGCAGCGCATACGGCCCCATGGACTTGTGCACGTCCAGTTTTTCTAAATAGTCCCGAACCACTTCTTTCTCCACAGAGGGCTGGTCACCTTCTCCCCATATTGTGCTGCCCAGTGCAGCAGTCTGGGAGCTGACCTTGTTCATGAAGACAGAGACAAAAAAAGCATTGAGTACATTAGCTTTTTTCACATCCTCGGTCACTAGGTTGCCTCCCTCATTCAGTAAGGGGCCCACACTTTCCTTGACTTTCTTCTTGTTGCTAACATACCTGAAGAAACCCTTCTTGTTACTCTTAACATCTCTTGCTAGCTGCAACTCCAAGTGTGATTTGGCCTTCCTGATTTCACTCCTGCATGCCTGAGCAATATTTTTATACTCCTCCCTGGTCATTTGTCCAATTTTCCACTTCTTGTAAGCTTCTTTTTTTGCGTTTAAGATCAGCAAGGATTTCACTGTTTAGCCAAGCTGGTCGCCTGCCATATTTACTATTCTTTCTACACGTCGGGATGGTTTGTTCCTGCAACCGCAATAAGGATTCTTTAAAATACAGCCAGCTCTCCTGGATCCCTTTGCCCTTCATGTTATTCTCCCAGGGGATCCTGCCCATCTGTCCCCTGAGGGAGTCAAAGTCTGCTTTTCTGAAGTCCAGGGTCCGTATTCTGCTGCTCTTTCTTCCTTGTGTCAGGATCCTGAACTCGACCATCTCATGGTCACTGCCTCCCAGGTTCCCATCCACTTTTGCTTCCCCTACTAATTCTTCCCTGTTTGTGAGCAGCAGGTCAAGAAAAGCTCTGCCCCTAGTTGGTTCCTCCAGCACTTGCACTAGGAAATTGTCCCTTACAGTTTCCAAAAACTTCCTGGATTGTCTGTGCACCGCTGTATTGCTCTCCCAGCAGATATCAGGGCGATTAAAGTCTCCCATGAGAACCAGGGCCTGCGATCTAGCAACTTCTGCTAGTTGTCAGAAGAAAGCCTCGTTCTCCTCATCCCCCTGGTCTGGTGGTCTATAGCAGACTCCGACCACGACATCACCCTTGTTGCTCACACTTCTCAACTTGATCCAGAGACTCTCAGGTTTTTCTGCAGTTTCATACTGGAGCTCTGAGCAGTCATACTCCCCTCTTATATACAAGGCAACTCCCCTACCTTTTCTGCCCTGCCTGTCCTTCCTGAATCCATCCATGACAGTACTCCAGTCATGTGAGTTATCCCACCAAGTCTCTGTTATTCCAATCACAGCATAGTTCCTTGACTGTGCCAGGACTTCCAGTTCTCCCTGCTTGTTTCATTTGTGTATAGGCACTTAAGATAACTCATCAATCGTCCCTCTTTCTCAGTATGAGACAGGAGTCCTCCCCTCTTGCGCTCTCCTGCTTGTGCTTCCTCCCAGGATCCCATTTCCCCACTTACCTCAGGGCTTTGGTCTCCTTCCCCCGGGGAACCTAGTTTAAAGCCCTCCTCACTAGGTTAGCCAGCCTGCTGGCGAAGATGCTCTTCCCTCTCTTCGTTAGGTGGAGCCCGTCTCTGCCTAGCACTTCTCCTTCTTGGAACACCATCCCATGGTCGAAGAATCCAAAGCCTTCTCTCCGACACCACCTGCGTAGCCATTCGTTGACTTCCACGATTCGACGGTCTCTACCCAGGCCTTTTCCTTGCACAGGGAGGATGGACGAGAACACCACTTGCGCCTCAAACTCCTTTATCCTTCTTCCCAGAGCCATGTAGTCTGCAGTGATCCACTCAAGGTCATTCTTGGCAGTATCATTGGTGCCCACGTGGAGAAGCAGGAAGGGGTAGCGATCCGAGGGCTTGATGAGTCTCGGCAGTCTCTCCGTCACATCGTGTATCCTAGCTCCTGGCAAGCAGCAGACCTCTCGGTTTTCCCGGTCGGGGCGGCAGATAGATGACTCAGTCCCCCTGAGGAGGGAGTCCCCGACCACCACCACCCTCCTCCTCCTCTTGGGAGTGGTGGTCGTGGAACCCCCATCCCTAGGACAGTGCATCTTTTGCCTTCCAATCGGTGGAGTCTCCTTCTGCTCCCTTCCCTCAGATGGGTCATGTAGTCCACTCTCCACATTAGTACCTGTGGAGAGAACATGGAAACGATTGCTCACCTGTATCTCCATTGCTGGTGCATGGACACTCCTCTTTCTCTTTCTGGAGGTCACATGCTGCCAAACCTCTTCACAATCCTTCTGTCCCTGCTGCGCCTGCTCTGAATCTTCAGAACAATGTGGCCGTAGAAGCATCTCCTGACGTCTGTCCAGGAAATCTTCATTCCTCTGCATTGCATAAGGGAAAGATACTCGTTTCTCCAGCCCTCGAACCTTCTCTTCCAATATGGAGACCAGCTTGCACTTTGTACAGACAAAGTCGCTTCTGTCCTGTGGAAGAAAGACAAACATGGCACAACCTGTGCAGGTTACAACAGCTAATCGCTCACCTTCCATATCACCGTCCTCTTAAGAGCTTCCTCAACTGTTGCAGGAACTACTCAGAGAAACCTGCAGATGAAAGCCTCAGTGAGCTCTCCCCAGGCGAACTCTTTCTGTTAGCCTCTGCTGTTCGCCGCTCAGCTGGTTCGCTGCTGACTGCCCTTATATACCAGTCAGGCCCACTCAAGGCCCACCTGGAACAAAGCACTCCCAATTCACACTTTTCAAACAAACAAGCAAGCAATCAAGCACACGGTCAAACTGACCAACTGTCCCAGCAGCAGACACTCAGATACTCACCAACACAGCCCCCCTAATGCAGCACTTAGCGTACCTCCTCTTGGACAGCTCCCAGGCAAACTCCCGCTGTTAGCCTCTGCTGTTCGCCGGCTCTGCGCGGCTCCCAGAAGCAGCAGCATGCCCCCCCTCCGGCTCCTACGTGTAGGGGCAGTCAGGGGGCTTTGCATGCTGCCCCTGCTCCAAGCGCCTGCAGACAGGGCAGTGTGCAGAGCCGCCTGGCTGTGAGCCTCCATGTAGGAGCCAGGGGGGGACATGCCGCTGCTTCTGGGAGCTGCTTGAGGTAAGTGCCGCCCAGAGCCTGCACCCCTGACCCCCTCCCACACCCCAACCCCCTGCCTCAGCCCTGATCCCCCTCCCACCCTCCAAACCCCTCAGTCCCAGCCCGGAGCACCCTCCTGCACCCCCAACCCCTCATCCCCAGCCCGACCCCAGAGCCCACACCCCAGCTGGAGCCCCCAACCCCCTGCCCCAGCCCGGAGCCCCTCCTGCACCCTGAACTCATTTCTGGCCCCACCCCAGAGCCAACACCCCCAGCCAGAGCCCACACCCCAACCCGCAATTTTGTGAGCATTCATGGCCCGCCATACAATTTCCATACCCAGATGTGGCTCTCGGGCCAAAGAGTTTTCCCACCCTGGGATAGATTCACAAAAGGACTACGGCGCCTAAGAGTACGTCTACACTGCAATACAAGACTGCGGCATGGCTGCGGCTGGCCTGGTTCAGTTGACTCAGGCTTCCTATAAAATCGCCATGTAGACGTTCAGGCTCTGGCTGGAACCCAGGTTCTGAGGCCCTGCGAGGGGGGAGGATCTCAGAGCCCAGGTTCCAGTCCCAGCCCGAATGTCTACACTGCAATATTCTAGCCCCGCAGCTCAAGCCAGCTCTGAGACTGAGCGCTGCAGGGATTTTATCGCAGTGTAGACGGTCCCTAAATCCCAGAATCAGGCCCCCTGGGGATTCACACGACCCCTGCCCAGCTTCACCCGAATCCTGTAGGTGCCTAAAAATCACTCAGAGCCTAAATGTTCGCAATAGGAGCTCTCTAGGCACCTGTGTTTCTGCCTCTGGAGCTCCCCTTCCCCCTGCCTAACGCCGCGAGAGGGTTCAGCTGAGGCAGTCGGTGCCTTCCTGCAGCCTGGACTTTAAGGTGCGTAGCTCCAGGAAGGGAACAGGACTTAGTTAGCACAGACCCCTTAGCTTGGCACCTCCTGCTTAGGTCAGGCCCTGCCTACCGTGCTGTTGTGAGTCCCACTCAGAGGCATCAGTCTCTCCCCATCCATGGCACAGGGCGCCTGGGCACTTAACTCCGGCTTTGTAAGTCCCAGCGATTTTCTAGGCACCGGAAAGGCTGAGTGCTGCCATGCCTACAGATGGGTGTGAAGCCGGCCCTTTGGGCACTAGCTGTGAAGAGTTTGGGAGTTCTGGCTTCCCAGCTCAAACACTCTGGCCACATTTCCCCTGGGGAAATGGAACCAGTGGGGGGGAGGTTGGTCAGCTCGCTGGGGGAGGGGCCATCTTGTTGTTCTGTGTTTGCACAGCACAAGTGCAATGGGTCCATGGCTGGGTGCCTGTGCACAACTACACACAAAAGAAATAATAATAGCTCTTGGCTCCAATGGGGTTATGGATGAAATTCAGGTCCTTCTCCCCCCGAAGAAATCCAGGTAACTGAGGATGTAGACCAGTTCTGAAAGTGACATACCTGAGAAGACTTTAGCAGCAGATCTCACCTCCTGGAGCCCAGCAGAAAATCCCAGGTGCACGAGGGAGACAGGTGTAGCTTGATGGGGAGTCCATGAAATGAGACAGTGAGTTTGTCTGCTGGGTTATTGTTACATCACACAGCCAGAGAACTCAAGACGACAGGCAAAATGCCCCAGAAAGCTGGTGTCTGGCCATGTGGGAATTTATTTACACAAGTTGGTTTTTTTTCCAGGTTTACACCTAAAAAATAGAGTTACTGAGCCAAATTCATAGCTGGTGTAATTCTGTTAAGTCAGTCAAATTGTTCCAGGGATAAATCTGGCACCATAATTATAAGGCAGGGAGAACAGAGATTCTTAGAGATGAGACATGGAGAGCAGACAAGTCAAGAACCATGTGGTCTGTGTATTGCATGTATCACCGTAGTAACAGCTCCCATCGGGACCAGGCCAGGCCTGTTCTACACTGGCTCAGTAAATTCTGGAGACACAGAATCTGGGGGCAGAGGGACGAAGACAAGTGGGTTTGGGCAAGAGATTCCCATCTCTGGAGAGCTGCATTCAATCCCTGCTCTACGCGAAGCTCAGTGGGTCTGATGGTCACTGGCTAGTCCAGGTCACAACCCCCCTTGAGTTTGGTTCCCAGGCAGCATGGCAATGAGCTAGCCCGGTGGCTATTAGCATATTACCTGCCCTGCCTTTCCTCTGTGTGTCATGAGCTATGGCAAGAGAGTGGAGAGGCTGCCTGAGCCCCAGGCGATCTCTGCAGGCAGGTGCAGAGATTACTTGGCAGGCCCCCAAGGCTGCCAGTGCATTGGGAGCTCTCCAGCGTTTCCTCCCTCTTTACAATTATTTCCTGCCTGCAGAGAAAGAGGAAAGAAACAACAAGAGGCTACAAAGTACTAAACTCGATGCTGCTCTCCTGGAAGCCAATGGAAGTTTCCCAGAGTTCAGTGGGGGCTGGATCAGGCCCTGCCCTAGACTAGAGACAACAAATAAAAGAGATAAATAGCACATGGAGTCCTTGAACTTGAGCCTGATACCCAAGCGCCACATCTGCAATCATAAAACCGCCTGCTCTTAAACCTTTGCCCAGCGCTTCACGTCGTAACCTGTCCACCAAGGCATCTGCATGTGGGAGAGGGCTCCCAGGTTACCTGTGCAGCTGGAGAAGAGAAGGAGGTGGCCAGGCCTCATAGCGTTACAGGGCACCCAGGTCCCCTCGCTGAGACATACGCCTTTCCTGCTCGGAGCCCTGGTGCTGGGGTAGGCTGAGCCACACTTGCTGGAGATCTACACTTGGAAGAAGACACTCCAATGGGAAGCCAGCGCCCTCATTGCAACTTCTCCAGTGGAGAGTATCTCTGCAGTAAGTCCTGTTCACTTCCTCTTGTCTAGGCATCTTTGGGGTGTTCTCCGTGCATAGTTCTAGTCTGTCTAGGCCTATCACCAAGCAATGGCAGTCACTCCAGAGCGAAGACGGAAGCTAGCTTCCCATTAGAACCACGTACCAGACTCCACTCCTAACTTCCCCAAAAAGAAACCAGATCCCCTGATGGCACATGCCACCTCTCTGCCCAGGAGAGAGTTTGTCTGGGAAGTTTGGGGAAAAAATATCAAAGTTTTGGTGTTTAAATCTTTACACCAAATCACAACAGGGAAACGTGACCTAATTTGTTTTTCTTTTAGCTCACCACATCTTCAAAATGACTTGGATCACAAACACCCGATTAGTAGTAATTATGTGTTACAATAACTTTCTGAGTGATTCTAAATAGAAACTGATCCTCTGCTGCCTCAAGGCTGTGCTCCTTCCTACCAGGGCTGTACAGAGGAAAGGCAAAGAGCCAGGAACAGAGAATTTGGAGGGACCAATGGGGTGGGGGAGGGGAGAATACTGGGGAGCAAATGAAGGGGTGGTTTCAGAATGATCTCTAAAGGGGGGGATTGGCAGGGCATGGGGGTCAGTAAAGGGGCAAGAACAGAGCTGGCTGGAAAAAAAACAAGAACATTTTCAAAAGTTGGGAGAGTTTTATAGGTTCATAGATTCATAGATTCTAGGACTGGAAGGGACCTCGAGAGGTCATCGAGTCCAATCCCCTGCCCGCATGGCAGGACCAAATACTATCTAGACCATCCCTGATAGACATTTATCTAACCTACTCTTAAATATCTCAAGAGATGGAGATTCCACAACCTCCCTAGGCAATTTATTCCAGTGTTTAACCACCCTGACAGTTAGGACCTTTTTCCTAATGTCCAACCTAGACCTCCCTTGCTGCAGTTTAAACCCATTGCTTCTTGTTCTATCCTTAGAGGCTAAGATGAACAGGTTTTCTCCCTCCTCCTTATGACACCCTTTTAAATACCTGAAAACTGCTATCATGTCCCCTCTCAGTCTTCTCTTTTCCAAACTAAACAAACCCAATTATTTCAGCCTTTCTTCATAGGTCATGTTCTCAAGACCTTTAATCATTCTTGTTGCTCTTCTCTGGACCCTTTCCAATTTCTCCACATCTTTTTTAAAATGCGGTGTCCAGAACTGGACACAATACTCCAGCTGAGGCCTAACCAGAGCAGAGTAGAGCGGAAGAATGACTTCTCGTGTCTTGCTCACAACACACCTGTTAATACATCCCAGAATCAGGTTTGCTTTTTTTGCAACAGCATCACACTGTTGACTCATATTTAGCTTGTGGTCCACTATAACCCCTAGATCCCTTTCTGCCGTACTCCTTCCTAGACAGTCTCTTCCCATTCTGTATGTGTGAAACTGATTTTTCCTTCCTAAGTGGAGCACTTTGCATTTGTCTTTGTTAAACTTCATCCTGTTTACCTCAGCCCATTTCTCCAATTTGTCCAGATCAGTTTGAATTATGACCCTGTCCTTGCAATCCCTCCCAGTTTGGTATCATCCGCAAACTTAATAAGCGTACTTTCTATGCCAATATCTAAGTCGTTGATGAAGATATTGAACAGCGCCGGTCCCAAAACAGACCCCTGCGGTACCCCACTCGTTATGCCTTTCCAGCAGGATTGGGAACCATTAATAACAACTCTCTGAGTACGGTTATCCAGCCAGTTATGCACCCACCTTATAGTAGCCCCATCTAAATTGTATTTGCCTAGTTTATCAATAAGAATATCATGCGAGACCGTATCAAATGCCTTACTAAAGTCTAGGTATACCACATCCACAGCCTCACCCTTATCCACAAGGCTCGTTATCCTATCAAAGAAAGCTATCAGATTGGTTTGACATGATTTGTTCTTCACAAATCCATGCTGGCTGTTCCCTATCACCTTACCACCTTCCAAGTGTTTGCAGATGATTTCCTTAATTACTTGCTCCATTATCTTCCCTGGCACAGAAGTTAAACTAACTGGTCTGTAGTTTCCTGGGTTGTTTTTATTTCCCTTTTTATAGATGGGCACTATATTTGCCCTTTTCCAGTCTTCTGGAATCTCTCCCGTCTCCCATGATTTTCCAAAGATAATAGCTAGAGGCTCAGATACCTCCTCTATTAGCTCCTTGAGTATTCTAGGATGCATTTCATCAGGCCCTGGTGACTTGCAGGCATCTAACTTTTCTAAGTGATTCTTAACTTGTTCTTTTTTTATTTTATCTGCTAAACCTACCCCCTTCCCATTAGCATTCACTATGTTAGGCATTCCTTCAGACTTCTCGGTGAAGACCGAAACAAATAAGTCATTAAGCATCTCCGCCATTTCCAAGTTTCCTGTTACTGTTTCTCCCTCTTCACTAAGCAGTGGGCCTACCCTGTCTTTGGTCTTCCTCTTGCTTCTAATGTATTGATAAAAAGTCTTCTTGTTTCCCTTTATTCCCGTAGCTAGTTTGAGCTCATTTTGTGCCTTTGCCTTTCTAATCTTGCCCCTGCATTCCTGTGTTGTTTGCCTATATTCATCCTTTGTAATCTGTCCCAGTTTCCATTTTTATATGACTCCTTTTTATTTTTTAGATCACGCAAGATCTCATGGTTAAGCCAAGGTGGTCTTTTGCCACATTTTCTATCTTTCCTAACCAGCGGAATAGCTTGCTTTTGGGCTCTTAATAGTGTCCCTTTGAAAAACTGCCAACTCTCCTCAGTTGTTTTTCCCCTCAGTCTTGATTCCCATGGGACCTTACCTATCAGCTCTCTGAGCTTACCAAATCTGCCTTCCTGAAATCCATTGTCTCTATTTTGCTGTTCTCCCTTCTACCCTTCCTTAGAATTGCAAACTCTATGATTTCATGATCACTTTCACCCAGGCTGCCTTCTACTTTCAAATTCTCAACGAGTTCCTCCCTATTTGTTAAAATCAAGTCTAGAACAGCTTCCCCCCTAGTAGCTTTTTCAACCTTCTGAAATAAAAAGTTGTCTCCAATGCAGTCCAGGAATTTGTTGGATAGTCTGTGCCCCGCTGTGTTATTTTCCCAACATATATCCGGATAGTTGAAGTCCCCCATCACCACCAAATCTTGGGCTTTGGATGATTTTAATACCAAGGGTTTTATTGTTTTCTTCCTTTCCCCCTGAAAAAGAGGAAGGGAAGGAAAATAACCAAAAGGCCTGATCATTTTTCAGTTTTTAATAGAAACATTTCAAAATCAAAACAAAAAAGTCACAAACCAGAAGTCTTTGAAACCATCGAGGGCTTAAAGAGCTTCCCTCCCTTCCATTTGCCACAGCCCACCCATAGAGTGGGTCACTAAAGTTTGCAGGTGGAGAGTCCTTCTTTGGAGGGCTCATGATATCTGACAGCACAGAGCTGGCTGGCTTTATCATCAGCTGGACAATGTCTGTTACACAAACAAGGAAATTCCTAAACCAAGAGCTTGGTTACGAGAGGAGTTAATGCTGAAGGCATGTTTTATCCACGGCTCACACCCACTTACGAGAATGTTACACATTTAAAAACAAAAATTAAGTGTGGCAATGAACAGTCACTCCCTGCCCCCACCCCACCCCACCCCCAGGCAGTCCAGCTCTCACCGTGACCACACCCCATTTATATACTTCACTCTCAACCTGAACTTTGCCCCCTTGCATTTGCAGAGCTAATATGCCAAGGTCAAAATAAAGAGTTACTAGATTATAAAACCCCATTCCCTACTCAAAGGCTACGTCTGCAATACACTCTAACGCTAGCATAAACTGCAGCGCGACGCCCCACACGCTGGCTTTAGTTGGTACACAATGGAGTGAAATAGTTCAAAATACAAAGGTGCAAGCTCTGGGGCATCACACACGTCACACCAAGCGAAGCAACCATGCATTGCATTCCTACAGGCCCCCTGCGCACGCACACACACACACACACACACCTGAAATCCCTGACAAAGGCCCCATTGACTTCTCCCACAGAACCCAGGACTGCCAAGCACAGGCACGGAACCAGGAGAGTTTTTAAAATACCGACACATCCAGGGTTGGGTTTGGTCTGCACTTCTGAGCCTTTTGGTTGCACTCAGGTCACATTCTCAAGCTTTCCTCTGCAACCATGAGGCCTGAATGAGCTGAGATGCTCCTGCAATCTCCTGCTTTCAGCAGCTGTGCTGGTAAGAAACACACCTAGGGTTACCATACGTCCTCTTTTTCCCGGACATGTCCGGCTTTTCGGCAGTCAAACCCCCGTCCGGGGGGAATTGCCAAAAAGCCGAACATGTCCGGGAAAATGGCGGCTCTGCTCCTCCCCGACTCTTCGGCTCTATTTAAGAGCCGGGCTGCCCGAGCGCTACCGGCTTCGGGCAGCCCCCTTGCCTCCGGACCCTGCGCCCCCAGCCGGGCACTTCCCCTCCCGGTCTCCGGCGGTGCAGGGTCCGGAGGCACGGGGGCTGCCCGAAGCCGGTAGCGCTCGGGCAGCCCGGCTCTTAAACAGAGCCGAAGAGTCGGGGAGGAGCAGAGCTGCCGCGGCTGGAGGCTCTGCTCCTCTTCGGCTCTGTTTTAGAGCCGGGCTGCCCGAGTGCTACCGGCTTCGGGCAGCCCCCGTGCCTCCGGACCCTGCGCCGCCGGAGCCCGGGAGGGGAAGTGCCCGGCTGGGGGCGCAGGGTCCGGAGGCATAGGGGCTGCCCAAAGCCCGAGCGCTACCGGCTTCACGGTTTGCCGAGCAACCTCCAGACCCTGCGCCCCCGGCTGGGCGCTTCCCCTCCCGGGCTCCAGCTGGGCTGGGGAAGCACCGGCTGGGGGCGCAGGGTCTGGGGGCTGCCCGGCAAACCCTGAAGCCGGTAGCGCTGGGGCAGCCCTTTCCCCCTGGCTGGGAGTGGGAGGGAGGAGGGGGCGGAGTTAGGGCGGGGAAGGGGTGGAGTTGGGGCGGGGCTAGGGGTGGGGAAAGGGGCGGGGCCAGGGCCCGTGGAGGGTCCTCTTTTTTTATTTATGAGATATGGTAACCCTAAACACACCCCAACTGCCAGATGTTTGATAGAAGCGTTTGAGGGGCAGCATGGACACCCCGTCGTCACCTAGGAGACCGCACTGTGGGGTCTATGGAACTGCACTACACATGCAGGGCCTGATGTTCCCAAGCTCCACACACACACTGAGGCCTGGTTTTCAGGAGCACTTGAACCCAGATCTTCAAAGGCATTTAGACACCTGACTCCCATTGAGGCTCTGGGCCTCAGCTCCCAGCAGCTGCCCCTGTGAGGACACTGATGGCCAGATTTGTCAAGGGCTCCCCACCCTGAACATTGGGTGCTAAGCTCTTGGGGAAAATATCCTGCCTTAATAAACAAGGCATAAAAAACCCTCAAAAGTCCCCTGTCAGAAGCAGCTCCCATAACAGAATGCGACAAGAGGGCAGCTTGAAGGTTAGATGGATGGCAAATTCAGGGATGTTTGGATGCAGGGGGTTAGACTTGGGCCATCTGGATTTTCCTCCAGTGAGGAAAAGCCACTGAAGTGACCCCTCAATCTGACACGTCATCTTGGAGGTGGGTTTCCCCTCTTGAGTCTGATTATTTTTTCCCTGGTTGTTTTCTCCTTTTGCCCCCCAGAAATCTTTCAAATGATCAATCTCCCTCCCATCTTCATGTCCCATCTCAGAAGAGCAAGCAGTAGAGGAGAGTGGCACTGGCTTAAACAAACAGTCTCTTTAAAAAAAGAACAAGGAGTCCAGTGGCACCTTAAAGACTAACAGATTTATTTGGGCATAAGCTTTCGTGGGTAAAAAACCCACTTCTTCAGATGCATGGAGTGAAAGTTACAGATGCAGGCATTATATACTGACATATGGAGTTACTTCACAAGTGGAGAACCAGTGTTGACAGGGCCAATTCAATCAGGGTGGATGTAGTCCACTCCCAATAATAGATGAGGAGGTGTCAATTCCAAGAGAGGCAAAGCTGCTTCTGTAATGAGCCAGCCACTCCCAGTCCCTATTCAAGCCCAAATTAATGGTGTTAAAATTGCAAATGAATTTTAGTTCTGCAGTTTCTCTTTGAAGTCTATTTTTGAAGTTTTTTTGTTCAAGCATGGCTACTTTTAGATCTGTTATAGAATGTCCAGGAAGATTGAAGTGTTCTCCTACTGGCTTTTGTATGTTACCATTCCTGATGTCTGATTTGTGTCCATTTATTCTTTTACATAGAGACTGTCCGGTTTGGCCAATGTACATGGCAGAGGGGCATTGCTGGCACATGATGGCATATATCACATTAGTAGATGTGCAGGTGAATGAGCCCCTGATGGTGTGGCTGATGTGGTTGGGTCCTCTGATGTGTCGCTAGAGTAGATATGGGGACAGCGTAGGCAATGGGGTTTGCTACAGGGATTGGTTCCTGTGTTAATGTTTCTGTGGTGTGGTGTGTATTTGCTGGTGAGTATTTGCTTCAGGGTGGGAGGCTGTCTGCAAGCAAGGACTGGCCTGTCTCCCAAGGTCTGTGAGAGTGAGGGATCGTTTTCCAGGATAGGTTATAAAAATCACATCTCTAAAAAAATCCTTGCATGGATTTTTAGATGCACAATCTGAGTATTCATCTTTAGCCTTAAATGCTTGGATCTCCAGCCATAGTTTAAATAAATCCTTCAAAAGACCACCCTTATCTAAAATACACATGTGAACCCAGGCTGCCATCGGGCACAGGGGCACCAGTTTAATAATACTGCATAGGGCTCCATAAATCCTCAGGATGGCACTGAAGGCAAATATAGTGCCCATCTTTTAAAAAGGGAAGGAGGAGAACCCAGGGAACTACAGACTACAGCCTCACCTCTGGCCCCAGAAAAATCATGGAGCAGTGTGAGAGGTCCAGACTCACCCCTGCAGCACTTCCTGCTGGTCATCCAGGGAATTAGCTCACCAGTCTCTGGAGCACCCTCTGCAGGCCGGTGATCCGCCTTATCCTCTTCTCTGGCCCCCGTGTCCCTCCCAGGATCCCGGTGCCCCTTGCCCTGGGTGCTGCCCCCTGGCAATACCCACACACACGCTAGGTCTCCCCTCCCAGGGGAACCCCCACCCACTAACCCCACTTCACCTCAGGATAAGGCCACGGCCAGTCACCAACTAGCCCCCACTCTCTGGGGCAGACTGCAGTATAGGCCACTCATCACAGGCAAGGTTGGGTTTGGACCTGCTGCCTCGGCCTACCCCTGGGCTGTCCCCGGCAACCCCCAGTACCTCTTAGCCTTCTCCTAGGCCACAGCCTGGGACTTTCCAGGCTGAAGCTCCTCAGCCTTTCCCCAGGCCTGCTCCACCCAGGTACTCTGTCTTAGCTCCCTGCAGCCAGGCCCATCTCTCTCTGGAGGCAGAGAGAGACTCTATGGACTCCTGGCTCCCAGCCTTCTTATACAGCCAGCTGGGCTCTGATTGGGGCGTGGCCCAGCTGCAGCTACTTCCCCAGTCAGCCCAGTAGCTGCTTCCCTGCCCCAGCCCTCTCCCAGGGCTTTTCCAACCCCTCAGGGCAGTGTCCACCCTGCTACAAGCAGGTCCTCAAGGAATCCATTTTGAAGCACTTGGAGGAAAGGAAGATGATCAGGAACAGTCAACATGGATTCACCAAGCACAAGTCATGCCTGACCAACCTGAATGCCTTCTATGATGAGATAACTGGCTCTGTGGATGAGGGGAAAGCAGTGGATATTGTATACTTTGACTTGAGCAAAGCTTTTGATATGATCTCCCACAGTATTCTTGCCAGCAAGTTAAAGAAGTATGGGCTGGATGAATGGACTATAAGGTGGATAGAAAGCTGGCTAGATTGTCGGGCTCAATGGGTAGTGATCAACAGCTCGATGCCTAGTTGGCAGCCGGGATCAAGCAGAGTGCCCCAAGGGTCGGTCCTGTGGCCGGTTTTGTTCAACATCTTCATTAATGATCTGGATGATGGGATGGATTACACCCTCAGCAAGTTCACAGATGACACTAAGATGGGAGGAGTGGTAGATACACTGGAGGGTAGGGATACGGTCCAGAGGGACCTAGACAAATTAGAGGATTGGGCCAAAAGAAATCTGATGAGGTTCAACAAGGACAAGTGCAGAGTCCTGCATTTAGGAAGCACCACTACAGGCTGGGAACTGACTGGCTAAGTGGCAGAAAAGGACCTGGGGATTACAGTGGACGAGAAACTGGATATGAGTCAGCAGTGTGCCCTCGTTGCCAAGAAGGCTAACAGCATATTGGGCTGCATTAGTAGGACCGTTGCCAGCAGATCGAGAGAAGTGATTATTCCCCTCTATTCAGCACTGGTGAGGCCACATCTGGAGTATTGCGTCCAGTTTTGGGGCCCCCACTACAGAAAGGATGTGGACAAATTGGAGACAGACCAGCGGAGGGCAACGAAAATGATCAGGGGACTGGGGCACATGACTTATGAGGAGAGGCTGAGGGAACTGGGATTGTTTAGTCTTCAGCAGAGAAGAGTGATGGGGGATTTGATAGCAGCCTTCAATTACCTGAAAGGGGGTTCCAAAGAGGATGGAGCTCGGCTGTTCTCAGTGGTACCAGATGACGAACAAGGAGTAATGGTCTCAAGTTGCAGTGGGGGAGGTCTAGGTTGGATAGTAGGAAACACTTTTACACTAGGAGGGTGGTGAAGCACTGGAATGGGTTCCCTAGGGAGCTGGTGGAATCTCCATCCTTAGAGGTTTTTAAGGCCCGGCTTGACAAAGCCCTGGCTACAATGTTTTAGTTGGGGATTGGTCGTGCTTTGAGCAGGGGGTTGGACTAGGGTCTGAGGTCTCTTCCAACCCTAATCTTCTATGATTCTTTCTCTATGTGTATGTATAGCGCCTAGTACAATGGGACCTTGATCTTGGTTGGGTCCTCTAATATTTTCCACTATAATAATAAATAATAAACACTAATAAAACTGAATTTCTAACCTAAAAAAGAACCCAGGGGAGAGAAAAAACTTTAAACACATTCCCAGGCCTTCTGTATACCTCATAAGGAAGTGAAAAAATCCCAAACCCATTTTTCTGGGTTGGAGGTCATCTTTAGTCCTGGGACATCACCCTTAGCCCTGGTCTACACTACACAGTTAGATTGACAGAAGGCAGCTTATGTTGACCTCACTATGTCAGTGTACACACTACAGCCGTGCTCCCGCTGATGTGCCTTCCTACACTGACATCATAACTCCATCTCCAGTGCCCACTGAGAGTAAATAACCACTGGAACAATTTACCCAGGATTCTCCCTCTAGTTCAGACAGGAGCTATTGTGGGGCAGGTCTCTGGCTGGTGCTATCCAGGGGTCAGGCTAGAATGATCACAATGCTCCCGCCTGGCCCTGGAATCTAGGAATCAGTTGAGGCTTCAGCGCTGATACAATCTGGCCTCCCTCAAATTGTCCTTTTCTGGAAAATATTGAATCTCTGTGGTGATCAGACACTAGGAAGTTTTCTTTCTTCCAGCTTCCCCGGCCATGTAGCAGTGAGCACGCTCCAGCAAAGCACCGTACCCCTCCTGGCTACTCACTCCTAAAGCCAAGTGACAGCCCTCAGGCCCCTCTGATAAGTGGACTCTCAGCATGCCTGCTACTTTTCAGTCGGCCGCACCTGCTTAACGGGAGCTAGATAGTGGCTGCAGCATGTGTGGGTGGGTGGAAAAGCAAGCTAGCCAGTGGCCTGCGTGCAGAGGTGTGGGTTGTTGGTTTTGTTTTTAAGTTAAAAGGGAGGTAGCACTAAGGAGCAGTTAGAACACAGGCCTGGGAATCAAGAGACCTGGGCTCTAATCCCAGCTCTGTCACTGATCTGCTGGGCAGGGCTTTAGGCAAGTCCCTTCTCCCCTCCATCCCTGGTGCCTCAGTTTCCCAATCTGTAAAATGGGGTAATGCTACTGACCTGCTTTGGTGAAGCGCTTTGACACCTGTGGGTGAAAACTGTTGCAGAAATGCTACATCTGATTGGCAGGGGATGAAGTGTTTGGCAGCATGAGAATGGTTTGCACTTGCCATGATCCGCCTGCTCCGGGGGAATGGGGCAGGCAAGGGTGTAATAGGATATGTTTGTAAGAAACAGATAACCCACAAGGGAACACGGCTGTTCCACTGGAATGGAGGGGCATTTCCCCCCAGAACAACTTTCCTCTAAGGCAGGGGCGACAAGCACTTACCCACACTAGCTGTGATTAAGCTAGTCACTAAAAATAGCAGCGTAGCTGCAGCTGCCCGGGTGGTGGGATGGGTGAGCTGCCCTGAGTACGTACGGTCCCCGGGGTGGCTGTGCACCTCCAGCTCTGGTGCAGATGGACCCCAAGGTCCCGTACATGGGATGCACTGTGAGGCCCTGAGAATCTACTGAGCAGCCTTGACTCCTGAGAGACGAGTGATAAAGGGCCTGAGGGCCTCTCTGTCTCCATCTTGTCAGGGAGCCTGTGGCCAATCAGACTCAAGCCAATGGCATCTCCTTAGAAGCCAAGCAGGGATGTGCTGGGCCATAGGGTCCAACTCCTTGTCCAGCTCTTGTACCATCGGCCATTGCACTAGTTCCTCAGGGCCGACCGGGAGCTGCCAAGGGCTCCTTGCCAGCACTGAAAGGTTCTTCTCTAGCATCTCCCCCCGGTTCTTTGTTGCAGATGAAAATGGGATGCGGCATGCAATGATCATTATCCCCTCCTTCCTGGCCTCCTCCACATTGCTGGTGGTGGCGGTCATCGTCTGGAAGACGTGTCGGAGAGGGAGGGATGCTGAGAGGGAACCCATCATCTTGCTGGAAGGTAAGGACACGAGCTCTGCAGCTTTGGGTCTCACTCCCCAAACAGGCCTTTGCCCATCTCCAGCCCTGGCCCCATGATCTTGCCAAGATTTTTTAGTGATCACGTCAGCAAAGCTTACTAGGTGAGTCCGGGTTAAGAGAGTTTTCAAGCCCTAATGAGCCTCACGGCTCCCACATGGCTTGTCTGGATCCCCTCCAGAAGGGACAGAATGCTGCCAGCTGGACACACGGCATGCACCCAGCATGAGACGTGGAAAGGACTGAAAAGGGGATGTGCACAACAGTGCGTGTAAATCTCAGCCAAACCTTTGGAATGGCTGCTGCTGTGTAATTCAGCTGAACAACCCCTCTGAGAGGGAAGTCAAGATGATCAGAGCACGAGGGAGTTGTGAGTTCAAGTCCTCTTCTCTGACCATTATGTCACACTTCCTGCTGGCTAGCGATTGGTCAAAGTCAGCCAATCATTGAGGGTGTAAGATGAGCAATAGAGGAATATCCCCCCAGGCTACGGTCCTGTTCAGTTGAGGAGGTTCAGCCTGTGTAGCGCACTGAAGCAGGAAGCAAAGATTCCACTAGACTGTAGAGATTCAGCCCGGTTTCTGTTGCATTGGTCAGGGAGATGCCATGGCAACAGGGATCCCAGCCCTCCCCTTGCAGGGCTCTTGTGTGGCACCAAGATTGATTTAGCTCCAGGCCACAATCGTTTCTGGGGATAGCTCCCTTGGCAGCGTCGGCCCTGGAGCCTCTGCAGTGGAAACATACAGTCCAAGCAGAGAGGATCTGGATCCTGAAGTAGTAGCCAGCCGAGAGGGAGCTCGTCAGTCCTGCCACGGTTGAACAGTTCCACTGAAGGTCATGTGTGTCAGCCCCTCTTGTAGACAGAGATCAGCCTTACAGCCCAGCCCTGCTGAGCGCCAGCTGAAAGAAGGTCCATGGAAATACAGCACTGGAGACAGCTGGTGTTTTAGCATGTCCCTTCCTCCCTCCAACTAAGGGTTGCAATATCATCACATTTCATACATCACGAGGTACAGCACACGAGAGCAGCATTCCAGAGCCCTTTATGCTCAATCACAAACGTAAGGGGAAAAGAAAGAGAAATACAAAGAACTGAAGCAAGGCCCAGAGCCATTCCATCTCCTCTACACCTCTCTCTGTCCTGTGGCGCTGAGGGCTATCGAGGTACCAGAAAATCTCCCAGATTTAAGTGGTAATTTTACTTATGTCTGTTATTGTCCCAGGGGTTTGTTGACATATTAACAAACACCAACCAAAAGTGAACAAATTATTTGAGGAACAGATATTGCAATCATACACAGCTGGTATGCAAAGGTGATGGTAATACTGCAGTGCATCATTAGTTACTAGCCAACAGAGCTGAGTGGTTAGTTGATTTTTTTCAGTTCAGTGGCCAACCTGAAAAACCTGGAAAAAACGGTTTGTTTGAAACCAAAATGTAGGGTTTTTTCCCCTTGCCAAAGTGAAAAACCAAAAATTTTTTATTCGGGTCGAACAAAACATTTTGAATGTCGATTTGAAATGATATTTACAAAACAATTTGTTTCCATTTTCAAAAGAAAACATCAAAACCATTTGTTTAGAAAAAGTCAGACTCAAACATGGTGACATTTCCCCCAAAACATTTTCAGGGTTGGTGGGATGGGATTGGCCTAAACAATTTGACCCAGATTGGTGAGTAGTTTTGGTGTCTCAAAACTGCATTTTTCAATAAATCTACTGTGACCCGAGGTGCCTGGGGCAGCCCACACTGAAAATGCAAGGCAGGCTGCAAAAGGAGAGCAGGTTCTCCCAGAACTGAGGGTTAACACGGCAGTTAGATTCCCCAACCAGGCACAAACTGTGCTCCTGATTCCCCACATTGGTTATCAAGAAGCTAAACAAAAAAATAAATAAATCATCCAGCCCCCTTTATTGCATTCCAGTTCTCTGGCTAGGTCCAGTAAAATGAGGAGTTATTTAAAACTCTGCTCACTATACAAAATGTTCTTCTGATACCCAAAGGCCAGCCACATTGCCAGGTCAATATTAGTTTGGATCTTATCCAAAACACCACGCTGCCAGCCAGTCTTTAGTAACTAAAACTAAAGGTTTATTAGACAAGAAAAGAATGAGAAGAGAGTTGTTAAATAGTCAAAGCCATCAGATACATATGTAAGACTTCAGAATCCATATATCACGTTCTCAGCAGCATTGGTGAGTTTGCTGGCTTGTAGAGTCCCTCTGGAACACATCCAAAGCTTGGATGGGTCATTCAGTCCTTTTTTTCAAAGCTTCAGTTTGTAGAGAAGTTGCTCCAGAGGTAAGAAGCCGGATTGAAGACAAAATGGAGATGGTGCAGCTGCCTTTTCTATCCTTTGCCATGTGGTTTGTACATCCTCTGTCCCAAACACAAGCTCACAGCATATGGGCCTGGAAAAACACTTGGAGTCCCCTGTCCACAGGCATGACCCTAGGTGTCCTGCTGACTCACAGTTGTAGCCCCTGGCTTCTCTCAATGGGTTCATTGTACGGCTGATTGCCCTTGATAGGCCATCAAGCAGGCTGGATAGTGCCAATGCCAATCTGGAGTGTCACTCAGAAACACAGCACAAGTTTGATATACAAATATACCACACATTTATAACTCACAGTACAAAGATGGGTTTCAGAGTGGTAGCCGTGTTAGTCTGTATCAGCAAAAACAATGAGGAGTCCTTGTGGCACCTTAGAGACTAACAAATTTATTTGGGCATAAGATGATACATACATATAAACACAATTATCATATTTAGCCAATTATAACTTTCCCACTAATACCTTACATGGCATATACTGTAAGATTCAATGCAATTTTGTAATATTGGTATCAATCATATTATAAATGGTCACCCATATGCCGTACAGCGTCACATCTACAAGTTGCCAAAACAATTTCACCAAACTACAGTTGCAATCCTGTATTTGGTGGCCATCACCATGGTATCCTGCCACCTTAAAAGACTTAAACTGAGGTGTTCAAAATCTCAGGTCTAGAAACCAGACTCCATGCTCCCTGCAGAACTAGTCAGCTTGGGAAACAGGATTTAATCAGCTTAATCCAGCTGGTCAAAAAGGCATGTCTAAGAGCTGCCACATTCCTTCTGGTCATATTTCAGCAGGGAGTGAATCCCAGAGGTCACTGCCAAGGAATCTCTGTCGCTAGCCTTTATAGGGTTATAACAGCACCATTCCTTTGAAGACAGGGCTTTGTGTCTGCCCACCACCTTCCACTGGAGAGCCTTGAAGTGCTTTACCAACACAGTAACACAATTCCTGCATAAGAAGGGGCAATAGCTTCCTCCTCCTCTCACAGAGAGGGAAAGGTACAGAAAGGAGTGGTGGCCTAGTGGTTTGGGTGGTCCTCTTGCCCTTTGGCGAGCTGGGTTCAACTCCCTGCTCTGCTGCAGACTCCACCTGGGACTTTGGCAAAGTCTCTCTGAGTCTCAGTTCCCATGTGTCCAAAAGCAATACTAGTCTTGCCCAGCCTTGGGGGAGGGGTGTGACTCTACACACTGAGGAAGGTGAGGTGCTCAGATACTCCAATAATGCCAAGTACCTAAGCTAGATGTGCTATGTCAGAAGTTACACAGTGAGTGTGTGCTGGAGCTGGGAATAGAACACATGCTCAGTGCTGGCTGATGTCTCTCACCGTGTTCTCATGTATGATGATTCTTTCTTGGCAGATGATGTTCCAGGGCAAGATGGGAAGGAATATGACTCCCTGCCCACAGCCACTTCAGCAGAGAGAATATTGGAGTTTAAGGATTCCCTCTTAGCAAAGTGGGAGCTGCCTAAAGACTGGAACATCCAGGAGGAGGCGTTTTTGGGCATGGGGCGATATGGACAGATTTCCCGGGCCACCCTCATCCAAACAGGTTCTTTGGGGCCTTCACTGTCTGTGATTCTGAGGAAACTACCAGGTGAGCAAGTTGGGGAGAGGAGTTTTCTCTCACTGCCAGGTCTGGGCTGTCTGGTGCGTGATAGCCTAGATGGGACGTCTAGAACAGGAGACTGGTCTAGAAAGAAAGCTGCAAGCATTAGCTAGAATTATACTTTAGCCATCTAAGTAAATGTCACAGTGGCCAATTTGGCCAACATAACAAGGTTTGAACCAGGGACCTCCAGAGCAAAATGCATGAGCTACTGCAGCTTGAGTTAAGCCTCTTGCAGGGGAAGACTTGTGTCCTCTGTGACTGAGGGTACGTCTACACTACGAAATTAGGTCGAATTTATAGAAGCCGGTTTTATAGAAATTGGTTTTATACAGTCGATTGTGTGTGTCCCCACATAAAATGCTCTAAGTGCATTAAGTCGGCGGACCATGTCCACAGTACCGAGGCTAGCGTCGACTTCCGGAGCGTTGCACTGTGGGTAGCTATCCCACAGTTCCCGCAGTCTCCGCCGCCCATTGGAATTCTGGGTTGAGATCCCAGTGCCTGATGATGCAAAAACAGTGTCGCGGGAGGTTCTGGGTACATGTCGTCAGGCCCCTCCCCCTCCGTCAGAGCAACGGCAGACAATCGATTGGCGCCTCTTTACCTGGGTTACCTGTGCAGACAACATACCACGGCAAGCGTGGAGCCCGCTCAGCTCAGCTCAGCTCACCGTCACCATATGTCATCTGGGTACCAGCAGACGTGGTACTGCATTGCTACAAAGCAGCAGCTCCTTGCCTTTTGGCAGTAGATGGTGTATTACGACTGGTATCCATCGTCGTCGTATTCCTCAGTGAGTTTGGTCAGAGGCACCTGGGCAGACATGTTTTGTCTCCTGGAAACTCAGTCCTACCGGCAGTCCTATTGAACCGTCTTGACGATGATGGCTAGCAGTCGTAGTACAGCATCTTCTGCCAAGCACCCAGAAGATGCCAATGGCTATCAATCATGCTGCACCGTCTGATGCCAGCTTAAGATGTAAAAAATAGTTGGACCAGATTTGTTCTGTATTCATTTGCTTCCCCCTCCCTCCGTGAAATCAACGGCCTGCTAAACCCAGGGTTTTGAGTTCAATCTTTGAGGGGGCCATTCTGTGTGACAGTTGTTTGTGTTTCTCCCTGATGCACAGCCACCTTTGTTGATTTTAATTCCCTGTACCTGTAAGCCATGTTGTCACTTACCCCTCCCTCCCTCCCTCTGTCAGACAATAGTTTCGCGCCTTTTTTCAGCCCAGATGCCATAGCACTGGGATCATGGAGCCCGCTCAGATCACCGCGGCAATTATGAGCACTATGAACACCACGCGTATTGTCCTGGAGTATATGCAGAGCCAGAACATGCCAAAGCAAAATCAGGCGAGGAGGCGATTGCAGCACGGTGACGAGAGTGATGAGGAAATCGACATGGACATAGACCTCTCACAAAGTACAGGCTCCAGCAATGTGCAAATCATGGTGTTACTGGGGCAGGTTCATGCCGTGGAACACCGATTCTGGGCCCGGGAAACAAGCACAGACTGGTGGGACCGCATCGTGTTGCAGGTGTGGGATGATTCCCAGTGGCTGCAAAACTTTCGCATGGGTAAGGGCACTTTCATGGAACTTTGTGACTTGCTTTCCCCTGCCCTGAAGCGCCAGAATACCAGGATGAGAGCAGCCCTGACAGTTGAGAAACGAGTGGCGATAGCCCTGTGGAAGCTTGCAACGCCAGACAGCTACCGGTCAGTCGGGAATCAATTTGGAGTTGGAAATCTATTGTGGGGGCTGCTGTGATCCAAGTAGCCAACGCAATCAAAGACCTGCTGATATCAAGGGTAGTGACTCTGGGAAACGTGCAGGTCATAATGGATGGCTTTGCTGCAATGGGATTCCCAAACTGTGGTGGGGCGATAGATGGAACCCATATCCCTATCTTGTCACCGGAGAACCAAGCTACCGAGTACATAAACTCAAGGGGTACTTTTCAATGCTGCTCCAAGCCCTGGTGGATCACAAGGGACATTTCACTAACATCAACGTGGGATGGCCAGGAAAGGTACATGATGCTCGCGTCTTCAGGAACTCTGGTCTGTTTCAAAAGCTGGAGGAAGGGACTTTCTTCCCGGACCAGAAAATAACCGTTGGGTATGTTGAAATGCCTATAGTTATCCTTGGGGACCCAGCCTACCCCTTAATGCCATGGCTCATGAAGCCGTACACAGGCAGCCTGGATAGTAGTCAGGACCTGTTCAACTACAGGCTGAGCAAGTGCCGAATGGTGGTGGAATTTACATTTGGAGGTTTAAAAGCGCGCTGGCGCAGTTTACTGACTCGGATAGACCTCAGCAAAGCCAATATTTCAATTTTTATTGCTGCTTGCTGTGCACTCCACAATATCTGTGAGAGTAAGGGGGAGACATTTATGGCGGGGTGGGAGGTTGAGGCAAATTGCCTGGCCGCTGATTATGCGCAGCCAGACACCAGGGCGGTTAGAAGAGTACAGCAGGCGCGGTGCGCATCAGAGAAGCTTTGAAAACCAGTTTTGTGACTGGCCAGGCTACGGTGTGAAACTTCTGTTGGTTTCTCCGTGATGAACCCTCTGCCCCCCCTCCTCCCAGTTCACTCTACTTCCCTGTAAACTAACCACCCTCCTCTCCCCCCTTCGAGCACCGCTTGCAGAGGCAATAAAGTCATTGTTACTTCACATTCATGCATTCTTTATTAATTCATCACACGACTAGGGGGATAACTGCCAAGGTAGCCCGGGAGGGGTGGGGGAGGGGGGAAGGAAAAGAACACACTGCAGTTTAAAACTTTAACACGTATTGAAGGCCAGCCTTCTGATGCTCGGGCAATCATCTGGCGTGGAGTGACTGGGTGGCCGGAAGCCCCCCCACCCATTCTTGGGCATGTGGGTGAGGAGGCTATGGAACTTGGGGAGGAGGGCTGTTGGTTACACAGGGGCTGTAGCGGTGGTCTCTGCTCCTGCTGCCTTTCCTGCAGCTCAACCATACGCCGGAGCATATCAGTTTGATGCTCCAGCAGCTGGAGCATCGACTCTTGCCTTCTGTCTGCAAGCTGACGCCATCTATCCTCTTCAGCCCGCCACTTGCTCTCTTCAGCCCGCGATTCAGCCCGCCACCTCTCCTCTAGTTCATACTGTGCTTTTTTGCACTCTGACATTGACTGCCTCCACGCATTCTGCTCTGCTCTGTCAGTGTGGGAGGACATCTGGAGCTGCGAGAACATATCGTCCCGCGTCCTCCGTTTTCTCCTTCTAATCTTCACTAGCCTCTGTGAAGGAGAAACATTTGCAGCTGGTGAAGGAGAAGGGAGAGGTGGTTAAAAAAGACACATTTTAGAGAACAATGGGTACACTCTTTCACGTTAAATTTTGCTGTTCACATTACACAGCACATGTGCTTTCGTTACAAGGTTGCATTTTTCCTCTTATATTGAGGGCCTGCCGGTTTGGTGTGAGAGATCACTCATGCAGTGCCACGCAACAGATTTCGGCTTGCAGGCAGCCATGGTAAGCCACAGTCTTTTGGCTTTTTTAACCTTCATAACATGTGGGAATGGTTTCAAACAGTAGCGCCCTCATTTCCCATACCAAGCACCCCTTGGGTTGGCCATTTAAAATGGGTTTGCAATGTAAAAGGAGGGGCTGCAGTTTCCGGGTTAACATGCAGCACAAACCCAACTACCCCCCCCCCCCAAACACACACACCCAATTCTCTGGGATGATCACTTCACCCGTCACCCTCACCGCGTGGCTAACAGCAGGGAACATTTCTGTTCAGCCGAGCAGGAACGGGCACCTCTGAATGTCCCTTTAATAAAATCACCCCATTTCAACCAGGTGACCGTGAATGATATCACTCTCCTGAGGATAACAAAGAGAGATAAGGAATGGATGTTGTCTGCATGCCAGCAAAACACCGGGACCATACGCTGCCATGCTTTGTTATGCAATTATTCCAGACTACGTGCTACTGGCCTGTCATGGTAAAGTGTCTGGTCATTCAGTGACAGACCTGCGGGTGGCTATATTACAACAGAAAAACTTCAAAAACAGACTCCAACGAGAAACTGCTGAGCTAGAATTGATATGCAAACTAGACACAATCAACTCCGGTTTGAATAAGGACTGGGAATGGTTGAGCCATTACAAACATTGAATCTCTCACACTTGTTATCTAACTGTCTGTCTGTACTCGGCTAGCTTGATTATCACTTCAAAAGTTTTTTTTCTCTTAATTAATTGGCCTCTCAGAGGTGGTAAGACAACTCCCACCTGTTTATGCTCTCTGTATGTGTGTATATATATATCTCCTCAATATATGTTCCATTCTATATGCATCCGAAGAAGTGGGCTGTAGTCCACGAAAGCTTATGCTCTAATAAATTTGTTAGTCTCTAAGGTGCCACAAGTCCTCCTGTTCTTCTTTTTGCGGATACAGACTAACACGGCTGCTACTCTGAAACCTGTCCTACCATGGTGGACGGGATAAGGCAGCCCTCCCCAAAGCCTTTTGTAAAGGCTTTGGGAGTACATGAAGGAGAGCTTTCTGGAGATGTCCCTGGAGGATTTCTGCTCCATCCCCATACACGTTAACAGACTTTTCCAGTAGCTGTACTGGCCACGATTGCCAGGGCAAATTAATCATTAATCATTAAACACGCTTGCTTTTAAACCATGTGTAATATTTACAAAGGTACACTCACCAGAGGTCCCCTGTGTGCCCTCAGGGTCTGGGAGCACGCCTTGGGTGAGTTCGGAGGTTACTGGTTCCAGGTCCAGGGTGATAAACATATCCTGACTATTGGGGAAACCGGTTTCTCCGCTTCCTTGCTGTGAGCTATCTTCATTGTCTTCATCATCATCTTCCTCGTACCCAGAACCCTCTTCCCTGTTGCGTGATTCTCCATTGATAGAGTCAAAGCACACGGTTGGGGTAGTGGTGGCTGCCCCCCCAAGCATGGCATGCAGCTCCGCGTAGAAGCGGCATGTTTGCGGCTCTGCCCTGGACCTTCCGTTTGCCTCTCTGGCTTTGTGGTAGGTTTGCCTTAGCTCCTTAATTTTCACACAGCACTGCTGTGCATCCCTGTTATGGCCTCTGTCCTTCATGGCCTTTGAGACTTTTTCTAATATTTTGCCATTTCGTTTACTGCTACGGAGTTCAGCTAGCACTGATTCGTCTCCCCATATGGCGAGCAGATCCCGTACCTCCCGTTCAGTCCATGCTGGAGCTCTTTTGCGATCCTGGGACTCCATCACGGTTACCTGTGCTGATGAGCTCTGCGTGGTCACCTGTGCTCTCCATGCTGGGCAAACAGGAAATGAAATTCAAAAGTTCGTGGTGCTTTTCCTGTCTACCTGGTCAGTGCATCTGAGTTGAGAGTGCTGTCCAGAGCGTCACAATGAAGCACTGCGGGATAGCTCCCGGAGGCCAATAACGTCGAATTCCATCCACACTACCCAAAATCCGACCCGCAAAGGCTGATTTTAGCGCTAATCCCCTCGTCGGAGGTGGAATAAAGAAACCGGTTTAAAGGGCCCTTTAAGTTGAAAAAAAGGGCTTCGTTGTGTGGACATGTCCAGGCTTAATTCGATTTAACGCTGCTAAATTCGACCTAAACTTGTAATGTAGACCAGGCCTCAGGCACCACGGGGGGGGGACGGGGGGGGGGGGAGGGTCCTGTACCACACACTCACCAGTGGGATAGACACCACTTATTAAATAAGAGCATGTGACCAGGGAAACCTAAGCAGCTTTTAGGAATTCCTCCTTCAGTGTCTCTAGCTCCAGGATTCTTTGGTGACCTCCCCTCCCCCCCAGCTGCTGCTCCAGTCTGATGGTGCAGGAGAAAGGCTCAGACAATGCAGCTCCTATTGCAGGCATGACAGAAGCCGGAGACTTTCCGGACAAAACGTTCATAAACAGAGGCCTACAAAAATGCATGTGCACATGTACTGCCATATGCACAAGTGCAACTATTCCAATTTGCACATGCGTGACCCCTTTTAACCCACTGAAGGTCTTTGTCTCCCTCTAGTGGCTGGACAGGTGAAATGTTTGAGTCCACTACAGCACCAAGATGCCTGTATCAACTCCAATAACCCAAAGAATAGACCTGCTTTTAGAGCCAGAGGTCCCTGGTTGAGTCGCTGCAGATGACTGAGCCGGAGGCAGGGGGCACAATGGGTAAATGTGTGTACAGTAAGGGGGCATTTTTGTCCACCAGCCTCGCTGCCTATAGTTTGGAAATCAGCCCCTCCAGTTTGTTGTGAGATAAGCTCTGTTACTATTTAAACGTAAGGAGGGGGTGAGGTGAGGTGCAGTGGCTGAGTGGTTAAGGTGCTCAACTACAATCTAGATGGGTGTGGGTTCTAGTCTTGATCTCCCACTAAAAACCTGCTTCCAGTTCACCCAGCTACAGAATGAGTACCTGCTCTGTTGCGTCAGGGCAGCCCAAGGTGGTTGGCTGTTTCACATCCTTGTTACTGTTGGCTATGAACCTGCTGTGCCTTAGCCATGGCAGCCCAACGAACCATTGGGTTAGGAGACCTTTGACTGTCAAAAGCAAAAGATTCACTTTGGTACATTCTTTCTATAGTCTGGCTATTGTGTTCTAGTTCTGGGCCACAGCCAACACACCTTGTCCAAATCAAGAGCAGATAGTCCTGATATCACTAGAATGGGGAGAACCAAAATCATGGATCTAAACAGGGCATGTGATAGACCAAGCCTCATGTAGCAAATCTGGCTCTGTGCTGCAAATCCAACCTATCTAGTCCCTGTTGAGTCACATCTTGCTCCTCAAGGGTTAGTCCCCTTTCTTGTAGGCCATCAGCTTTCCTCCTCTTGGTGCCCATGCTTGGTATTAATGTTGCTTCTGGTTCCTTTCCATCAGTGGCCACCAGCCCTCAGGAAATGAAGGATTTTATAGAAATGATGAAGTTTCACATCAAGATCTGTAAACATGACAGCCTGGTGAAGGTCCTGTGGTGTCAGAGCCAAGCTCTACCCCTCTGCCTCATCCTGGAGGCCATGAGCCTAGGAAATTTACTGCAGTTCCTGTGGCAAGCCCGTCAGGTGAGAGGAGCTGTTGGGTTTTGACGTGGGCAAGCTGTAGTGGGGGAATGCCGGGCAATGCACCACCCTCAGCCCCCTTCCACTTCTCTCTGCATTGGGCCTTTTTTAGGGTTAATGTAATTCTCCAAGCAGAAGTGGGAAAACATTTGACTTTAGCAAATGCACTCCAAGACGTGTTGGGATAAAGTCAGGAGAGTTGGAAAGTCTCATGATGTTTGTGTGAAAGCCCCAATTTGATAGAGTTCAAGGCCAGAAGGGATAGAAAGCCCAGGCCATTGCATTTCACCCAGTAACCTCTGTGTTGAGGCCAAAGACTTTAGTTAAAGAATTTCAGTCCTGGAGACCAAACTTGTGAGGCAGAGAACAGGAGAGTCTGAGGTGCCACCAATGGCTGAGACCCCTGCAATGGCAGGGGATTGATATGTGAGATTTGCCCTGATGACTCCAGCAGGTGACCCATGCTCCATGCTGCAGAGGAAGGTGAAAACCTGCAAGTCCCCTGCTAATCTGACCTGTGGGAAAAGTTCCTGGAGTCATATTATTCCATGAGAATCTCAGTTTTCATTTTTTTTAACGTGAGTTTTTAGCCCTCTTAGGGCTGTGTGACCTGAGTGAAGGTCCCCGGGATGAAGCCCCTCATCCTGCCTATGGCCCGGATCCCTGTGCAGACCCAGGAGGGGCCGGGCTGGCTGGTAGTTGGGGTTCTCCAAGGTATCGGCTGTGAGATCCTGTTGGGGGATGACTGTGTCTCTTTGGGACAGGATCCAGGCCCTGCTCCTGTAATGGCCAAGGATTTGAATTTGAATCCAAGGAACCAATCGGCTGAGACTGAAGGGGTCAGTAAAAATGCAAATGGCCTGGATGGCAGTGGGGAGGAGCTGCTAGGCTCAGGGTACCTGCCTGTCTGTAACCAGACCCCTGGGGCTGAGTGGGAGGGAGAGATGCTCCCCGCCCCCCTGCACACCGGAGAAGGGGCCACGCTGGCTCTGATGCTGTAACCAAAGCAGCGAGCTTGCTGCCTGCCCCCACTGGGAAAGCAAGGGCAGCGGTGAGCATGGTGGGAGCTGAGACCCCAGCTGAGTGGGGGGGACACTGGCAGGGCAGGCTGGCTGCCAACCAGGTTTGCCTGGTCCAGACATGCTGCTGGGAAGTGATCCCATGGCAGGGAGGGGGCTATTAGGGACAGAGCTCAGCAGGGCTGTGACCCCAGGCCCAGCCAGCGAGAGGGAACAGGTCCCACTCCCTTCCCCAGCAGCTGAATTTCTCTGAATTTGCAGAGGGATCCCTCCTTGGAGAAGCAGAGGGAACTGGCTGGCCACAGCGCTGCAAACCCCCTTGGAGAAGGCTGCAGGGAAAGATTCCTATGGGAAAAGGGATTCCTGTACCGGGAATGGGCTCCCCAAGGGGATGTAGAACTGGGGGAAATCAGGAGGCAGCTGGTGGTGGCCCAGAAGTGTCACCACAGACTATTGTACCTGGCCCACGATGTCCCTCTCTCGGGACACCAGGGGATCCAGCGCCCCAGGCAGCAGCTGCTGCAGAACTTTTACTGACCTGGGGTCTGGACACTGAAGCTGTACTCTGAGAACAGCCCGTAAATCTGACAATGTGAGGGCTCATTTATTCTCTCTACTTCTGAGTGGAACTTGCTCACTTTACAGCGTAAGTCAGGACTCATTCTAGCTGCCAGCACCACAAATTCCGAAATCCCATTTTTGCTGTCTGGATTCTTATTCCACCTCATCAGCATAGTTTCTGAATGCCTTGTGCTTTCTGCCTCTGCACTATCACTAGTAAGAAAGCTTCTGCTGTCAGGGTTTAGCTGACAGTTCTGTTCATGCATGAGATCAAATAGAATCCAGGTCTCTTTCAAATAACTGCAGTGTGAAAATGAATAACAACTTAATTGTGTCAGTAAAGTGAGCAGATATCACCGAAATTCTACAGAGCACTAGATATGATTTTTACGATAGTTACATCTATAAATGTGCTTTACAGGAGATAGGAATTCATGTTAAACATACTCAAGACTAGATGTGATTATTCCTAAATACTATGTGGTGACTGGTGCCCTAGCTAGACCTACCGTAGATATTGGGAATTCTTTAGGAATAATCAAATCTCGCCTAGTCCTACCACAAAGCAGAGAGTAGGAACTAGACGATTTACGAGAGGTCCCGACTGCCTTCCAACCCAAATGGCTCTGTTTTGTGCTGCAGCATATAGAAGAGAGTTTTGAGCAGAGCAAAGAATACCCAACTAGGAACTATAACCAGAGGAATTACTGCATTTAGGTATTTTGCCTGTTTTCTGGTTAACCAATACATTGTGCCCTGAGGTGACAGCCTGAGACAAACTCTGGTGTGATGCTTCCCAGGCTGGTGGGCTAGCCACCTGGTTTACAGGGAAAAGGGGAGAAGTGGAATTCTGACACTCAAATTGGGGAGGAGGGGTTAAAACCGAAAGGGTCCTGATCCTTAGACTTCCCTGTCTTGTCTGCAGTTTCAATTGGATTAGAATGTAATTATTGCGATCCCAAGCGGAAGTTGTTGTAGAACATGGCAGTGTTTGTGGGGAGGCGGAGGCTGCCTGAGTGAACTGTCTCTTCCTCTTTTGACTTGGTAGGGGGACTTACCCATTAAGGGGCATCTTTATGAGCTGACAGAAAAGAGCGTGTTCACCATGGCGATCCAAATTGCACGCGGACTGGTAAGTGTTGCATATGGAGGGGAGGGGAGTGGGGCAAATACACTGGTTTGTTTATTTCAAGGTCAATTCATTAATCTTTAGAGAAGAAAGTATGGCTCGTTCCTGTGGTGATCTTAGACCTGGAGGACAATCAATGGGCAAAACCTCGCCACAGCTGTTGTCTTATTTAGCTGATCCTACAGGATGTTCCTGAGCTCAGTTCCCAGCTGGGAGAGCACATAGATCATACTGAGAACAGAAGGGATCTCTTGGAGCATTACAGGCCCTTCCCTACAAGGCAAATGTAGGATTCAGCTAAGTAATGCTGCCGGAAAGGGGTCTGGAATTTGCACAGACATGCCCATGGGCAGGCCAATGCCTTAACCTCTCAGCCATTCTAGATCACAGGCAGGATCCCCATTCGGGAGAGCGCAGTTGCAGTAGTTAACTCTGTGGCTGCTGAGACCAGGGGTGGCAGACCACTTGCTACTCACGCAGTCCCAAAGTCTCCTTTGCAAACGTGGCTCTTCTAATTTCAGGAATATCTGACAGCGAGCCAGAAGCTGATCCATGGTGACGTAGCAGCTCGAAATGTCCTGATCCACCAGGATATGACAGTTCGGCTCTGCGGCCTGGGGCTGGCGGGAGAGGTCTACCGCAGGGGCATGCTGCCATCTAGGAAAGCAGCTGAGGTGCCCATCAAGTGGCTGCCACCAGAAAGGATCCTGAAGCACCCAGTCACAGCCAAGGGTGACGTGTGAGTTATTAACGCCGGCTAGAGCACACCCAAAACCAAGTTGTTCTCCAGAGCTGACTGGGGAATAGCAGAGGGGCAGCCGAGGAAATGCATGCCGGCTCTTAGGGGAAACCTGGGCACCAACAGCCTAGATGCTTGGGCTAGATTAAGGCCTTACAGGAGGGTTCCTGAGGGGCTGCCAAGCTCCAGTCCTGTGTGCTGTGAGAAGCATGTTAGAAACAGTGCTCACTGGGGAGTGCACACCCCGTGCTAGCATCTAGGACAGGGATTGGCAACTTTTGGCACGCGGCTCGTCCGGGTAAACACCCTGGTGGGCCGGGTCGGTTTGTTTACCTGCCGCGTCGGCAGGTTCGGCCGATCACGGCTCCCACTGGCCGCGGTTCGCCACTCCAGGCCAATGGGGGCTGCAGGAAGCGGCGCAGGACGAGGGATGTGCTGGCCGCCGCTTCCCACAGCCCCCATTGGCCTAGAGCAGCGAACCGCGGCCAGTGGGAGCCGTGATTGGCCGAACCTGCAGACGGGGCAGGTAAACAAACCAGCCCAAAAGGTTGCTGATCCCTGATCTAGGGAGATCTCACAAGCCCCTTCCAGCTCCTAGCAGCACTTTTCCCTCTTCTTGGCAGTGATTTGAATCCGCAGTGGTGTGTCCTCACCTCCTCTCTGGTCTCCTGGGGTCCTGGTTTGTGGTGCACTGTACTGAGCTTTCCCTCAGCCCTGCATCTTCTCCTGGCTCCTCCTCTGGGTACTCTGGCTTGGCCCACTGGCCAAATCACATGAAAGTCAAAACTGCTCCAGGGTAACGAAAGTCCAAACAAATCTTCAGACTCAGAACCCTCCCGCCCCCTTCAGGCTCCGCTGCAGATCCCTTGTTGGCTCTGCCTCAGGACTCCCCTGCAGGGGCCAGACCTGCGCCTGTAGAGTTCTTCTCCATTGTTTCCTGTCTGTTAAACCCTATCCTGGGGCTTCTCTCCGGCAGAGACCTGTCTCCTCTGAGCTCCCTCGGTCCACTTACAAGGCCCAGCTCCACCTCCTCAGGCCAGGAGACAATTGATTAATCACCAGAGCATGACGAACTGGGATTCTTTCCCTTGCCTTGCAGGTGATGGGGGTAAGCCCTGTCACAGAACCCTCTAACAATGACCTGCCACCTAAGCGTGCTTGAAGAGTAGTTTGGTGTGATAGAGCTTCCTGCATGGGAAGCTGAGATAGGTCTGAGATAATGTTACACTCCTGACCTCCACTTCTAGCTGCCTCAGCCCTCTGCTGTTCTTGATATTCCCCCTCCCTTTCAGAGTAGAAACCTACAGCTGCCCCTTGCTCTTCTGCAGGCGGTTTGACAATAGCCAGAAGGCCCCAGCTCTGCGATTACTGATGTATACGGCGCAAACGCAGCTTCATTCTTATCAGCTAGGTTAAGCCTGAAGACTAGAAGGGGAACGAAGCTTCTTGTGATGAACAAACTTAGCTGTGAGGAGAGAATGTTTGTTTGCAGGAGCTGTTTCTACAGGAGTTAATGTGGCAAAGGTTTCAACGAGTGTTTTCTCTTGGAAAATTAATCATTAGACCATGAGCTCAGTCTCTGCCTAAGGGTAGCTCTTTTGAGAGTGAGTTTTATACCTCGCGAGCATGGGCAGCAGATATCGTAGGCCAGGGGAGGCTAAGCCTCCCCTAACCCAGGCCGTGGCCTCACCCATGCTCCACCCTGAAGACCCACCCTCGCTCCCCCTCTCCCCTGAAGCCAGCAGGGGTTCCTCTGGCTGGGGGTGGGGGGGGGAAGGGCTCGGAGCTCCGGTGGGCAGGGGCTCCGGTGGAAGGGGTGGGGCCTGGAGCTAACCTCCCCAAAGGGGAGGTTCACCCGCTGCCCATGCTCGCGAGCCTCCTGCTTTGCTAAGGATGCCCCAGGCAGATAGGGTGACCGCAGGTGTCCTGAAGTTTCAAACAGCAAAGTTTTTCTCTCCACCACTCCCTGCGCTCAGTGTCCTAACACACCTAGTGCTGGGGGAGTCTCAAAGGGTTCACAGGTTTGATTCTCTGAGGTGAGATTTTGATCAGTCCCTTCTCATGAGATTCCTCTGCTGTAATCAGGGTAGAAATACCCTGAAAATTGTATTTACCTGGTTCTCCTGCATCTGATCCCATACATCACAGGATGCACAGAGGTGCACGGAAATGACATGTGGGTTTGAGGCCAAGACTCATGTTAGTTTCTACATCATCAGAAGTGGTTTATCCCATCCATAACTAAGTATAATGACTGCCTGAGGTCTTCTCGGCAGTCTCGGAGCCTTGCTCAGTCATGAGCTCCTCCCCGCTCCCAACGACCTACCAGTCACAGAGCACTGCTGTATTCATTTAGATGGAATATAGGGGCCCAAAGATGTTAACATAATCCAGTGACTGTCCAACTTTAGACAGTGTTAAACAAGGTTTGGTAGAAAGAGACCTCAGCCTGCTTAGGACCATGGCAAACATAATTAAACAGCCTTTAACCTTTTAGTAAAGACAAAGGGGCGAAGGAAAAAGAGTTAAAACATCTGAAATATAAAGTATTAAATAAGGCTTTCATTTTAACAACATCCGTTGTTCCCTTTCCCTTTATCTGGAGAGTTTTAGAAGGAAAACCACCTTGTCTGACAGTCTCTGAGATGGTAGCAAAGCTGGGGATAACTGTCTTTGGGGAGAACAGAAGAAGTTAGCTGAGATGTGCTGGGCTGTTTTGCTGTTAAAGTCTGATCCCGTTTCATCTCAGGTGATGGTTGGGATTCAACTGGTAGAGGTGGAGGTATCATCTGGGTGCCTCTCTCTGGCCCTGTCTGGTCAGGACATCCCTCTGGATTAGGACAAAGAAGAACCAGTGTCCGGGGAGATGGTGGGGTGTCAGCCGTGATGGTGAAGCTTGCTTCAGCAGACTGTCTGTTCTTCCGTATTTCCCTCTCCCCCCCAAATCTCTTTCTTTTAGGACCCATAAAGGGAGTGGTGGGTGGACTAGCCCATCCCCTCATTATTTTGTCCACCAATTAGGCCTAATATCCTAATTTCCGGATCACATTTTCTTGTTTACCAGGCATGGTCTTAACACTGTCCTTGAGTTATACTAGTCGGCCTTTTTGTTTGGACTAATTCAGTCTGTCTCTCTTTTGTACCTTCTCCCATCAACATTTGTTGGTATCGGTTATCATGACATCTTAGGAACTTGCACATACTTTTTGCAGTTGAGCTCACAATTAGAGTAAATTTGTAGGCCCAGTTATCACAGCTCCACTAACAGGGCTCTCAGCTCCTCCCATCCCAGTCCCATTTCAAATCTTTGGGCTCATTTCTCTGCTGCTGCCTTCTACCTGAATCACCTTTTCCTGGAGCCTGTGTAGCTCGCCACATGGCCTCACAAGCAAGGGAAAGAGGGACCCCACAGCCCAGGCAGAGCTGAAGCAGACAGGGTCTCAAGCCTCTATTTCTGTCTTTAAACTGGCTGCAGACAGAGCGACATTGATAACTGATCATCAGTTCAGAGCGACTCCCCAAATGCTAATTCTCGACCTGTACAGTGTTTGCAAACCACATGTTGCAAGTATTCAAAATTGAGCACTCTTATTGGACACATAGGTGTCATGTACTAGGATTCCACTCCCTGACTGGATAAGCGTAACTCTGTGGCAATGCTCACAATTCTGATTCTGAATTCAGACCTTCCACAAATTAGCACTAGACAATATCAGTGAAGGACATGTTAGATTAAGAACAGGCTAACTGATAGATCCCAAAAGGCAGTTGTCCATGGGAAATAGTTATCAAATGGGGGCAGGGGCGGCTCTAGCTTTTTTGCCGCCCCAAGCACGGCAGGCAGGCTGCCTTCGGTGGCTTGCCTGCAGGAGGTCCCGGGTCCTGCGGATTTGGTGGCAATTCGGCAGCAGGTACACCAAAGCTGCGGAACCGGCGGACCTCCCGCAGGCATGCCGCCGAAGGCTGCCTGACTGCCGCCCTCGCAGGGACCGGCAGGGTGCCCCCCATGGCTTGCTGCCCCAGGCACGCGCTTGGAGCACTGGTGCCTGGAGCCGCCGCTGAATGGAGGGTATTTCTAGTGGGGTTCTGCAGGGATCAGTTCTAGGTCTGATGCTATTCAGTATTTTCATCAATGATCTGGAAGTAAATATAAAATGTGCGAATGACAATCTTTTTATCAGCAAAGATCAATAGAGGGATAAATAATGATGACGGGGCAGCCACACAGAGTGATCTGGATCACTTGGTAGGCTGGGCCCATTCATACAAAGTATGTTTTAATACAGCCAAATGCAGAGTTATACATCTAGGACCAAGGGATGCAGGCCAGACCAACAGAATGGGGGACTGTATCCTGGAAAGCAGGGACTCCGAAAGGATTTAGGGGGCAGAGTGGACAAACAACTGAACATAAGCTTCTGGTGCAACACTGGGGCAAAACAGGCAAATGGGATCTTGGTAGGGAGTAAGAGTAGGGAAGTGATTTTACCTCTATGTATGGCATTGGTGAGACTGATGGAATACTGTGCCCAGTTCTGGAGTCCACAATTTAAAAAGGATATTGGTAAAATTGGAGAGGGCACAGAGAAGGGCCACACAAAGAATTCCAGGGATGGAGAAAATTCCTTACAGTGAGAGACTTAAGGAGCTCAATCTGTTTAGCTTCTCAGAAAGGTCAAGGGGTGATTTAATTACAGGATATAAGTATCTTCTTGGGGAGAAATACCAGGGATTGGGACTAAAGGGCACTTCGATCTAGCAAGCACAAGCAGAACAAGAATCAATGGCTGGAAGTTAAAGCCAGATAAATTCAAATGAGAACGAAGGCACAAATGTTTAACAGTGATTGACCATTGGAACCAATGACCCAAGGAAGTGGTGGATTTTCCATCTCTTGGTGTCTTCAGATCATGACTGGATGCCTTTCTATAAGATCTGCTTTAGTAAAACACGAGTTATTGGGCTCAATACAGGGTTAACTGTCATCTCTGGCCTACTGGACAGTAAGTCAGACTGGATGACCAAATGGTCCCTTTTGGCTTAACAAAATCTATGAATGACTCTATGAAAATGTTCTGCAATATTTGCTTTAAATTCCCTCTCCTTGCCAGAAAGACACATCCTCTAGACTAACCCTGAAGAGCTAATACAAAGGGAGCATGAACCCGGGCAAAGAGAATTTTCAAACCAATTCAAATGGCTGTCCCCAAGGAATGTTTAGCACTGTCTGCCCAGAAATCTACCCTGGTAAAAATCATGTGATCCTTTAGAACCTGCTAAATCGTCTGGCAATGGCAGATACTCTCTTGTTACTGTTTAGAGTCTCTATTTGCATTAGGTTAATTTACTGTCTGTCACGAGAAGGCTGCCTTTTGCTAACGCAAATGGACCTCTTATGTGAAAGGAGTCATGGACAGAACCTTAGAATCTTACAAATGTGGGGCTGGAAGGGACCTCCAGGGGTCAAGTCCACCCCTCTGCACTGAGGCAGAACCAAGTAAACCTAGACCAGGGGTAGGCAACCCATGGCACGCGTGCCGAAGGCGGCAAGCGAGCTGATTTTCAGTGGCACTCACACTGCCTGGGTCCTGGCCACCGGTCCGGGGGGCTCTGCATTTTAATTTAATTTTAAATGAAGCTTCTTAAACATTTTAAAATCCTTATTTATTTTACATATAACAATAGTTTAGTTATATATTATACACTTATAGAAAGAGACCTTCTAAAAACGTTAAAATGTATCACTGGCACGTGACCTTAAATTAGAGTGAATAAATGAAGACTCGGCACAGCACTTCTGAAAGGTTGCCGACCTCTGACCTAGACCATCCCTGACATGTTTGTCCAACCTGTTCTTAAAAAGCTCCAATGATGGGGATTCCACAGCCTCCCTTGGAAGCCTGTTCCAGAGCTTACCCGTCCTTATAGTAAAAGTTTTCCCTAATATCTGACCTAAGTCCCCCTTGTTGCAGATTAAGCCCATTGCTTCCTGTCCTGCCTTCAGCGGACATGGAGAACAACAGATCACTGTCCTCTTTATAAACAGCCCTTACCATATTTGAAGGCTGTTATCAGTTGCTTCCCCCCTCCCCCAGTCTTCTTTTCTCCAGACTAAACATACCACGTGTTTTTGATCAAATAAAGGTGCACTGGAAAGTAATCACTTTGAGGGTTTTGTCACTAACGAAGTGCAGTGCTATGAGAGATAAGCCAGCACTGAGTAAAGGATGTGTGGTGATGGAGTTTTATCAGCCATATTTCACTAGCTCAAGCCTGTTGCCTTTGGTGGGTAGTTTACTGGCAAAGTTCAACTGAGCTTAGTGCTTGCCTTGCTCAAAAGCCATTCTAGTGCACTGAGTCACTGGATATGGACTGAGTGAGGATTTCAAATAATTGTGACCTAAAGTGCCTTGACTGCTGTGGAAGGAGCGGAGAGGTTTGATCAGGAAATCTTTAGCACAGAGGGAGACTGAAGTTAGATGCAGCTAGGCTCCTCTGGAGGACTTGCTGAGCGATCCTGGAGACAGTGGGGAGGTGGGGTAGTGTAAACAGACCTGCTTGCTAGCTTTCCTGCACTCTAGCCATGCACTGTGACTGTGTCTGCACCAGGCTTTGGGGCCATCTCCCTTCATTGCAGCTTCACAGGGAGTAAATGCAGAGAAGACACCAGCATTTGTGTCACGGCACTGCTTGGACTTGCTCTGAGCAGGGTTAGGCACCTGGTGGTACAACGTCGCGCCTCTGCCTATGCCAGCTCCATTGCTAGCAGCGAGGGTGCGACAGGGCAGGGAGACTTCCCTCAAAGGGGTCACGCAGACAAAGCCTGTGCCAATATAACTGTCCCTACCTCTCCTCCTGGGAGGCTGAAGGTTATTGGATAAAGTGCTGTGGAGAAGAAAGCCTGGTCAGAGAAGAGGGGGTTAAAATGAAGGGACAAGGAACTGCCAAGAAAATGGAATCCAACTTACGATGCATAGATTCCAAGGCCAGAAGGGGCCATTGCAATCATCTAATCCAACCTCCTGTACAGCACCGGTGAGAGACCTGCCCCCAAATAATTCCCAGAGCAGATCTTCTAGAAACACATCCAATCTTGAGTTAAAAATGGACAGTGATGCAGAATCTACCCCGACCCTTGATGAACTGTTCCAGTGGTTGATTACCCTCACAGTTAAAATGCTACACTTTATTTCCAGTCTGAATAAGAGTTATTGCATTATCTAAAATAAGGGGACGTTCCAGGGCTAGGGGAAGCAGGGTGACCAAGAAACCCATGGGAGGTTGATATATTTGTGTGTGGCTGGTCACAGCATAGCCCATTCTTACCGAGTGCTGTAAAAAGGCTTGAACTCATCACCATCCCTGTAATCAACTGAAGCAGTAAAACTTGATTGGCCAGGCTCTGGGGTGGGCTGTCTAGGTCAGGAGGCTTCACTGGAGAGAGGGTGAGCAAAGCTAAGGGGCTTTAATGGAGTGTCAATGGACCAGAAGTCCAATACCTGGTGGACTGGCACATCAGGCAGCCTAATAGCATATAACTTGATCTGTAGCCTTTGAGAATGCCTGGCACAACACCCAATGCAGAATGCATTCACTGTGCTTGAGAACATAGAGTTTGGAGCCAGCCACACGTGGGTCAGAATCAAGGTTGATTCCCAGCCCCACACAGCAAGGTCTTGTGGACTCCTCACTGGGAGGCAGAGCACTCTCCAGAGATGGGGGAATAGTATTTGCTGAATGCAGCCTGGCACTGCCAGGAACCCAGGGATTGTCAGCTAATCTATTCGCTATTCAGAAATATTGGACAAAAAGCAGCAACCAGCAAAAGGCCAGAATATCCTGTGTGGATGCTGGAGCTTTGGAACCAGTCATTTGTGTTACAGTGGCAGCTGAGCTCAGGGCCCCATCGTGCTGGGTGCTGCATAAACATATGAAAAGAGACAGTCACTGCCCTGAAATCTGAGTCTAAATGTAGAAGACAAAGGGCAGAGAAACGGAGAGGGGAAGTGACTGGCCCCAGGTCACCCAGCAGGCCAGTGGCAGGGCTGGGGATGAAAACTCAGGTCTTCTGAGGCTATGGCTATACTAGAGAGCTTACAGCGGCACTGCTGTACCGATGCAGCTGCACTGCTGTAGTTCTCTAGTGTAGCCACTCTCAGCCGATGATATCCCAGCACTTGAACCTCAGACAGAAACTGGTGTTTGCAGAACAGTCACTATTTCCACCCCACAATCTTCATGCATCTCTCGTGACTGCACTCAGTGATGCAACAGGATCAGGCCACTCAACCATCTTAGTTAGGCAAAATAACAGAGCCCCTGACGCAGGACACCTGGGTTCCCTCTCAGGGGTAGGCCTCTTTCAAGGGCCAGTGCCATCCATCTAGGTGGCAACCACATGACTCCTGCCGGGACGGAGGGATGCGCAAGAGCACAGGTGCGGTTAAGGAGCCATAGATACAAGGTGTGGAAAGGAGGAGGCTGTTGGAACAAACTCGGGTTTTTAAATACATGAGAGGAGCTGTTTTGACTTTGTCTCACTCGTGTTCTCTCCCCAGATGGTCGTTTGGGATTCTGCTGAATGAAATGATCACACTCGGTAACTGATCTCATCTCCCTCGTCTTTGTTCTTGTAACTGAATTGATCAATAGCTGTTCAAGGAGAGATCCCATCACACCAGTGGCATGTCCGCATTTCCTCTCCACTGCACCGGCCATCTGGAAGAGAAGCAGTCCAGCTCTGGGAAGGTGGCCTGCGTCCAGTCCCCTAAATTTTGGGTGACTTGTGTACAAATCAAACCGGCATGCCCCAAATGCCAAAACTGATTCCCTAAGAAATTGCTTGAGAACATGTTTAGCACTTCTCTAGCCCCTTCAGAGGATCCCAAAGCACCTTGCAAAGGGAAGTGTCATTCCTAATTTAGAGGTGGGAAAACCGAGAGACAGGTGTGAAGTGTATTGGAACAGTACCCAGACCCTGCATCTCCCCGCCCTGTGCCCTAACCAGTAGACAGCACTGCCCTCCTGAAAAAATATTGGTTTGTAACCTTTGCGAATGTGATGATGCAATCAAACCGTCAGCATTCAGGCAGTGGGGAGTGTGGCCTAGGGGTTAGAGCACATCACTAGGCGGGGTTTCTCCCTGGCTCTGCCTCTGACTTCACTAAACTGTCTGTGCCTCTGCTCCCTCTTGAAATGTCAGCAAGGGCCAACAGCTTAGAGGGGAGTGAGGTAAACACACCACTGCAGAAAGCATGTAAAAGTGACTGGTCCCTGCTCCGAATGGGTAGTGGGGAGGTTGATGACACACCAGTGTGTGAGGCAGGAGATTTCTGACTTGTCCTTTGTCACAGCCACAGTGAAAAGGCACCCTGAGCCTCCAGCCCCCGCACTGCAGAGGAAGAGTTTGTAACGCCTTGTGCTCTGTGCCTCCCCGCACACAGGTGGAGGTAGCCTGAGCACACCTGAGGTTCTCTGGGGACTCAGGAGCAGTAGGGCCTGGGCTAGTTAATAAATTAATTAATGGAGATATCCTATCTCCTAGAACTGGAAGGGACCTTGAAAGGTCATCGAGTCTAGCCCCCTGCCTTCACTAGCAGGACCAAGTACTGATTTTGCCCTAGATCCCTAAGTGGCCCCCTCAAGGATTGAACTTACAATCCTGGGTTTAGCAGGCCAATGCTCAAACCACTGAGCTATCCCTCCCCCCAAGTGGGAGGAGAGCACAGAGCTTCAGGCCCTTCACCAATGGCTAGCCCCTGCCCTCCTCCAAGCGGGAGGAGAGCACAGAGCAGGTGTGTGAGCCTGCCTCCTTTATCCCTCCAGTTCAGCATGGAGCCGGTCAGCTGGAGGCTCAGCGGGAGCTGGACAGTGCGTTACTCAGCGCCATCAGCCTCACAACCCCAGGGCCATCCTCTCCCAAACAGCTTTTGAGCGTTCCCATTTCTGCCTAGCCTATCCCCCAGCCCCACCGCAGGGGCAGGTCTGGCTGCCTGTGTACTTGCTAGATCTCTAGGTGCCAGCAGCCCCAGTCGTGGGGCTTCCCCCCACTCTCCCTAGGAGTCTGTGCTGCAGCCCAGCACATCTGGAGGCCAGGGGCTTTCCTGACAGCTTCAATTCTTCCATTTTCATCCTCTCCCTCTTAGTTATACACCCTGGAACCACCCACCAGCCTGTTTGCTCCCTTCACACACCTCTAGAAGCCCCCTTCTCCCCAACCTTTAGTTGCAGCTTAGCCAAGCAGGAAAGACTGAGACCAAAGGAGCCACAAGGCATCCAAAAGGTGAAATACCCCTAGTGTCTGCAGTCCGCTTCCCGCAGCAGCCTCCAGGGCAACAGGCACCGGAGACAAGCCAAAGCAGGAGAAGATAGCCAGGGTGTTCCTATACCAGCTAATCCCTGGCTGCCTGCTGCATCCCCTAGGAGCTGTTGTCACCAGGGGGCCAAGTAGGGCTCCTCTAACCTGTCCAAGCCAGCCCACCGTAACCCAGGACAGGGGGGCACATTCCCTTCCCTTTGGTCCTCAGGCCAGCTAGCGACATGGTCCCTTTAATTCCTTGGCAGACTTGGGGTCTAATCTGCTGATGGCTCCTTATTCTCCTTCCCCAGGTGCTCCCCCTTACCCGACCCTGCTGCCCTCTGAAGTGTTATCCTGGCTACAGCGTCAGCACCGCATGCAGAAGCCACAGCAGTGTGGTAGCAATCTGTAAGTGACTTGTAACCCCCACAGAATATCCAACCACAGCACCTTCTAACCGTGAGGCCTTAGCTATAACTGTGCCCTGGGCTGACCATTCAGCTCCTTTACTAGCCACTGCTCAGTAAAGACCCAGGTCTCTCCATGGTAACACACTGATTGATTCCAATGGGGCAGAGTCCATCTGTAAAAGCACTAGGGGAGGGACCTGACTGGATAGTGGAAGGATAGCCTTGTGCTTAGAGCCCAGGGCTGCCTGGCTGGGTTTGCAGCTGTGATTTCTGTCTCTTCCCCTCTCTGTGCCTCCTGTATAAAATGGGCATCATAAGGCTGACCCACCCCAGTGGGGGCTGTGAGCCGTAAGCTCCCTGATGCCTAAAGTCCCTGGAGATCTGTGGGTGGAAGGTGCCAGAGCGACACAAATTACATTAATAAAGCACTGGGAAAAACAATTTCAACAATACATACAAAATGATGGGATCTAAATTAGTTATCACCAAGAAAGAGATCATGAGGTCATCCTGGATAGTTCTTTAAAAACATCTGCTCAATGTGCAGCAGCGTCAAAAAAGAGAACAGAATGTTAGCAACCATTAGGAAAGGAATAAATAATAAAACAGAAAGTATAATGCCACTACATAAATACATGGTACTCCCACACCTTGAATACTGCGTGCAGTTCTGGTTGTGCCATCTTAAAATATATATATATTGGAATTGGAAAAAGTACAGAGAAGGGCTACAAAAATGATTAGGGGAATGGAACGGCTTCCATATGAGGAGAGATTAAAAACACTGGGACTGTTCATCTTAGAAAAGAGATGACTAAGGGGGGATATGATAGAGGGCTATAAAATCATGAACGGTGTGAAGAAAGTGAAAAGGAAGTGTTATTTATCCCGTTACATAACAGAAGAACTAGGGGTCATCCAAAAAATTAATAGTCAGCAGATTTAAAACAAACAAAAGATTCTTCCCACAGTGCACAGTCAACCTGTGGAACTCATTGCCAGGGGACACTGTGAAGGCCAAAAGCATAACTGAATTCAAAAAAGAGCTAGATAAGTTCCTGGAGGATAGGTCCATTAATGGCTAGTAGCCAAGATGGTCAGGGACACAACCCCATGCTCTAGGGGTCCCTAAACCTCCAGATGCCCACAGCTGTGACTGGATGACAGGGGATGGATTGCTCAAAATTGCCCTGTTCTGTTCATTCCCTCTGAAGCATCTGGCACTGGCCACTGTCAGAAGACAGGATGCTGGGCTAGATGGACCGTTGGTCTGACCCAGTGAGACTGTTCCTATGTGTGTCCTCCCACTACTCGTCCTTACCTCTTTACACTACTCTCAGGTCAGCCTGAGCTTGGTATATTTCACAACATGCAGGTTTCATAGCAACAACCCTTTTCACTACATGGGGCTAAGCTACCATATGTGATTGCTCCAGCGATGCTTGAAACCATTGGCCCCTAACCCGAAGCAGTGCCATGGCTTGATTGTTTTTAATGGACATTCTGTTAGCATGGCCCTTCCCGCTCTCGCCAAGCTCTTTTATCAGCTCCGGAGCTAAGTGTTGCATGCCTCCGTTTCCCCCTTGCTCATTATTTTGAAGCTGAAGCCCTGAATCAATTCCTGGGGCAGAAGCAGTATGAGCGTTCCCCAGGCTGCCCTCAGCTGGAGGGACCACTCCCAAGTGTGAGAATGGGACCCGCTCTCTATGGCTCCTTCTGCACTGACACTGCAGACGTGGACCCCATCCTTGTGGTGGTTTCTGGGATAGGGGCACATGCCCACTGAGAACTGAGACTCAACCCATTTCATGCAGGGGCACAACTTCCCACCTCAGCAGGGTTTGAACTGGCCACCTGCAGCTTATGAGAGACACTTGGCATCTCATTGCCAGTCTCATGGATGGTGGGGCCTGGACAATTGACCAGACCTATTTGCCAGAGGCTGACACACAAGCCAGAAGAGTTACCCCAGGCACAGCCATTGATTGAGAAGCCCAGCCCCATGCTGTGTACTGGCAGAGATCTAACCTGGGCAGGGGGAAGGGGAAGGCAGCTTTCAATGCCAGCCGTGGCTTGTGGGGGTCTGGTAAGTCAGAAGGTTGTTCCTTCACTCGCTCTCACCGCCATCTCTCTCTCGCCTTCTCCCAGACCAAGTGAGAGCCATCAGTGCTCTCAAGAACTGTTGGCACTCAACAGAACAAAATCCCCCACTTGCCAGTGATGAGAAGGTGCCCTACCTGCAAACGAGGGGAGGGATCACTGGGATTGGATGCACTGTTCTCCAGCCTCTTTAAACCACCATCCCTGAAAATAATCATCAATACAGTTTAGGGCACCATTGCCCAAAGGCCTCCCAGCTACTAACTACTTTCCTGAATCAAACTGAATCCAAAAGGCAACATGACCTGCCAAGTGCCCTGAATCCATCTGAACACAGCTCAGTCACCCACCATGTGGAATTTAACTTGTACCTTTAAATCTCCAAGGTCTCTACTGGCTACAGAGACTAGCAGCCAATTTAAGTATGCGAGAGCTAAGCTATTATCACTACGTGTTGAGTTCAATGCAGAGACATACACCATGGGACTTTGCTTCTTTCTTGGTTTGTTCTCTTGACTTCAAGCAAAGCTTGTGCATAAATATAACTTGTATCTATTATTAACGACAGGTATCGTATCATGAGGAGTTGCTGGCAGTGGAAAGCTTCTAAGAGGCCTACGTTTTCACAGCTGATCAACCAGCTGGACTCTCACATGCTCCATGCAAATGGGGCAGAGCCACTTACTGCCACGGAGAGGCTGGTCTTCAGTGACTACCAACGCATTGCTGGGGTGTCACCTGGGGAAGTCCCCTTGGAACTCTGTCTCTCTGATCCTTGTTTAAAGCACAACACGGACAACAACAGTACGCCCCTGTGAAAGAGCCCGGCAGAGAAGTAGAGAGAAGGTGACTGCAGCAAAGTTTATATTTCCATGTTTATTATTTTTAAAATGTGAAAGGAGAAGTTGGCGCCTATGGTTGGCGCTCGGGGTGGGAGCAGCGCACAGAGATTCCCTGGCTGCACCTCCTTCTAGGAGCTGCTGCCGGACATATCGCCACTTCCGGGAGCAGCATGGAGCCGAGGCAGGTAGGGAGCCTGCCTTAGTCCTGCTGGGCCGCCGGACTTTTAGCGACCTAAAATCTCCCAGATTGGTTTCAGTAGCCTCCAGGAGATCAAGCCCAATTCCCAGAGACTCCTGGCCAAACTGGGAGGGTTGGCAACCCTAGCAAACAAGAAAGTGATCTTGGCATTAACCAGGAAGTTGACAGAACACACTAAGAATAAAAATTTATATCCCTCCCCTATGCCAAAGCATCTGGGTCACTGTCCAACACAGAGGAAGGCAAACTACAGCCCGCGGGGCCGTCCTGCCCAGCCCCTGGGCTCCCGGCCGGCCCCGGCCCCACCCCCACTGTTCCCCCTCCCCCACAGCCTCAGCTTGCCATGCTGGCAGAGAGGCGGCGTGGCTGGCTCCGGCTGGGCGGTGCGGCTCAGGGTCAGATTTACCAGTGAACGCAGGGTGCCCTGGCACGGGGCCCCAAAGAACAGGGAGCCCCAGGGCCGGGCACTCAGCACCGGCACCCCCCCCCCCCCCACCGCGGGGAAGGGGGAAGGGCTGCATTGCGGGGGCAGGGGAGCAGGCGGGTAGTGTGGGTGGCAGAAGAATGGGGAACGCGGCCGGAGGATTCAGGAAGAGCACTGGGCGGCTGCACAGCCGGCCGGAGAGAAGCGGCGTTTTGAAGGGGAAACCGCCACTTCTCTCCAGCTGCACGGCTGCCCCTGCTCCTCCTGAGTCCTCCGCCCATGTTCGCAGGGCCACATTCCGAAAGGGGCTGTGGGGGGGGGGGGGGGGTTTGGATAGGGGGTAGGATCCCAGGGAGGCAGTTAGGGGGAGGGGGCGGTCAGGGGACAGGGAGGGCGGGTTGGATAGGGCAGGGGATTCCAGGGGGCAGTTAGGGGCAGGGGGTCCCAGGAGGGGGCAGTCAGGGGACAGGGAGCAGGGAGGTTGGATGGGGGTGGGGTTCCGGGGGGCGGATAGGGGCAGGGATCCCGGGAGGGGGCGGTCAGGGGACAAGGAGCAGGGGGGGTTGGATGGGTCGGAGGTTCTGAGGGGGGCAGTCAGGGGGCGGGAAGTGGGATGGGGTGGATAGGGGGCAGGGGGCAGGCTGTTTGGGGAGGCACAGCCTTCCCTACATGGCCCTCCATACCATTTCACAACTCCGATGTGGCCCCTGAGCCAAAAAGTTTGCCCGCCTCTGGTCCAACAGGAAAAACACATCTTAATTACAAATAAAATCCCACCCTCAAACTGCAAACCAGGGAGGCAGCTTGGTCTAGTGTTTAGAGCAGGAGAGTGGGTGCCAGGATTTTTAGGTCCAGCTCTGCCATTAACTAGTCACAACCTTGGGCACCTTCATAAGAGGCGAGTGATAGTTAGTGCCTAACTTGAGACATAAATGGTTTGATTCAGTGCTGAATGCCAGCAGCTCCAGCCGGAATCAATGAAACCATCTCTGAAAAATCAAAACCAAAGTGACTCAGGTTGGGTCCACCAAAGCAATGGCCCCATCTGAAAATGTGGGCCTACAGCTATGTATCAGTTTCCCCGGCAACAGTTACCCCTTTCAAAGGCACTGAGGCAGAGCTAGTTGCTTGATAGTGCTTTGAGATCTTCAGATGAGAAGGGCAAAGTATTGGAGTTTTAAAAACAAACAAGACCTCCCAACTTGAAAGGCGGGGGAAGGAAGAGATTGGGAGGGAAGAGAATTAATGCAGGGCAGTGGCTTTTCTACACATGACCAGCTTTGTGCTTTCTGTCTTGGGAGGCCAAGCTATGATCAGTTGTGAAGGCCAAAAGTGTAAGCGGGTTCAAAAAAGAATTAGAGAAGTTCATGGAGAATAAGTCCATCAATGGCTGTTAGCCAAGATGGGCAGGGACGTAACCCCATACTTTGGGTATCCTTAAGCCTTTGATTGCCAGAAGCTGGGTCTGAAAGACAGAGGATGGATCACTTGATAATTGCTCTGCTCTGTTGACTCCCTTCGAAGCACCTGGCATTGGCCACTGTCGGCAGACAGGACATTGGGATAGATGGACCATTGGTCTGACCCAGTATGGCTGTTCTTATTTAAAAATTAGTAACAAGATGTCATGTTTATTTAGGCACCCAATTTTCTCCTCCGGGTAGCTCTTCGGAGACTTGATTTCATTTGCAGAAGGCACTAGTAGCCAGGGGAAAGGGAAGACCAGGAACCATTGAGCTCAGCGTAGTTTTGTTTCTGTTATAGCATCCAGGTGTTTACGTGCTGGAATCTCTTCACCATACAGAGCAGTAGCGCACCACACTGTTCAGCCTATAAAGACAGTTGTGATAAGAAGACTCACGTGTGTGAAGGCTTATGGGCCAAAAACTTCAGGAGCTGAATTGAGCCAAGTCTCGCTCCCAGATAGTCTTGTTATGCTGGAAGGCATTAATGGTGGCCCAAGCAGGTCTTTGATCTATAGCCAATCGCAGGTCTGGTTAAAGCCAATGGGTGTGCCAAGCACTCTGCTTTCATTCTAAATTAAGCCTCTTTACATAGTGATAGCTGGAAACAAAAGAAGCGACTGCCCAAGGCACTGGCTGCAAGGCAAGGCCTGGTCAGAAGCTAAACCATGTGGGTTGTGAGGTTCAGTCACCGCAAACACAGAGCCTAGGAAATGGTTTGGCAAGCTGTGTGTGTGTGTTAAAGCAGAGAAAACAAGTGAATCAGTCGTGTGAGTGATGAATATGTGTGGCCCTGAGAGGGAGCAGAGACAGAGCTCCTTGGGCGCAGGACTGATGGAAAGGGCAGACTTGGAAACTGTGAGCAATAAACTACTTCCTGTTGTTTATTCCTACCGAGTTGAGGGAACAAGGTCTTTGCAGAGATTCTTTGTAAATAAACAGGATTCACCAAAGATATATCTGACTTGTGTCACTGATTTTTCCTTCTAATGAAAACAACGCAGAAAGGCTCTGAATACTGGCTCACCACCAAACGGGCAACAGTTTACATAAGGCCCATGGTTGCGGGCCTCTCCAAAGGTCTGCAGAACACCTGGTGGGTTTTGGGTGGCGATCACCAGCATAGCTAATGTGGGGAAGGGAGCAGGAATGTGGGTGTGGAGGTAGGGAGTATGAGACAGATGCTTTCTTAGACATGCATGATGCAGGAAGATTAAACCTCCTCCCTCCGCCAGGGGAAATCTGAGCTTGAGCGGGGCAGCAAGGACACAGACAGCACAGGGCTCTCAAGCCAGGCTGCCACAGACTGGCAACCTGATACTGCCTGACACCAGTGCCCATGCCTCTGGCACCTGCACCCAGACCCCACCCTCATCCCCACACACCTGTGCCATAGGGTCGGAGATGGGGAGGCCAAAGGGGCATTGACCCTCACTTTGAGAAACTGAACTCGGCAGGGGTGCAATGGGTGGAGGTGGCCAGGGCCTGGGCCCCCCTTGTCCCTGTCCGGATCTGGATGGTGGAACAGCTGGCGTGATGGGGAGCAGCTGAGCCAAATCTGAGTGAGTGACCTGGGGTACGGGGTCCCAGCGCAGCTCAAATCTGCCCATTTTGGTGGTTTGGCCTCCGCCCCCTTTGCATGTCTTCCGGTGCCCTGAGCTGTGCCCCCCCCCCACAGACACTGCCCCCCACAGGCACCCCCAACTGGTACCACCAATGCCAACCCCCCTCCCCAGGCACCCCCATTCCCAATGGGCTTCCCTCAGCCCCAGGGCAGAGCCTACCCCGGGCCCAGCTCCGAGAGGACCTTCCCCCACCAGGGGGCGCTGCGCTAGGCGGTTCCCCACGAGATGCTGGGCTCTGCTGGCGCCCTGCGCATCTCTCGGTCCGACTTCATGCGCATGCGCAAGGCTATACTCGATTTCCCCCCCCGCCGTGCTGTGCCTGCGTATTATCCAATTTTCACGCAACGTTTATGCATGCGTTTACTCGCGCCTGCGCACTCGCTCATATTTGTGCGCGCGCTTCCCATCTCCTTCTACCTACCGTCCGAGGTCACGTACGAGTAATCGAGCGCCGAGTCCTCGATGGGACCGGCCCCTCCCCCGCCATTTTACACTCGCGAGTAAGCGGCGCGGCAGGTACCGGCCCGGGTGAGCCCAGCCGCCCTGAACGGGGGGAGGCGGGGGCTTGGGCCAGGCCGGGGAGCCAGGGCTGGAGCCTGCCGGCGGAGGGAGTAGGGCGTGACGCTGCTGTCTCCCTTGCCGGCCCCGAGCCGGGCCGGGGGGAAGGCGCCATGGAGCCCGGCGGCGGGCGGAAGGAGAAACCCAAACCCAAGGAGCCCATCAGCCGCCTGGAGAAGGCCAAGCAGAAATCCGCCCAGCAGGAGCTGAAGCAGAGGCAGAGAGCGGAGGTGAGAGCGGGGGAGGCTCCCTCGGCTGGGGCCCGGCGCGGCCCGGCGGGGGCCCGGGGCCCTTTCCCGGCTGTCAGGGGGTGTGTGCACAGACAATCTGCCTGGCCATAGCCGTTCCCCGTCCCTCCTTCTCTTTCCGGTTGGCGTGGGCGCCTGGTCCCCTCTGAGGCTGAAATGCAGCTTGAGACACCGAAGTCTGACACCCCAGCGACGGGCTCGATAAAAGAATGTGACTAACCCATCTCTGAGGCATTCTCAGTCCCCTAAAACTCTGCGCCCTCCCGGGACCTCAAACGTTTTCTGCCTGTCTTTGTAGGTGGCCAGTGGGCTAGTCAGTGAGAGGGAGATGGTGTGAATTTCTCAGTGAAACACCCACTGCAAGAATGTAAACCGTGTTTCTACCTTTTCCTGTGACTGCAGCCCTTGTCTCTTGCTTTTTCAGCTGTGCTGTTGCCTTGTTAATCTTCCCTTGCTGCAAAATGTGGCCAGCCATATAACTACAGCTGCAAAAGTGTGAAGTGTCCCCTTCCTCCACTCCATTGTAGACCCAGTACTAAACACTAGTTCAGCTCCACTGTAGCTAGTGATGCTGAGAGCCCTATGGGTAGATGGTTACCAGTGAGCAGAATACTGTGGACTTGGCTACATACAAAAATTACACTAGTTTAACTAAACTTCCTTTGTAAACTGGGGCAACCCCTGCCTGGACATACTTACGTTGGCTTAAAATCCCACATTACAGCTCTTAGGGTATGTCTACACTTGCAGAGTAGTGATAGGGAACCGGTGAAAGAAAAGCGCTGGTTTGGGTACTCAATTCCTCAGGCAAGAAAAGTCAGAGAGTGTTTACATTAGCAGCACTTCCGTGGATGAGAGCAGTGCTCTAGGGCAGCCATCCCACAGTGCAGCTCTCTCCAGTTTGAGGATTGGTCTTGTGGGAAGTGGGGGGTGATTGCGAGGCATCCTGGGTCCCTGCACAACCTCCTCTCCCCAAACACTGATAAGCTCCAGTAGCTCAGCATTGCTCCAAGCAAGGGATTGCTTGCTCCATGGAGCAGCCATTGTCACCTGGACAGATGATATGTGAGCACTTACCAAGAAAACAGGAAGGGGAGTTTCAAAGTTCCCAGGGCTTTACAGGGGGAAGGGTGGATGTCTGTTTACCTGGCAACAGAGCAGCAGAGCTGCTGGCCAGAGTGGTCACCTAGGCACTGTGGGATATCCTCAGGAGGCTAAAAGCTGTGTAAACTGGAAGAACGTGTCTTCACTTGCACATCACCGGTGAGAGCTGTATGCCTCTCGTGGAGGTGGTTTTCTTTTTGCGGTGAAACTTTTGAGTTTCACTGCAAAAAGTTATGGCAAGTATAGATGCTCCCATGGTTTTTGTGGAAAAAAGGGACTTTTTCCGCTTTAAATGGCAAGTGTAGGCATTCCCTTTTCACACCACGTAATGCACATCCGGAAGGGGCTTGATACTGTGCTGATAAAGGCAGTATAAGAACTTGACTAGAATTAAAGTAGCTCTATCTGCTTTGCATGTCCATGTACATTCACTGACACAAGCTAAATTGATGTAATCCAGATTTAAGAGTAACTAACCCCACAGGGGGTTTTGCACTAGTCTAATCAGTTTAAAATCACATTGTTAGTTAAGGTGCAGCTGTGTGTGTAGACCACACACCTGTGGTGTGTAAACCTCTTTAGAGCAAGTCTGACTCACACAGCATTGAGAAGACTGGCAGTTGGAGAGGCATCTACAGAAGAGTTTCAGCATTGCTTACACTGGTATTGGCAACAGCTGGCAAATGGTAGCCATGTCCCTTGTGCAGACAAGGCCAGAGAAGTATGAATAGCAAAACCTAATTGGGACCATTTAAATTCTAACATGCTAAGGAATAGTCCTTTGCTTCTCTTTTCTGTACTGACAAACAGAAACTGTAGAAACAACGTAAAGTGCCATTAATGTTGCCCACTTAAAACAATTGGGAAATCTAAAAGTTAGAGTTCTCATAATACCTTGCCTCATGTCTAAAATTTCAGTTAGGTCATTAGCCAGTACAGTGTTTGCAGTGCAGGTCAACTAGTTACTATGAGCAGGGCGGATGAGAGCGGGGGAGCTGGTACAAATTACCGGGGTCCGGAAAGGGGCCCGGCTTCTTCCTCTTCGCCCCCCGACCCCCCCCGTCGGTCCCGTTTAGCCGGTCCGCCCTTGCTGGGGGGCCTGAAAAAATTCCGGGCCCAGCTTCCGCCCTCGCCCCCCCTCGTCGGCCCTGTTTAGCCGGTCCGCCCTTGTTAGGGGGCCCCAAAAAATCTTTTTCAGCGGGGCACGAACCTGCTCTCGGCGGCCTTGACTATGAGAACTTTAACTCTTGCTTTCCTGACTGTGTTTAAATGAGTTTCCTTGTTCTTGATAATGGCATAAAACATGAATAAATGCGGTGTAGGCAAGGTGCCATATGTTGTATCTGAACATGTTCTTGGAGGGCTGTTTCTTTCCCATCTAATCCTCCTTGTCTTGTAAATGCCTCTTGCCTTTGCCGCTCTCCTCCAGCTCCTGAGTTTGCTCTTGAAGTTCTTGATACCGTTCCCATGGGCCAATAGGGGGCACAGTTACACCAGGCGTGGTTACATGCTGCCTTCACCAAATAATGGAGTGAGACTGGGAGCATGACACTGCACCCCTAGGATTGTAGGAAAAGGGTGATAGAAGAAGGACTTTCCAGCTCTGTTCTGACAAATTGTTTATCACGAGTGAACTTTTCTTCTTATGCTGTAGGCAAATGAACTGCCAAGCTGCACACATAGCATGTGCCCAAATGTTGATGACTCACATGATTCCCGTGGAGGGAAAATGGGAGTCCAGCGGAGGGCAACGAAAATGATTAGGGGGCTGGGGCACATGACTTAGGAGAAGAGGCTGAGGGAACTGGGGTTATTTAGTCTGCAGAAGAGAAGAGTATGGGGGGATTTGATAGCCTTCAACTATCTGAAGGGGGGCGTTCCAAAGAGGATGGAGCTAGGCTGTTCAGTGGTGGCAGATGACAGAACAAGAAGCAATGGTCTCAAGTTGCAGTGGGGGAGGTCTAGGTTGGATATTAGGAAACACTATTTCACTTGGAGGGTGGTGAAGCACTGGACTGGGTTACCTAGGGAGGGGGTGGAATCTCCATCCTTAGAGGTTTTTAAGGCACGGCTTGACAAAGCCCTGGCTGGAATGATTTAGTTGGTGTTGGCCCTGCTTTGAGCAGGGGGTTGGACTAGATGACCACCTGAGGTCTCTTCCAACCCTAATATTCTGTAATTCTATGATGTGGCATTCGTAACCCTAGTCTACACCTAAAAGTTAGATCCACCTAGCTACGTTGCTCAAGGCTGTGGAAGACTTTCATGTCCAGTTTGATGTAGTTAAGTTGCCCTAATCCCCACTGTAGACTCAATGGAAAAATTCCTCAGTAGACCTAGCTACTGCTCAGAGAGGTGCTTTTACTACAGTGACAGAAAAACCACTTTTGTCATTGTGGGAAGTGGCCATGCCATGGTGCTACAATGGCACAGCTGAAGCACCATAGATGTGCCGCTGTAGTGTAGACATACCCCTTGGGAGCACTGCTTGCTCTTGCTCCCATCTCCGTACTTTTTCTTTCCTGATCTTTTGCTCCTCCCAAAATGTTTCCGTGATCAATGGCAGCAACTAAACGTTGTCCTTTAAAATGCCTGTCTGTTTCTGGCTGCACCTGTAATCCACTCCCTCCATAGCTCTCTCCGACTGTAAAGATACTGCTTGTTGCAGAGAGCACATAGCCCTAGTCAACTTCCCTTACTTCTCTCCTGTGCAAAGTGCTGCTTTGGCAGCAGACATCTGATTAGGAGCTCTGGCGAGGGCATCTGAACAGTGGGTCTCTGATGTTAAAGCTATTGCACTCAAGTGATCTGGGAGAAACCCCAGTGGCAGCTTGATGAGATGTGCCCCCTTGAAAATCAACACAGGAGGGCAGCAGAGGGGAAGTTACAGTCAACCTGAAAGTGCCTTCAACATTCGTCTGTAGAGAACCCACTCATCCTTGGAGGCCTAGCCCACTTCTAGCTGAGGGCAAACGTGCCAATGGCCACAGCAGCTCTGGGATCTGCTCTTCCTTACTGTGTGCTCCACTCATGCTGCCACCTTCAGAAATGAGTTAAATGTGGCTTTGGGGGCGACCCCTGCCCCAAATCGTCCAGGCCAGGGGGCTCACTTTACATTTCAACGCATGTATTTCTTTCCCCTCTGCCATACAGAGAGACCCACAAACGGGACAGTGACAGACTGAACAGGTGGGACTAGCTGTGTACCCCGACAAACTGGCTAGACTGCTGTACTGACAAGTGTGCAGAAAGGAGGCTGAAAAAACAGCAAATCATTTTTCCTCCTCTCAGCTATGGGAATCTTTGGGGGTTACTTGTAGCAGGTAAAAGCATTTGAGACAAGTGTGACTTTTAGAGTGATAAGGTCTCTTTGTAGTTAGAAGTTGAGGTGCCTCTTGGCATGGATACAGTTTCTTTAATGCTTGAAAGAGACAATTCCTAGAAGCAGATTAGGACCTCAGTCTCCCAGCACGAAAACTACGGCCCTACGTGGCAAGTGTTATTCTCAGACACCTCTCTTTTCTCTGCACAGATCTACGCCCTGAACAGAGTGATGACGGAGCTTGAACAGCAGCAGTTCGATGCCTTCTGCAAGCAGATGCAGGCTTCTGGAGAATGAGACCCTCTGTCTGCCATCCCAGGATTGCCAGTGGCATTTTAGACCAGGAAACAACATGGATGAGTGGTGGTCAGAGCTCAGTGTTCCCAGGCATCTTTCTGCTGACCATGGGCAATAATAAAAAAAAACATACAGAACTGCACACTTGCAGATATAGAGGGGGTAGGATCACTTGTATGGCATGAACCTTGCTCCACCTGCCCTTCATTGTAACTGCCTCAGACCCATTGTCTGGAGTTTTCCCAGCAGCAGTGCAGAATCCTCTGGTTCATCCTTGTTAAGATGGCACACTTTTCATTGTTTTAACACTGTCCTTCTTAAAAGTATTTATTACTTTGGTTTGACAAATAAACATTTTTTAAAATAAAAATTGTGGTTGCCCTTACCTGGTCCTGACGCATAAGGGAAGTGTCTTCTAAAAGCAGGATGTCATGGTTGGAGCTGTGAGCTGTTGGCCAGGAGAATGAGACTATCACCCATTTCTTTTAAATGCTACTGGATACAAGACTGACCAGTAACTGGGTGGGTGCTGAGAACGTGGGAGCAGAGAATGGACATGCAGAGAGCATGCCATTAGCACACAGCTCTGAGATCAGGGGAGGGTTGGGAAGAGAGTACCCACTGACAGGATTTGATACCTCTCAGCTATTGTTTGTCTGTATTCATCTGGGGGGGATGTGCTCATTCAGCTAAGAACTTCCCATTGTGATGAATGGGCCATGTCACACCTTTGTGAGCCTCCTATACTGCAGATGGAGTGTAGAGTCTCTACCCTAGTAGGACCTACCCCTTGCTGTCCTCCAGCTCGCAGATGCACTCCTCACAGCCCCATAGGTACCACATTCCATCTCTCTCATGGTGCCGGTAGCTTGAGCAAGCTGTGCCCAGGCAGCTCCCTCATCGCCTCTTCCCTTGTGTGTTGAGAAAGTGGTGACAGTGAAACTCACTAACAAAAAAAGGCTTCTGTGAAAGGGGAGTTGTGGCTGCCTAGCAGTATCTTGTGTTCTTCCTGAGTGTTTCTGAAAATGTTCACTTTGACTGAAAAAAATTCAAGTGGTTCTGTTACAGGTATTTGTTAAGTACAAGTGTGTATTAAAACATGCATCTGCTTGAATCTCTGCCTGTATTCCCTTCATCTTCCCAGCTCAAATTCAGTCACCTTTATTAGACTACTCATCTCTTTGGCAGTCGCTTGAATGGGCACTTAGTACAAGTGTCACTGTTTGTAAGACCAGGATTTGTGAAAGAAGAGTGTCCCCGTGACTCTGACTGATGCAGGATGGATACAAATTAATGAGTAAAGTGATTAAAGATATTGTAAAAAATCTGATTTAAATCAAAAACTGGATTTTTGATTTAAATTAAATACCAATTTATTTTTTAAAAATAAATGTACTTACATTTGAAATTGAAAATCTATATCAACACCTGACCATATAGTACCTTAAAGTCAATTACATTAAATACAAAAAATAACAAGCAGTATGTTTGCTGTCAAATTTTAAAGAAAGTCAAACCACTGAACTGGGGGAAGTCTCTGGGTAAGTCCCTGGAACCAGAGTTTGTTGAAGAGCTAAATCAGCTTTTGTCAGCAGTAGCCTCTGCTGCAGGTACAGAGAGAATATTTTCTTCATTGTTGTGTATTTAGCTAATTCACTTCAATGGCGAGTTCGTTCAAAATTAAGAAACCGATTGGGAGTTGACAAAGCAAGAAAGCTTGTTTTCCTCTTTCAATCTATGAATACAAATTAGGTGTGAGAGGATGAGATCTGGAACAATCAGTTCAATTCACTAACTGTAGATAATGCTTCCTTCATTTAATAAATCAGTTTTAAATGCAAAATATTTTGATAATTTTTTTCCTTGTGTACCCAGCAGTGTTTAAGGTAGATTAAAGTAATTTTTAAATGTTGTTTTTGTGCAGTTTTATTTGAATTTCCATTGAAATAGTTTGACAAGTCACAAGTAAAAAACAAAACCCCAGCATCTAGTAAGTAAATAAGAAATGCAGCATTTGCCATTTTCTACCATAATAAAAAGATAAAAATTAAAAATATGAATAAATGTACGTTCTGCTACATAATTGCTTAAATGTGTATAGATAATGTATCTTCCTGGTTAGCAAAAAGCACTAAGTTTAGTATAATAACTCCTCACTTAAAGTCATCCCGGTTAACATTGTTTCATTGCTGATCAATTAGAGAACATGCTCGTTTAAAGTTGCACAATGCTCCCTTATAACGTTGTTTGGCAGCCACCTGCTTTGTCCGCTGCTTGCAGGAAGAGCAGCCTGTTGGAGCGAGCTGGTGGGGGCATGGAACCAGGGTGGACCAGCAGCCCCCCATCAGCTCCCCACTCCCCTAAGTTTCCTGTGCGGCAGCCGCCCAGCAGGCTATCAATTGCCAGCAGTTCAGCTGTCCCTCCCCCCCACTGCCATATGCTGCTCCTGCCCTCTGCCTTGGAGCTGCTCCCAGAGACTCCTGCTTGCTGTGTGTGTGTGTGGGGGGTCTAATGTTAAGGTGTCTCCCTCCCCCCTGCTCCTACCCCTCACCCCCTTTCCATAGAGTGCGGGGGACACGACAGGGCTCGGGCTCAGGACGGAGGGAGCTTCCTGGCAGCAGCTCCTGTCTCAACTTGCTGATCTACTTAAAAAGGCAATGTACTTAGATGGGGTCAGCGTACTTAAAGGGGCAATGCACATCTCTTTCACACATATGGTGTGTGTCTCTGTCTGCCATGCTGTCTCCCCTCCCTCCATTCCTGCTGCCTTGTAGAGTGTGAGGCTACATTAACAACAATGGGTTAACCCTTGAGAGCTCAACTGATCATTTAGCAGTAAGACATTCCCTGGAAATATCCCACCCTCGGGCTCCACCACCTCAACCAAGCTTCACAATCATCATTGCTGTGTACCACTATTAAACTGTTTGTTTAAAACTTATACTGTGTGTGTGTGTGTGTGTGTGTGTATATATATATATATATGTGTATAATATAGCCTTTGGTGAAAAAAATTTCCCTGGAACCTAACCCCCCATTTACATTAATTCTTATGGGGAAATTGGATTCACTTAACATTGTTTTGCTTAAAGTCGCATTTTTCAGGAACATAACTACAACATTTAGCGAGGAGTTCCTGTATAAAGGCTATATTTAGTTGCAAATCAACATGTTTTAATGGTTACTGACCAATGAGACTAAATCTTTCTTTAGGCAAGTAACTAAAATGTAGAAATGCAAAACATGATTAACTTTGATTATTTAAATCAAGGTTTCCTGCTTGCTGATTTAAATCATAATTAAAATTGGTGATTTAAATCAATCCATCGTGAACTAATGTCTTCAGCACTGTTGACTATAAAATGGCTGGACAGATTGTCCTAAAGATGATTAGTCCTTGTCTATGTGGGTTCTTATTATAGATTCTTAGATTTCAAGAGCAGAAGGGACCGTTAGTTCATGTAGTTTGACCTGCTTAACACAGGTGAGAGAATTTCATCCAGTTACTTCTGTACTGAGCCCAACAATTTTTGTTTGGCTAAAGCAGATCTTCTAGAAGGGCATCCAGTTTTGATCTGAAAACCTGAAGAGCTGGAGAAACCATCCCTTCCCAGTCCTTACAAACTAGAAAGGGGTGGACGGGTGTAGAGGGAGTTGGTTATTAACTGACAACTTTTTGGACCGATTGGGGTTCTGGGCTTTGATAAGCTTGACTCTAGTAGGCAGGTTTGATTAATCCAGGCAAGTCAGGGGCTATAGTTGAGGAAACAGCTTGGTGTCTGTGCAGTTAACACACACACTTACTTGACCTTTGCCCTGTTGGTATAAATGTCTGTCTTTACATTTACAGCATCAATGAGTTTGAAGAACCTTATTGCTAGGAGCATAGGCACTTGCGGAATCAATCTCCCTCTGACAGGTGCATAAACTCCTGCATTCCACAAAGGGTGGATTTCATTTAAATCATGATTTAAATCACTAGTCTGGAAGACTCAATTTAATCATGGATTTCTACATAAAAGTGTATTCTTGTTGGTTGTTATAACCTTAATACAGATTCTTCACAACTCAGAGATAGATATGGGTTTCATTTTTAGAAGGTACACACTATACATTTTTAAGTGATTTATTTTGGAAACTTTTCAGATGAGTTTTACAGCTATATCAGAAAATGAATGATTGTTTGGTTATTTCATTTACCAAAGGTAATTGAAGTAGATATTTATGAAGTCATTGGGAGGTGAACTATCTCCAGTTCCACAGGTTAATCATTAATAGTTGGAGGATTTTCTTGCCATGCTGTATTAGGAGGAGACAGACATTTAAATTTTTATTTAACCAAAACAACAATGTTATGTATTCTGGATTTTTTTCTTCAACAGCAAACATAAAATATTTTAACAAAACAAGCATATGAATTTTTGAATTTAGGTAAACATTCAAGTTTTTTAAAATCAGGTTTGTTTTTGTTAAAATTGTTTTAAACTAAAATAGTTAAATGAAATATTTTTAAAAACCCACAAAAATTAAATCGACTATGTCAGCCAGGTCTACATGAGAAACTTAAAATATTGGCTTCTACAGTTAACTCAGTCGTCTTCACCTTCATTTTCCTATTTGTTCATAATCTGGAAAAGAAAAACAAGTTTTCCTGCTTTTTCAGGTCCCAAACGATTTCTCAGTTTGGAATGAATTAATCCAAAGAAAGAAAATATTCTTTCTACACCGGCAGAAGAAGCTATTGCTGTTAAAAGTGAGATTATCACTTCAACAGTCTCTGAATCCAGGTGCTTAAGTGACTTCCACCAGTTCACGGTGTGACTTTCTTTAAAACATCATCAGCAAACCTATATTTCTTGAATGGTTCACTCTTAGCTCTGAAGTTTATTATAGTTGGCATTATGGAAGGATGATTGCTGGATGTCCATGTCATAGCCAACGTCTCTTTTTCAGCAGTTAAGGTTTGACCCTGGTGCTGAGTATTGATAATATTTGCAAGAAAATGAGCTGGAGATAGTGCTTGTCCCATTCATTTTTTAATGCTTGTAATTTAACTCTGTCATTGCATATTTCTCTTTTTAAGATCTCACTCAGTTCCTTCCAAATTTCAACAGCGTCAGCAATAAAACAGCTATTTCCCTGCATTTTGTTCAAGGCTACAGAAATAGGCTTCAAGGTAATCAGCATGTGTTCAACATTGCTCTTAAGCCCAAGGTTGAGAACTTTGGCTGTGACAGTGCCATCTATTTTTTCACGATCATCGGATTAGGCCAGTTCTTGATATAGTGCTCGAAACAGTCCACTATTGAATTCCATCGCACGTCTTGTGGGAGAGTTAGCTTGGTTCCTCCCACTTTTTTCAGAGAAGCTGCTGCAAAGTGGTTGTTATGGAAGTATTTTGCAATTTCAACAACATTAGCCTTTATTTCTGGAACACTAAAGTCTCTAGCTAGGAGGTGCATCAAATGAGCACTGCAACTGTATGTTGTTAGCTTAGGACTCTCTTCTAAATAATTTCTTCTCATCTTGGATACATTTGCAGCATTGTCTGTGACCAAGCTGCGTACTAGACATTTGAATTTGTTTTCACAGTTTGTTATAGCTTTTACTGCTACTTCTTGTAAGTATTCTGTTGTGTGCACATTTCCGGATGTATCAATTGTTTCTGTAAGGAAGACATTCCCTTCTTCTGTTGTCACACAAGCACATACAACAGGATCATTGTAGACATTGCTCCACCCATTAAGACTCAGGTTAACAATTTTACCCTCTAGACCTTCTGCATACTGCTCAATTTCTCTTTCATACACTTTATCCAGCAATTTGCCTGTGACATCTGTCCTGTTAGGTGGACTGTAGCCTGATCTTAATGACTGAACCATGCTAATGAAGTGTGGGGTCTCAATCATATGGAAAGGAGAGTTTGTTGCATAAACAAACTGGACTATTATTTCATCAATTACCCCTTTTTGTAATTTGCTGGTTCTTATCACAAACTTATCTATGGTTGTCAGGGCCGGCTCTAACTTTTTTGCACCCCAGGCAAAAAAGAGGAGGCACCGCCCCCGCCCCCTCCAAGTGCCACGCCATCCGAAGCCCCCGCCCCCTCCAAGTGCTGCGCTGCGCCGTGCCAGCCCCCGCCCCCCCAGCACCGCACCAAGCCCCCCCCTCCGAGCACCGCGCTGCACCGTGCCAACCCCCGCCCTCCAGCGCCGTGCCGCCCGAAGCCCCACCACCCCGAGCGCCGCAACGCGGAAACAAAAAAAAACCCCTCCAACACTGCCCCAACGAACCAATAAATAAATAAATAAATAAAAACCCAAGCGCCGCCCTGCCCCAAGGTGCCGCCCCAAGTACGTGCTTGGTCGGCTGGTGTTTGGAGCCGGCCCTGCTGGTTGTTTCTGGATGATGGAGATTTTTTTTTCTTCTTTTTGCTACAGGTGATATACTGTGGCTAAGTGAAATACATGATGTGACTGAAACACTATCATTGGCAGATAACTCTGAAATTATAGAAAATGATGGTGATCTTGAAGCTGGATAGTCTTCAGAATCCTGTATGTTGAGGATGGATTCTCCTAAACAAAATAAGTCAATGCAGTTATTTAATTATTATTACCATACTGCTCATTTTATTACTCATTGCATTCACTGACACTCAGTACTACTTTAATGGTGAAATTGTAAAAGGAAGATCTGCCTATTTCAGCTATTTATTTTTATCACAACTGCATCTAAAATGATAGTACCATAGAGTAACAACTATATTTTTTGCTCAAACATGAGAATTCAAGAATAGTCCAGAAGGAAGACAGGCAGTCCTTAAGAAAGAAGTATGAAATAAAAAAGTTTACCAACCTGAAGATCCTGCATGTTCAGACGTGTTCCTTTCGTCATCTTCAAGGCAGCTTCCTCCTGAGAAGGAACACGTCTCATGATGTTGTTTCAGTTGGGCAACCAGGCCTTGCATTTCTTTGTTGTACTGTTTGCATTGTGCACGCATACCAGTCTTACCCACAGGTAGAGGAACTTCATTAAAATATTCCCAAGCTGGGTCTCTTTTATGGCCTGCTGCCATTATAGGTTTTCCCTTCTAGTGAGAGAATGGTATGGTAGATCTCAAATCCATCAAGGCTACACTCAGAATGACCTCAAGCCTTCTGGAATATGCTGCTCAAACAGTTTCACTTTTGTTTCTACTGCCTGTCCCTCCCTTCTCACATTTATCTCCAAACTTCTTCTCCTTGTCCAGATCTATTCCGCCCCCAACAATCTTCTATTCATTGAACTTTTTGAAACTTTGCACTTTTAGAGAGAAGTAAGGGATTGACTCTGTGTACACAAATTTGCAGAGGAACAATAGGGCTGGGGTCTGTTATTTCTCACCTCTATATATTATTTATTTAAAAACATTTTTGCTGTTAACAAGGATGTTATCTCCGGAGACACAAATCCACAGTTTGAGAACTGCAAAAATAAGGATCTCTGATGGTATCTTCTAGACTGAGCACCGAGTCCCATTGGGTAGATAGAAAGATTAACCTAAATAATCTCTTCAGAAGCCCCTGGAACCCCATAAGATTGGGTCCCTAATCCATGAACTATTGGAACTCATGTACAAAACTTTTCTTAAACATTACATGAATATATTGTCTGATACTATAGAATTAGAATTTCTAATCCTTATTCCATGATGAGATATCTTTGAGCTACAATGTATCTGGATTAAAACTATCTTTAGATAGATTTTTTTCCTCAAAAAGCATTTTATAAAAAAAATCCGATTTAAATTTAAAAAATCCAATTTTTTTTTAAATCATTGATTTTTATCCACCCTGATTCCACATACTACCATAGAAAATTCCAAACTGACTTGGCCTGGTGGAGACCTCTGAGCAAAAGATACTTCAAAGAGGAAGAGAGAATGAAAAATAGGATGAAACAAAGCAAAATCAACACCTTAAACAAAATCTACGGGAGCAGGAGGAGCTGTAAATGTTTTCTAGGAAACTTGTGTCATTTACTGCCAACTCCTGCTCTTATGAATGGGAACCCCCCAGCCCCATGGCAATAAAACCGTCCCTTCAAATTCCCACCCCAGTTTATGTGCTGTGAGGGGATAGCCTTGTGGGAGCTAAACAGCATGGGCAGAAAATCAGGCTGCTCAGTGCTGATTTATTGCGAAAGAAACGCTATTGTCTGTTCTACAGGAACACTGATCCAAAGGGCCCCGCGAGAACACACACATTAGGAAATCCCACTGCTGGGAAGGTCATGCTGAAATACAGGGAGATGCTGCTGAGATGAGCAGTGAAGGGAAGTGATATGTTCATCTGTGAGTGGCTTTGCAGCTTTGGAAGCCCGTGTCTGAAGAGGCTAGTAACTGGGAGGTGAGGGAGATCACAGCCCTTCATGCAGCTTTCCTGCCCGGAAGTCCCCGTTGTTATGATCAGGTGATTATTAGCTGATCAGATTTGTGAAAGAGTTGCAGGTTTTATGATAAAAAGCGTGAGATTTGCTAGAGTCTTAGGGCATGCCCTACTAAAGATTTTCAGAAAAGGGGTCATCACCAGGGATCCTAGTTATCCATGATAAAAAACTAAAACTCTCTGATAAAAAAACTTGAATGAAATGCTGAACTTTTGTTTTCCCAGCCACAATATATACAAGTATCACTTAAACACAAAGTTTTATTGATATACAGTAGAACTCTATTTATCTGAGCCTCCACTATCCAGCTCTCCGTATTAACCAAACCGTCAGCCTCCCCGGGGCTGACTGGCTGAGACCCCACCGCCCAGGGCTGACCACCCGAGTCCCTCCCTCCCCCGCCCCTTAAAATAAGGAACAGAAAGCTCTGTGCCAGTCCTCCTGATTATCCGATCTGGCCCCAGTCCCAATTAGATCGGATAAACAGGGTTCCACTGTAAATTTAAAGTGCATTCAAAAATCAACCACAAGAGGGGGAGGTGGTTCTCAACCAAGGGTACACGTATCCCTGGGGGTACGCAGATGTCTTTTAGGGGTACATCAACTCATCTAGATATTTGCCTAGTTTTACAACCAGCTATGTAAAAAGCACTAGTGTGGTCTACAAACTAAAATTTCAACAATGATTTGTTTATACTGCTCTATGTACTATACACTGAAATGTAAGCACAATATTTATATTCCAATTGATTTATTTGATAATTATATGGTAAAAATGAGAAAATAAGCAATTTTTCAGTAATAGTGTGCTGTGACACTTCTGTATTTCTACATCTGATTTTGTAACAAGTAGTTTTGAAATGAGGTGAAATTTGGGGTACTCAAGACAAATCAGACTCCTGACAGGGGTACAGCAGTCTGGAAAGGTTGAGGACCACTGGACTAAGTGACACTGGTACTTTCAGTAAAATTTAGTTCAAAATTAATAGGTTTTTTCCCCCACAAAATGTACAAACTAAAGATTCTCAGTAAAAATGCAAATTCCATATTTTCCCATGGCAAATGGATTTCTAAGATCCTTGATCATCCTCAACTCATGCCATGTTGGCTGTGGCAGCCATTTTAAATTCCAAATGCTTTTTTTCTACTGATGTTTTTCTGGGCGGCGAACAGCAGAGGCTAACAGAGGGAGTTTGCCTGGGATCTGTCAGAGAGGAGTTACGCTAAGGGCTGCATTAGGGGGGCTGTGTTGGTAAGTATCTGAGTGTCTGTTGCTGGGACAGTTTGTCACTTTGACCGTGTGCTTGATTGCTTGCTTGTTTGTTTGAAAAGTGTGAATTGGGAGTACTTTGTTCCAGGTGGGCCTTGAGTGGGCCTGACTGGTATATAAGGGCAGTCAGCAGCGAACCAGCTGAGCGGCGAACAGCAGAGGCTAACAGAGGGAGTTTGCCTGGGAGCTGTCCGAGAGGAGGTACGCTAAGGGCTGCATTAGGGGGGCTGTGTTGGTAAGTATCTGAGTGTCTGCTGCTGGGACAGTTGGTCAGTTTGACCGTGTGCTTGATTGCTTGCTTGTTTGTTTGAAAAGTGTGAATTGGGAGTGCTTTGTTCCAGGTGGGCCTTGAGGGGGCCTGACTGGTATATAAGGGCAGTCAGCAGCGAACCAGCTGAGGGGCGAACAGCAGAGGCTAACAGGGGGAGTTTGCCTGGGGAGAGCTCACTGAGGCTTTCATCTGCAGGTTTCTCTGAGTAGTTCCTGCAACAGCTGAGGAAGCTCTTAAGAGGAAGGTGATATGGAAGGTGAGTGATCAGCTGTTGTAACCTGCACAGGTTGTGCCATATTTGTCTTTCTTCCACAGGACAGAAGCGACTTTGTCTGTACAACGTGCAAGCTGGTCTTCATATTGGAAGAGAAGGTTCGAGGTCTGAAGAAACGAGTATCGACTCTGCGTTGCATAAGGGAAAATGAAGATTTCCTGGACAGACGTCAGGAGATGCTTCTACGGCCACAATGTTCTGAAGATTCAGAGCAGGCGCAGAAGGATGGTGAAGAAGTTTGGCAGCATGTGACCTCCAGAAGGAGAAAGAGGAGTGTCCATGTACCAGCAATGGAGATACAGGTGAGCAATCGTTTCCATGTTCTCTCTACGGGTACTAATGTGGAGAGTGGACTAGATGACACATCTGAAGGAAGGGAGCAAAAGGAGACTCCACCGATTGGAAGGCAAAAGATGCACTGTCCTAGGGATGAGGGTTCCACAACCACCACTCCCAAGAGGAGGAGGAGGGTGGTGGTGGTCGGGGACTCCCTCCTCAGGGGGACTGAGTCATCTATCTGCCGCCCCGACCGGGAAAACAGAGAGGTCTGCTGCTTGCCAGGAGCTAGGATACACGACGTGACGGAGAGACTGCCGAGACTCATCAAGCCCTCAGATTGCTACCCCTTCCTGCTTCTCCACGTGGGAACCAATGATACTGCCAAGAATGACCTTGAGCGGATCACTGCAGACTATGTGGCTCTGGGAAGAAAGATAAAGGAGTTTGAGGCGCAAGTGGTGTTCTCGTCCATCCTCCCTGTGCAAGGAAAAGGCCTGGGTAGAGACCGTCGAATCGTGGAAGTCAACGAATGGCTACGCAGGTGGTGTCTGAGAGAAGGCTTTGGATTCTTCGACCATGGGATGGTGTTCCAAGAAGGAGGAGTGCTAGGCAGAGACGGGCTCCACCTAACGAAGAGAGGGAAGAGCATCTTCGCAAGCAGGCTGGCTAACCTAGTGAGGAGGGCTTTAAACTAGGTTCACCGGGGGAAGGAGACTAAAGCCCTGAGGTAAGTGGGGAAATGGGATCCTGGGAGGAAGCAAGAGCAGGAGAGCGCAAGAGGGGAGGACTCCTGTCTCATGCTGAGAAAGAGGGACGATCGATGAGTTATTTCAAGTGCCTATACACAAATGCAAGAAGCCTGGGAAACAAGCAGGGAGAACTGGAAGTCCTGGCACAGTCAGGGAACTATGATGTGATTGGAATAACAGAGACTTGGTGGGATAACTCACATGACTGGAGTACTGTCATGGATGGATATAAACTGTTCAGGAAGGACAGGCAGGGCAGAAAAGGTGGGGGAGTTGAATTGTATGGAAGAGAGGAGTATGACTGCTCAGAGCTCCGGTATTAAACTGCAGAAAAACCTGAGAGTCTTTGGATTAAGTTTAGAAGTGTGAGCAACAAGGGTGATGTCGTGGTCGGAGTCTGCTATAGACCACCAGACCAGGGGGATGAGGTGGACGAGGCTTTCTTCCGGCAACTAACAGAAGTTGCTAGATCGCAGGGCCTGGTTTCATGGGAGACTTTAATCACCCTGATATCTGCTGGGAGAGCAAAACAGCAGTGCACAGAAAATCCAGGAAGTTTTTGGAAAGTGTAGGGGACAATTTCCTGGTGCAAGTGCTGGAGGAACCAACTAGGGGCAGAGCTTTTCTTGACCTGCTGCTCACAAACAGGGAAGAATTAGTAGGGGAAGCAAAAGTGGATGGGAACCTGGGAGGCAGTGACCATGAGATGGTCGAGTTCAGGATCCTGACACAAGGAAGAAAGGAGAGCAGCAGAATATGGACCCTGGACTTCAGAAAAGCAGACTTTGACTCCCTCAGGGAACAGATGGGCAGGATCCCCTGGGAGAATAACATGAAGGGCAAAGGGGTCCAGGAGAGCTGGCTGTATTTTAAAGAATCCTTATTGCGGTTGCAGGAACAAACCATCCCGACGTGTAGAAAGAATAGTAAATATGGCAGGCGACCAGCTTGGCTTAACAGTGAAATCCTTGCTGACCTTAAACGCAAAAAAGAAGCTTACAAGAAGTGGAAGCTTGGACAAATGACCAGGGAGGAGTATAAAAATATTGCTCAGGCATGCAAGAGTGAAATCAGGAAGGCCAAATCGTACTTGGAGTTGCAGCTAGCAAGAGACGTTAAGAGTAACAAGAGGAAAGTGATCAGGAACAGTCAGCATGGATTCACCAAGGGGAAGTCGTGCCTGACTAACCTAATTACCTTCTATGATGAGATAACTGGCTCTGTGGATGAGGGGAAAGCAGTGGATGTGTTATTCCTTGACTTTAGCAACGCTTTTGATACGGTCTCCCACAGTATTCTTGCTGGCAAGTTAAAGAAGTATGGGCTGGATGAATGGACTATAAGGTGGATAGAAAACTGGCTAGATTGTTGGGCTCAACGGGTAGTGATCAATGGCTCCATGTCTAGTTGGCAGCCGGTTTCAAGCGGAGTGCCCCAAGGGTCAGTCCTGGGGTCGGTTTTGTTTAATATCTTTATTAATGATCTGGAGGATGGTGTGGACTGCACTCTCAGCAAGTTTGCAGATGACACTAAACTGGGAGGCGTAGTAGATACGCTGGAGGGTAGGGATCAGATACAGAGGGACCTAGACAAATTAGAGGATTGGGCCAAAAAAAACCTGATGAGGTTCGACAAGGACAAGTGCAGAGTCCTGCACTTAGGACGGAAGAATCCTATGCACTGCTACAGACTAGGGACCGAATGGCTAGGTAGCAGTTCTGCAGAAAAGGACCTAGGGGTCACAGTGGACGAGAAGCTGGATATGAGTCAACAGTGTGCTCTTGTTACCAAGAAGGTTAACAGCATTTTGGGCTGTATAAGCATGGGCATTGCCAGCAGATCGAGGATCGTGATCGTTCCCCTTTATTCGACATTGGTGAGGCCTCATCTGGAATACTGTGTCCAGTTTTGGGCCCCACACTACAAGAAAGATGTGGAAATATTGGAAAGAGTCCAGTGGAGGGCAACAAAAATGATTAGGGGTCTGGAGCACATGACTTATGAGGAGAGGCTGAGGGAACTGGGATTGTTTAGTCTCCAGAAGAGAAGAATGAGGGGGGATTTGATAGCTGCTTTAACTACCTGAAGGGGGGTTCCAAAGAGGATGGAGCTCGGCTGTTCTCAGTGGTGGCAGATGACAGAACAAGAAGTAATGGTCTCAAGTTGCAGTGGGGGAGGTCTAGGTTGGCTATTAGAAAACACTATTTCACTAGGAGGGTGATGAAGCACTGGAATGCTTTACCTAGGGAGGTTGTGGAATCTCCTTCCTTGGAGGTTTTTAAGGCCCGGCTTGACAAAGCCCTGGCTGGGATGATTTAGTTGGGGATTGGTCCTGCTTTGAGCAGGGGGTTGGACTAGATGACCTCCTGAGGTCCCTTCCAACCCTGATATTCTATGATTCTATGGTTATGGTATTAAACTATGCCCTAGGGGTTTTTTATGCATTTATATTCCTATTTTCTTAGGTGTATTAAAAACTAAAGCAATAAATTGTGATGGCTTGAGATTGTACAGCTATAATAAGAATTAACATGCTCCGTAGCGGGTCATCACGGAGTATTTACTAACATATTAATTATATGGAAAAATAACACAAAGTTTACAATTTTCTGTTCAAGAACAGCAAGTTACACTTCTCTCTGCTAATAAGGATAGTTCAGATTGATCTGTGCGTAACCAGACATTGCTGTGTCTCAGAAAGACTGAAAAGGCAGTTTACCTAAACATTACGCATTACCTAATGTGAATTGAGACACAAGAAGGTCTTTCACAGTCTTCAGCATATTGAAACATCCCATCTTCTCTTCTCCAGACTAAACAAACCCTTTTTTTTCCCCAATCTTCCCTCATAGGTCATGTTTTCTAGATCTTTAATCATTTTTGTTGCTCTTCTCTGGACTTTCTCCAATTTGTCCACATCCTTCCTGAAAAGTGACACTCAGAACTGGACACAATACTCCAGTTGAGGCCAGTGTGGAGTAGAGTGGAAGAATTACTTCTCATGTCTTGCTTACAACATTCCCTCTAATATATCCCAGAATGATGTTTGCTTTTTTTGCAACGGCGTTACACTGTTGACTCATATTTAGTTTGTGATCACTATTATTCCCAGAGCCCTTTCCTCAGTACTCCTTCCTAGGCAGTAATTTCCCATTTTGTATGTGTACAACTGATTGTTGCTTCCTAAGTGGAGTACTTTGCATTTGTCCTTATTGAATTTCATCCTATTTACTTCAGATCATTTCTCCACTTTTTCCAGATTATTTTGAATTTTAATCCTATCCTCCAAAGACTTGCGACCCCTCCCAGCTTGTTATTGTCTGCAAACTTTATAAGTGTACTCTCTGTACCATCATCTAAAACATTGATGAAGATATTGAACAGAACCGGACCCAGAACTGATCCCTGCAGGACCCCACTCGTTATGCCCTTCCAGCATGACTGTGAACCACTGATAACTCTCTGAGAACTATTTTCCAACCAGTTATGCACCCACCATATTGTAGCTCTATCTAGGTTGTATTTCCCTAGTTTGTTTATGAGAAGGTCATGCGAGACAGTATCAGAAGCCTTAATAAAGTCAAGATATACCACATCTACCACTTCCCCCCATCCACAAGGCTTGTTACCCTGTCAAAGAAAGATATTAGGTTGGTTTGACATGATTTGTTCTTGACAAATCCATGCTGACTGCTACTTATCACTTTATTATCTTCTAGGTGAAGTGTGGTATGCCAGAAATGGAACGCTGTTTTCTCTAATTTAACATACCCCCTGGGGGGCCTCATCTTCCCTGGGACCTTGGGTGTGTGCATGTTGGAGCAAGCTGTACAGACTGCTGGCAGTTACTTGGTGGCCATGCCTAGTACCTGTGACATGAGACACTTTCAAGAAGGACTCAGCCTTTTCTGGAGAGGCCACTTTGGCCTGAACAAGGGCCATCCACTCTCTTCTAGTCAATCTCCAATCAGCTTTATGACTTGCCATTTCCAGATTTGTCCTCTCCACCCCAGCAGGCCAGGTCCACTGTATCGGTTTGGTTATGGTGAAAAGGGGCTGATCCACAGTGATCACTGGCACTTGGCGTGGTGATGTACAATGTTTCTTATCACATCCATGGCTGGGCGAATCATTGCCACAGGCTCAGAGTCATCTGGAAGGAAGGGAAGAAGTGCAGTGCAGGCTGGGGTGAAGTCTTGCACTGGCTGTCTGCTGCCGTGCTAAGCTGCCCCGGAAATGTCTTGATCTCCACTGAAGGTATCCAGACATGCAGCAAGCCATTTGCATTTTATAGGGCTTGTGTAATGAGCTGGCCGTCAGCATGTGCAGCAGGGATGGGAGCACTGGTTTTCTGCAAGATCAATGGAAGGACAATTGTGATGATATAGTCGTCTTCACTGATGCTGCCATCTCACAGCCCAGGGTGGGAATTTCACAGACAACTCCCTCCATTTGAGTACTGGGATGCTGAAAAAGTGTATTCCAGTTCCATGGAAGGAGTCTGTTGCCATGGCGGAGCTGGGATTGTGATCTATGTTTTTTAAGGCCACAGCAGTGAACAGACCAGCATGAAGCTTTAGAGGACAGACTGCATTCTCATTCTTGAAGTGTTGGCATGCATGTTTGCCATGCTGGTAGAGATAGCCAGTGCTCTGTCATAGGAGATGGACAATCCAAGTTTAAAGAAGTTTCTACTAGCTCACTTTTTTCAGTCTGTGCATAAAGTGTCAAACCAACGTAGACTGGAAAAGGCATTTCTTGAGCTTTGTTGTGGTACAAACTGCTTAATTTGTGCCATGGCTTGCTAGGGCTTAGGCCCAGCACCTCTGGGCCTGGCAGTTCATAGCCCTGGCATCTCTGGGCATGTTGTGTCAGTTAAGAACATAAGAATGGCCATACTGGGTCAGACCAAAGGTCCATCTAGCCCAGTATCCTGTCTTCCAACAGTGGCCAATGCCAGGTGCCTCAGAAGGAATGAACAGAACAGGGAATCATCAAGTGATCCATCCCGTCGCCCATTCCCAGCTTCTGGCAAACAGAGGCTAGGGACACCATCCCTGCCCATCCTGGCTAATAGCCATTGATATACCTATCCTCCATGAATTTATCTAGTTCTTTTTTGAACCCTATTATAGTCTTGGCCTTCACAACATCCTCTGGCAAGGAGTTCCACAGATTGACTACGTTGTGTGAAAAATACTTCCTTTTGTTTGTTTTAAACATGCTGCCTATTAATTTCATTTGGTGACCCCTAGTTCTTGTGTTATGAGAAGGAGTAAATAACACTTCCTTATTTCCGTTCTCCACACCAGTCATGATTTTATAGACCTCTCTCATATCCCGCCTTAGTCGTCTTTTTTCCAAGCTGAAAAGTCCCAGTCTTACTAATCTCTCCTCATATGGCAGATGCTCCATTCCCCTAATAATTTTTGTTGCCCTTTTCTGAACCTTTTCCAATTCCAATATATCTTTTTTGAGATGGGGCGACTACATCTGCATGCAGTATTCAAGATGTGGGCGTAACATGGATGTATATAGAGGCAATATATTTTCTGTCTTATTATCTTTCTTAATGATTCCAATGATTCTGGTCACTTTTTTGACTGCCGCCGCACATTGAGTGGATGTTTTCAGAGAACTATCCACAATGACTCCAAGATCTCTTTCTTGAGTTGTAAAGGACAGTTACCTGTTCCATAACTGGCGTTCTTCGAGATGTGTTGCTCAGGTGTATTCCACAGTAGGTGTGTGCGCTCGCCACGTGCACCAGTGCCGGAAGTTTTTCCCTTAGCAGTACCCGTAGTGGGGGAGCCCTGCTGCGACCCCTGGAGTGGTGCCTCTTTATCGCGCCATTAGGGGGGCTGCGCGCTCCCCCCACCCTCAGTTCCTTCTTGCCAGACAACTCCGACAGAGGGGAAGGAGGGCGGGATGTGGAATACACCTGAGCAACACATCTCGAAGAACGCCAGTTACGGAACAGGTAACTGTCCTTTCTTCTTCGAGCGATTGCTCCTGTGTATTCCACAGTAGGTGACTCCAAGCTATACCTGATGGAGGTGGGTAGGAGTTTAAGGGTTGCCCGGGCGGAGTACCGCCCTACCAAACCCGGCGTCATCCCGCGTTTGGGAGACGATCGCATAGTGCGATGAGAAGGTTTGGACAGAGAACCATGTAGCAGCCCTGCAGATGTCCTGAATAGGGACATGAGCCACGTAGGCAGCCGACGAGGCCTGGGCTCTCGTTGAATGAGCCTTTACTATAGGAGGCAGGGGAACCCCTGCCAGGTCGTAACACGTGCGTATGCACGAGGTGATCCAGCGGGAGATCCGCTGGGTGGAGACCGGTCGCCCCCTCATGCGCTCGGCCGATGCAATAAACAGCGGAGGGGATTTCCGGAATGGCCTGGTTCTGTCCAGGTAAAAAGCCAGCACTCTACGCACATCTAACATATGCGGGCGCCGTTCCTCGTTGGAGGAATGGGGCTTAGGACAGAGGACTGGGAGGAAAATGTCCTGCTCTATGTGAAAAGCCGAGACTACCTTTGGCAGAAAAGCTGGGTGCGAGCGGAGCTGGACCTTATCCCTATGGAAGACCGTGTACGGGGGCTCGGAGGTCAGGACCCTAAGCGCCGAGACCTGGCGGACTGAGGTGATAGCCACCAGGAACGCCACCTTCCACAACAAGTGGGACAAGAACACGTGGCCAAGGGCTCGAAAGGGGGCCCTGTGAGGCGGGAGAGCACTAGGTTCAGGTCCCAGAGCGGGACTGGGGGTCTAGCGTAAGGGAAAGCCCGATCCAGCCCTTTTAGGAACCGGGACATCATGTAGTGTGAAAACACCGAGTGGCCCTGCATCGGGGGGTGGAAAGCCGAAATGGCTGCCAGATGCACCCTGACCGAGGAGGGCGCCAGCCCTTGGATCCTAAGGGACAGGAGGTAATCCAGGATGAATTGGACAGATGCGGAGGAGGGGGAGGAACCCTTCTCCCTCGCCCACCTGGAGAACCGATACCATTTAGCCAGGTAGATTCGATGTGTGGACGGTTTTCTACTCTCCAGCAGGGCCTGTCTAACACCCTCAGAACACCTCCCCTCCTCCTCATTTAACCATGGAGCAGCCACGCTGTCAAGTGGAGCGCGGCCAGGTTGGGATGGAGGAGACGTCCTCCCTCCTGGGAGAGGAGGTCCGGTTGAAGCGGCAGCCTGTGCGGGGGGGCCACTGAAAGCTGCAGGAGGGTCCCGTACCAATGCTGATGGGCCCAATCCGGGACTATGTGGATAATCCGCGCCCCATCCTCTTTCACCTTCTGTAGGACCTTGCCTATCAGGGGGAAGGGCGGGAAGGCGTAGAACAGGCGGCCCGACCACGAGATTAGGAACGTGTCTGATATCGCCCCTTCACCCTCTCCCACCCTGGAGCAGATTCGTGGGCATAGGCGATTCTGGGCGGTGGTGAACAGATCTACCTGGGATCTGTAGAAAGAGCTGACTGGCCACCTCCCTGTGTAGAGACCACTCGTGCTGTTGGGAGAAAAACCTGCTCAGGTGATCCGCGAGTGTATTGCACTTGCCGGGCAGGTGAAAAGCCCTCAGAAGGATGTTGTGGGCTATACAGAACTCCCACAGGAGCTGGGCTTCCTGGCACAAGGCCGTGGCACGTGTGCCCCCTTGTCTGTTGATATAATACATCGCGGTCGTATTGTCCGTTAGGACTCTGACCACCTTTCCCCCTAGGTGCTGGCTGAAGGCTGCGCACGCCAGGTGCACCGCCCTGAGCTCCATGACATTTATGTGTGGGGACAATTCCAAGGGTGACCATCTGGCCTGGGTTTTGAAGCCCCCCACATGGGCTCCCTATCCCAGGTCCGAGGCGTCCGACACCAGATCTAGTGAGGGAGGGGGCTCCCGGAAGGGGATACCCTGAAGCATGTTGCTCAGGAGGGACCACCATTGCAGGTCGGCCACTACATAGGGTGGCAACGTGATGACCTTGTCCAGGCCGTCCCTGGCCTGGGAATACTGGGAGGCCAGCCAGAACTGGAGGGGCCTCATCCTGAGCGTGGCATGTCGCACCACCGAGGTGCATGCTGCCATATGGCCTAGGATTTGAAGGCACACCCGGGCCGTCGTCACAGGGAAGGCCATGACCGAGGCGATGAGACCTTTGAGCGTCTCGAATCTGTCCCAGGGGAAGGAGGCCGTGGCCACCAGCGAGTCTAACAGCGCCCCTATGAAGTGTATGCGCTGAACCCGGACTAACGTGGATTTTTCCTCGTTTACCACTAGGCCTAGACTCGTGCAGGTGTCTAGCAGGAATTCCATCTGAGCCTGCACCTGGGACCGAGACTTGCCCTTGAGCAGCCAGTCGTCCAGGTAGGGGAAGATCTGTAGCCCGTTCCTCCTGAGGTGGGCTGCAACCACCGCCATGGATTTGGTGAAAACCCTGGGGGCCGTAGAGAGACCAAAGGGGAGGACCGTAAACTGGTAGTGGTCTGTCCCTACCAGGAAATGGAGGAAGCGCCTGTGGCCCTCAAAAATGTGGATATGGAAGTACGCATCCTGGAGGTCCAGGGCTGCGAACCAATCTCCTGGGTCCAGGGACGGGACAATAGAAGCCAGGGACACCATGCGGAACTTGCAACGAACCAGGAACTGGTTGAGATTCCGCAGGTCAAGGATGGGCCTGAGCCCACCTTTTGCCTTCGGGATCAGGAAATACCGGGAGTAAAACCCTTTGGCCTGGAATTCCTGAGGTACCCTCTCCACCGCGCCTAGGGTGAGGAGGCGCGTCACCTCCTGACTTAAAAGGAGGGCATGTTTCGGGTCCCCCGGGGCATCCTGGGACGGAGGATGGTGTGGTGAGGGTGAATCAAACTGCAGCCTGTACCCCTCAGAGATGGTACTGAGGACCCACCAGTCCGATGTTATACAGGACCAATGCACGCTGAAGGCCGATAAACGGTTGCCAAATACCAACTTTATTAACTGGGGGGTTTCCCTGGCAACAGACCAGGTGGCTCCCCACAAAGAGTGAAAAAACGCCTCTTACCCTTCGAGGGTCCGGGGCGTGGGGCCGACCAGGACTGGCGCTGTGATCTGCACCTCTGGTCCCTAGGTCTCTTGGGTGGGGGCTCGTACCTGCCCCTTGCGGGGGGAGCCGAGGGCTGCGGTCTGGGTTTGTCCTGGGCTGGCGGGACATACAGACCAAGAGTCTCCAGGGTGGTGCGGGAGTCCTTCATCCCGTGCAGACAAGTGTCTGTCTGGTCCGCAAATAAAGCCTTGCCGTCAAATGGCAGGTCTTGCATCAGGGACTGGGATTCCACTGACAGCCCTGACAGCGAAAGCCACGACGCTCGTCGCATGGAGATAGCCGAGGCCATCGAATGAGCCGCTGTATCAGCCGCATCCGAGGCAGCCTGGGGAGCTGCTTTCACCGCCGCCGCACCCTTGTCAACTAGAGCCCTGAACTCCTTTCTGTCCTGCTCGTGGAGGGAGGGCTCGAATTTTGGGAGAGACCCCCACAAGTTGAAGTCATACCTGCTCAGGAGTGCTTGATGGTTTGCCACCCTGATCTGGAAACTTGCAGAGGAATAAACTTTTCCCAAAAGTGTCCAGTCTTCTTGCATCCTTGTCCTTGGGGGTTGGTGCGGGCTGGCCGTGGCTTTCACGGTGGTTGACGGACTCCACCTCCAGTGAGTTCGGGGTAGGGTGGGTGTACAAATACTCATGCCCCTTTGTTGGCACAAAGTATTTCCGATCTGCCTTCTTGGAAATGGGCAGCAGAGAGGCCGGGGTTTGCCATAGTCCAATTGAAATGTTGGCTACCCCTTGGTGAAGCGGTAGGGCCACGCGGCCCGGTGCCGAGGAGGACAGGACATTAAACAAATTGTCCGACGGCTCCTCCATCTCCTCCGCCTGGAGCTGGAGGTTGGTGGCTACATGCCGGAGGAGCTCCTGATGAGCCTTGAAATCCTCCTGAGAAGGAGGGGGCGGCGCCGCCATGGACTTGTCCGGTGCTGACGAGATGACTGGTATGGCCCCTAGGACATCGGGTGGTGCTGGTAGGATGCACTCCACGTCCGGGTCCAGGTGCGGTGCCGGTGGTGAGGCTGAGGGCGCTTGGGATGTCCCAGCCACGGAGCGGGGCCTCGGCGGTGTGGGCGCCTGGGGCCACGGTGCCCATGGCACCACTGTCCTTGCCATGGCGCCCCTTGCCACTGAGCCGCCTAGGGTCCTACCAGGGTTACATGTTCCTGGGGGACGGTGTGGCCCGGGGAAGGACGGCTGGGAGCCGAGGCGGAAGTGGCCGAGGAGCACATGGTGCTGTAGGACCGCTCCCGTCCATGTCAGGTCCGGCCCCGGGATTTAGACCTCGACCACAATGAGACGTATACGTCGGAGGTACTGTCTCTGGAGTCCCATCGGTGACCGCGGCTATGATGCCTCGGTGCCAGTGACTGTCGGAATGCACTCCGAGCATGGCGCGCGTCGTGGTACGATCGGCGGTGCCGATGGCGTCGAGACCTGCTATCACTGCGGCTGGATGAGGAGTGTCGGAGAATAACAGAGTTCTCACTTTTTGTTTGGGTACAGCAAAACAGATACTTTATTTTCTCTCTATCAATTGCGCAGAGGGAGAGAGCTAAACAGGTCTCTCGACAGGTAAACAATTACAGCAAGCATTTATACCTTTTGTTACAGACAATAATGAGCAACAGCTGCATTTTGTTTATATATAGGTCATTCTGATATCCTGTTTTGCTCACTAATGTAGACTCTTAGTCTACAGTCCATATTATCTACACAAGGTTGCAACAACTTCTCACACAGTTCTTTCCCACTCGCCTCACACATTCCTCGCTTCTACAAATCTCGCATTATTAGGGTTACAGTTAGGGTGGGTGTACAAATGCTCTTGCTAACGAACTGTCATGCATTGCATCCCCTTCCTGTCAGTTCTTTCTCTGCTTCCACAGGAGCGTCAACACTTTCTGTCCCGGTGCCTGTGTTGTACTTAAAGTACTGCACAGGATCTTTTCAGGGGGAATAAGGCAGAACGCCACATTTATTAGTAATACATGTATTCATTAACACTGTATTATATGCATATAATATATTACACTTACACTCACACACACACACAAACACACTCCGTCTTGTTGTTACCAATTAGTTGCTCCCCTTAACTTCACTGGCCAGGTGAGTTAGATGGGGGAGGGGTGGAGCCGGGCTTCTGCCGATCCGGATCGATGCTCCCATGTTGACAAGACGAGACCCGGGGTCCTCTGCAAGATACCTCACATTTATAGCAGCTTTCCTCTTATGCAAATCTAGACCAGATTGAAACTCTGTGTCTGTGTCCATTGGTCCTTTGTGCTGCTTTCTTTTGAGTGTTGTCCCAATGCTGCAAAGAGGGTGTTTCCAAAAGAAGGTGCTTGCTTCTAACACCCCCCCCCCCCCCCCCGAGGCCGTAGGTATGTCTGCTTGTCTTTAATGAGCCCACTTGACACGTTTTATTGTCCTTGGGTCTGGCTCCCAGCCCCTTTCCAACAGTTGAGGCTGTCTGGAGGTGCTGCCTTTCATGCCTTCCTCATTCACACCTCATTCATTCAACAGGGCAATTGATTAAGAGTGGGGGGGGGGGAGCTCTTGTTCTACTGCTAGCAAAAAGAAATTTTTCTTCTATCTTATTCTATCCTTAGGGGCTATAATATTATACCAAGGACAATGCAAAGTTTCTAAATGAGGCTTTGATACAAAGTCCCATGAAAACAGAGGTCACACGTGGGTAGACCCACCACAAGGTTATATGAAGAGGCACAATGTAAAGTCATATGAAAATTATCAGAGATTTATCTACATTGTCCCCCTTTTGACCTCTCAAGAACAATTCTTGAGTGGTCACCATATAAATCTTTTGTATTTGTTGCAAACAAACCAAACAATTATAACCAGGTGAATATAACTAAAACCATTACAATTGACTAAACACCAGATATAACATAAACACAAATGCAAACAATTATAATTATAATAATTGGAAATACAACAAAACCATTACCATTACAATAATTGGGTACATTGACAAACAAAATGAGGCCCAAGTTTGATGCTGCAATAGCCATCAAACAATAAAAGTCACTGAGGTCAGGACCTTCTTAAGCACACACAACAAATAAGATTTTGTAGGAGTTAGGGTTACCATTCGTCCGGATTTACCCGGACATGTCCTCCTTTTGTGTGCTAAAAATAGCGTCCGGGGGGAATTTGTAAAGCACTCACAATGTCCGGGATTTCCCCCTCCCCTGGCAGAGCAGAGCGAGCGAGCGGCTGGGAGGGCTGCAGGAAAGTCCCGGGCTGGACTCCGGAGCAGCTTCCTCCTCCCACCCCCCCCTCCCTGCATTCTGAGCCGGCCGGCAGCTCCTCCTCCTGCAGCCCGCTCCGGCAGCCCTGTGCAGGGCCAGGGACCGGGTTTTGTGTTGTGCAGGGGAGCTCAGCCATGTGTCCGGCTGGCACAGAGCCCAACACCCTGTTCTGAGCAGCAGGGTAAGGGGGGGCAGGAGAAGGGACAGGGAGGTTCTGGAGGGGGCAGTCAAGAAACGGGGGGGGGCTTTTGGAGGGGAGAAAGTTTTGGGCAGTCAGGGTACAGGTAGGGGGTAGGGTCCTGGGGGGCAGTTGGGGGGGGGTCTTAGGAGGGGGCAGTTAGGGGACAAGGAACAGGGAGTCTTAGGTAGGGGGTGGGGTTCTGGAGGGCAGTTAGGAGCAGGGGTCCCAGGAGGGGGCAGTCAGGGGACAAGGAGCGGGGGGTAGGGGGCTGGGAGTTCTGGGGGGGAGCTGTCAGGGGGCAGGAGTGGGGAGAGGGATCGGAGCAGTCAGGGGACAGGGAGCAGAGGGGTTTAGATGGGTTGGGAGTTCTGGGGGGGCTGTCAGGGGGCAGGAGTGTGGAGAGGGATCGGAGCAGTCAGGGGACAGGGAGCAGAGGGGTTTAGATGGGTTGGGAGTTCTGGGGGGGGCTGTCAGGGGGTGGGGAGTGGTTGGATGGGGCGTGGGAGTCCCAGGGGTCTGTCTGGGGGTGGGGGTGTGGATAAGGGTTGGGGCAGTCAGGGGACAAGAGGCAAGGAGGCTTAGATAGGGAGTGGAGTCCCGGGGGGCAGTTAGGGGCAGGGGTCCCAGGAGGGGGCAGTCAGGGGACAAGGAATGGGGGGAGGGTTGGGGGTTCTGGGGGGGCGGGAAGTGGGAGGGGCAGGGGCGGGGCTAGGGCGGGGCTCCTCCCGTCCTCTTTTTTGCTTGTTGAAATATGGTAACCCTAGTAGGAGTACCACAGTTGTTATACAAGGTTAAGCTGATTTGGACTTAAACTAACATTCATTTGCTAAAATGTTGTAGAATTCCCTATTTTTAACAGTTGCTCTCAGAGGTTTCTGGGGACCTGAAAGATGGTGCCCTACAATTATGGGCCAAGGTCTTACAGGTTATGGGGGCCCAAGAACTACCCTTCAGGGCTTGGGGAAATAGAACCAGAGTGCATAGAGGAAAGTGTGGAATTAATAATAATACAAGCAAATGTAACTAACAATACAAATGTATTAATAACAAAAATCAACAACAAAATGACTATTAGAGAACCTAACAAAACAAAACAAAACAAAATAACCCTGATGCACTGGGGACCAAAGTCTTTTGGACACAAGGGGTGATTGATAAGTTGGATGGAGATGGGGGAAGTAGAGAGAGGAAAAGACATTTACCCTGTCTAGTGTAGTATCCCCTCTTTTTCTGGACCCAATGCTAGCACAGGACACCACTAGAGACAGACACAGAACATGCAACACAGAACACTGAACACAGACTTTGTCATGACACTATAACCATGGTATTTTATAACTCTTCAGCTGGTACCAGCTCTCCTGATGTTCTGGTTCAGAGCCTGAAAGATAGAAGCTTGGAAACAAATTAGCACAGTGCTTTCACCCTGGCAGAACCTGCTTGGTCTCTGCCACAGTGTGTTTGGTACATGGGGCTGCACAAATGCTAATTAAATGGTGCATTTTTTTGTGAGTGTAAATCCTCCCTTTCTCTCAGTAAAAGGGCGTTAACACTTCATCTAGAAAAAATAAAATTTTGTTTTAAAATTTCCAGCCATTTTGCCATGGCCTGGAGATCTGAGGCAGAAGCAGACACTGCTGTTAACTGTTTCAATGGCATTTTGGCCCTGGGAGGAGGAATTTACCCAAATATCCCCCTTGCCAATCTTCAGAGGGGTCCCAAAGGTCTGCCCCCTTCTGGGGTCACAAATGTTTTTTTTCCTTATGTTACTGCTGCTGTAAGATTTGAGAGTGCTGTTTTAACTCTCTGTACCCAACCTGTTTTTCAGTTTTTTTATCTGTTGCTTGCCTGGGCCCAATCCTGCTTTTTTCAATAAACAGTTCCTTTCCATGGGCACAAGCCTTGTTTCACTACCAACTTAGCAAGGAGGGTGGGCTTCTGCAGCCCCTATGGATCGAGGAAGACTCCAGCGACTTGCTCCCAGGCGACCCTGACAACAGAGTGGAGGTCTGTCGCGGGCTACGGGAAGGCCCCGCGGATCGAGCAGGGACCTTGACCTCCGACCTGGCCGGTGAGGGCTGGTGAGCGCCCAACGGCGGCTTTCCTCGGGACCGGGGCCCCAACTCGGGTGGCCCGCTCGGGACCGGCATGACAAGGATGTCGTGCGCTGCCTGGGCTGCCTCCGGCGTCGACGGAATCCTCATCGTCGGGGAGGCGCATGCGAACGGGACCGGTCCACTCCACTCCGCACAAGTCGAAGGTCTGGGTCCCGTGGGCTGCCCAGCTCAGGTCCGGCCTCGCCCCTGTCCTTGTCTCGGCGCCGCTGGGTCTTGCCTTGCCTCTTGGCAGGGGAGCGGTGCCGACTGGTGGATGGGGCTTCGCTCCGCACCGAGGATGCGGTGCCCTGGGCCGGGTCGGGTCATAAGCAGAGCCCGGAGTCGGATCTCACGTTCGCGCTTAGTCCGGGACTTGAAGGACTTACATTTTTTACAGTGCTCACTTATGTGAGCCTCGCCCAGACAGCAAAGACACTCGGAGTGTGGATCGCTTCTGGGCATGGAATTGCGACAGGAGTCGCACGACTTGAAGCCTGGGGCTCGGGGCATGCCCCGGGCCAGGCCACTAACTGTAGAAACTAGTAACGGTCAAAGATCGTACTACTAAGGAAGACGCTGCAGCAAAGCTGGAGCACAAGTTCCGACTACCTTCACTGGCGGCAAGAAGGAACTGAGGGTGGGGGGAGTGCGCAGCCCCCTTTATTGTGCGATATAGAGGCACCACTCCAGGGGTCGCAGCGGGGCTCCCCCACTACGGGTACTGCTAAGGGAAAAACTTCCGGCACCGGTGCACGTGGCGAGCACGCACACCTACTGTGAATACACCTGAGCAATCACTCGAAGAAGAACAGCTAATTTGGACCCCATCATTTTATATGTATTGTTGAGAGTATGTTTTCAAATGTGCATTACCTTGCATTTATCAACATTGAATTTCATCTGCCATTTTGTTGCCCAGTCACCCAGTTTTGTGAGATCCTCTTCGCAGTCTGCCTGAGACTTAACTACCTTGACTAGTTTTGTGTCATCTGCAAATTTTGCCACCTCACTGTTTACTCCTTTTTCCAGATCGTTTATGAATATGTTGAACAGGACTGGGCCCAGTACAGACCCTGGGGGACACCACTATTTACCTCTCTCCATTTTGAAAACTGACCATTTATTCCTACTCTTTGTTTCCTATCTTTTAACCAGTTACCGATCCATGAGAGGACCTTCCCTCTTATCCCATGACAGCTTACTTTGCTTAAGAGCCTTTGGTGAGGGACCTTGTCAAAGGCTTTCTGAAAATCTAAGTACACTATATCCACTGGATCCCCCTTGTCCACATGCTTGTTGACCCCCTCAAAGATTTCTAGTAGAGCACTCCTGCCGACAAAGCACTGTTCACACCAGCACTTAATGTCAACAAAACTTTTGTTTTTCGGGGTGTGTGTGTTTTTTTAACATCTCCGAACGAGAAAAGTTTTGTCTTTCACTTGCCAGTGTAGACAAAGCCTTACTTTTGCAAGCACTGAGCTCTCAGCTGAACTGCATGCCTGTGGACTTGAGGATCTATGTCCAGGGAAGAAGCTTCATGCAAATCTTCTGACGGTATGTTCATTTCACAAATAAAGCACACTTCTTTTTCTGGAGATACTTTGTGTTGGTCACTTAAACGAGTGAATTTCCCTGCAGTTCACCAGTGTGAACTACAGCTTTCTCAGCCTTTTTCCCCTCAGCCGTTATAAGTTTGTTCCTTTTAAACTTGACAAAGACGATTTGTACCAACATCCATTGTTACCATTCAAAGACTTTTCAATGCCATCAGCATCTGTGATACATGAAGGGGGGTGGGAGTAGCTCTCTTTGATGGACATCCAGCCAGCCAGTTAGCTGTAAAATCCCTCTTATTAGCTGTTCTCTGCTTGCTTTACCTGTAAAGGGTTAATAAGCCCACAGGTAAAAGAAAAGGAGTGGGCACCTGACCAAAAGAGCCAATGGGAAGGCTAGTTCTTTTTAAATTTGGGAAAGAAACTTTCCCTTTGTCTGTTGTTCTCTGGGCTGCAGGGACCGAGCAGCCATGCTGTGTAAGGCTTGAACTAGGGTTACCATCCGTCCGTATTTCCCCGGACATGTCCGGCTTTTGCATCTCTAAAGAGCCGTCTGGGAGGAACTGGTAACAAGGTTAAAATGTCCAGGGGTTTTTTCTCCCTCGCCTCCCTCCCTCCCTCCCATCCATGCAGAGTGCGGCTGCTGATGGGGTGGCTGGGCCGATTGACCCACTCCCATTGACCTCCAGCAGCCAGAGCCCTCCCCTGCTCCCCCCTCCCTCTGTCTGCAGCCCTGTGTAACACACAAACCCCGACCCACCGGGCAGCGTGTGTTGCAAACACGTGGAGCCAGAATGGTAAGGGGAGTCCGGGGGGGGGGGGCAGTCAGGGAGCGGGAGAGTGTTGGATGGGTCTCCGGCCTTCACCTGCCACACCCTCCCGCGCGTCCCCCCCGTAGACCCCCCTCTGCCTACTTGTACTGCCAGAGCCAGCAGCAAGTGCTGTCTGCTGCCCCCGGGTCCTAGCATCCCCCATCCGCTAATGGGAAGACAGGCTGCCCTAACCCTGCCCTTCCACCCTAGCCCTGAGCCTCTCCAATGCCCCAAACACCTCAGCCCCAGCCCTCATCCCTCTGCACCCTAATCCTCTGCCCCAGCCCTGAGCCTCCTCCTGCATCATGAACCCCTCATCCTCAGACCCACAGCCCTCACCCCTGCATCCCCTCCTATCCCCAAACTCCCTCCCAAACCCCCTCCCCACACACCCCCTCCTGCCCTCAAACTCCCTCCCAAAGCCTGCACCCCCTCCCTTTGCACCGCCTCCCACCCTCAAACTCCCATCCCAGAGCCTGCACCCCTCCCCCCCTCCTGCACACCCACCCCCTGCCCCAGCCCGGAGCCTGCACCCAGCACCCAAACTCTATCCCAGAACCTGCACCCTGCATCCCTCCTGCACCCTAATCCCCAGCCCAGGACCTGCACCCCAGACCTCCTCCCCCCACCCAACCCCCCTCCCAGAGCCTTAGGCAGGTGGGGGGGGGAGGGGGTTCTGGGCACCACCAAAATTTCTACAACCCTGTCACCCATGCAAGTGGATAAGGGTCAGGGCAGTTAGGGGACAGGTAGGGTCCTAGGGGTGTGGGGTTCTCAGCAGGGGGCAGTCAGGGGACAAGAAGCAGGGGGGGTTGCAGTTCTGAGGGGGGCAGTCAGGGGGTGGGAAGTGGGAGGGAGTGGATGGGGCAGGGGCGGGGCTCCCCTCCCCCCCCATGTCCTCTTTTTGATTGTGGAAATATGGTAACCCTAGCTTGAACCAGGTATGAAAATTCATCTTCCATACCTAGAAGAAATGATTTGGATAGGGAATGTTTAGTTAGACACAATCAGGTTTATTTCTTTATTTTGGCTTGTGGATCTCCTCTGTGCTAACCCCAGATGCTTTTGTTTGCTTGTAAACTTTAAGCTGAACCCCCAAGAAAGCTTATTTGGGTGCTTGATTTTTGGAATTGCTCTTTTAAAATCTAGCAAAAGCCTAAGTTCCAGATGTATTTTCTTTCTTTTTGTTTTTAATAACATTTACCTTTTTTAAGAACAGGATTGGATTTTTGCTGTCCTAAGAGGTTTGTGCATATGCTGTTTGATTAGCTGGTGGCAACAGCAAATTTCCTTTGTTTTCTCTCTCAGCTCTTCCCCAGAGGGGGTGGGTGAAAGGGCTTGAGGGTACCCCACAGGGAGGAATTCCCACGTGCTCCTTCCTGGGTCCAAGGGATTTTTTTACATTTGGGTGGTGGCAGCGTTTACCAAGCCAAGGTCAGAGAAAAGCTGTAATCTTGGGAGTGTAATACAAGCCTGAAGTGTCAAGGCTGAATCCCCATTCTGTCACTCCAAGTGCAGGAAGTGGGGGCCCACAAGGATTTTTAAAATTAATACTGGCCACTCCAGGCTAGTATTACAGGATGTCCATCAAAGGCAGCTACTTCCCCCACCCCTTCATGTATCACACCATCATCTAATACATATATGTCTGTGGATATGGGATGTGCCTTCAGCTTATGGGAACATCTGTTATTTTCTAGTAGAGTTTGATAGCCACAATAGACATGCTCTCTTTTTGAGTCTGCTGGATTAATCAACTCTGTACCTGTGTCTTCCTGACAAAGTACACACTTGCCCCAGTCAATAGAGGAATGGGTCTCTCTTGATGGACCTGCTCTTGAACAAGCTTGTCTAAAAGATACATTTGAAGCACCAGTAATAGCCGATATCTAATATCTTTCTCTACTGTATTCTGTCAATACCACCCAATCACCAAGATGCTTTCACACAACCAAAGTAGCATCTGAAAGAAAAAGAGAAATGTGATTAAATTCTGCCACGACCACACTGACAATCAACATTAGTACAAAATGTGTCCTTACGCCAATGTTAAGGTCACGTTGAAGCAAAACTAAGAATACAGCCCTTGTATGTCCAACTGTAAAGCAATGTTCTTTGCCAATTATGGGAATGTTGTTAAAATGGCTGGCACAGCCAACACAGCATGAGTTGCAATGGCCCCATCTCTGAAAATCATTAAGTCATGCCTTATGACTGTGACAAGTTTCACGCTTTTTTTGGGGGGGGGGGGGGAGACAAATCTGTATGGCTATATGAATTACCTCCAGCTAGGTGGTGATGTTTATCATTAACCAAAAGGGGCTCATTTATCGCTGGCAATGCTTCTCAGCCGTTAGTATTAGGGATGAATTTAGCCATTGCAGGGAATTTTATCCAGCTGATAGCACAACGCCTGCAGGGCAAAGCAGATTTCCTCCTTGGCCAAGTCATTTACTTCTCCCAGAGGTGAGGCCAAGTCAAATAGTGCCATATATGACTTAATGCTTTCTGGGAGCATGAGACGCAAGCTCTCCTTGTGACAGGGTTACCCTCACCGTTAAATAAATTGTGCCTTATTCCAGTCTAATTTGTCTAGCTTCAGCTTCCCCTTTGGATCTGGTGATACTTTTGTCTGCTAGACTGAAGACTCCTCTGTTCTACATCACTAGCAATTTTTAATTCAAGATTGCATGTTTTTCTGAACTCTGCTCTAGTTCGAACACAGAGACGTCCTATGATCTGCGTTATACAGGGCAGGCTGGGTCACCACAGTGGACCCTTCTGGCTTTATGACCGGTGTGTTTGTCATGTTGCTGCTCCTTGGTAGCAGCAACGGTTTTATTATGGTTGCGGTCAGCTTTTCAAGACAGCCTTCTTTCTGCTGCAAGGGCAGCGATAACACCAGGCTTCTGCCATTAGGCGGAAGTTGTGTGCTATTAAAATACTGACCGGGTCAAAACTGCATGACACACGATAAATACTGGCCTTTCAAAGCACATTTACCAGAAGGAGGGATTTGGGTTTGGTTTTTTTTTTAAACACACAGGGAAAGTAGGGGGTAGGTGTGTTAATACCGTTTCCAAACTTGGATCCATAAAGAAATACGGATTTAGGGGCAATTCTTTTGGCCTAAGAGACTTCACCAAGATCACAATGCAAGTCAGCAGCAGAGCTAGGAAGCAGTTCTACTATGCTATCCTTTGCTCCATCTCCTGACTGGTACCTTCAGGAAAGTGTACCTTCAGGAAAGTGTTCTCTTGTCTCGCCGGTCTGCTTTTAGCAGTGGGGTCATGTGACAGCACTGGAATTCCAGTCTCCCATGGGAATGTTTGCTATACCTCTTTGCATGCTAATAAGCCAGCCGTTCTGCCAACACCCAGCCAAGCAGGGAACTCACTTTTGTCAAGCTACAGTGAGCAGAGTTATATTCCACAGATTCCTGTGTTTGAAGGCAAGAATTGTGGAAGATTTTCCTCACATGCTTTCAGTCTCCAGCATCTTTGCTTTCCAGGAGCAAACAGATTTACAGACAAAGCACAGCCTTGGATGTTTTTCCCAAAAATTTTATTTCCAGAGATTGAACTTCAATTTCAAGTACAATTTTCCATTCCTGTGCCCTTTCCCCAGATAAAGCAAATGCAGGGGGGAAATAAAATACATTTCACTACAGTGATCAGTAAAAAATAAATATTATAAAACTCCTGGACATCAAGACTTCAGGTCATATTTTAAAAGAGCTGGTACAGATGATTTTCTTCCCCACCAAAGATTTGATCAATGGAGGAGAAATGAAAGAGTTCTGTCCCCACAGTATTCAGGTGGGGATGGAGCTAATTCTCTTTAAAATATATTCAGGACTTCAACAACAATAAAAACCCACACCACAATTACTGCCTTATAATAAATTACTATGTACATTTGTGATACATCTGCCAATTGAGTGTTCTCTTGTTCACATTTCAATTGCAGAACAGAACAGCTTCGCGAGTCTCCGGTCTCGCACACCCCAGCTACAGATGAGCTACAGTCCATTTTGTCATGCGGCTTCTTGCTTGGTGCTTTTGCTCTCTCCAACCCATGAGTTGTGCCAACAAATGTGCAAACAAAAGATGGTGACATGGAAGTAATACCAGATGTAGTCACAGCATCAGATAAGGTGCCATGTTTAAAAAACCCTTGGGAAGGGCCAGAGCACTCTTGGAGTGAAGGCTATGCCTAGTGGCAAAGCTTCTGGGTTTTTTCCCCCGTTTTGCATGTGTTGTGATAAGGTACCATATGGGTTGATTCCTAGCTACTCTCTCTCCTTGCTCCACGCCGGGGGAGGGGGGTGGGTACTGATGGCCTCATAATGGAGCCGTTCTTTGGCTGCAGAGGTTGCAGCAATACACTGCCACTCAAATCAGCCACAGCGGCTAGGCCTGAGCTTAGGCACTCCCACCTCCAGGGGCTGTGAGCAGCCACAATGCGAGAGAGACTAGAGCTCCAAAAGGCACTTCGGAGCACAGCTGGGAAGCCACTGTTTAGCCTTTACCTCCTCTAGTCACAGGACCGAGTTCAGATACTTCTAAGGATGCTGATGCAATCAGAATTAGGGACCCAATGGCTCGAAAACAGTCAAGTGCACCTCTGCTTTGACCCACGCAATAGCTCCCACATGCTACTGTGCCCGAATAGCACTGGTGAATGCAAGGACTGCTCTACTGGCCCTCCTGGGGCATGCAAGTGACTCATTTGTCATTCCGAGACTCGAACACAAAGTAGCCGAAATATCACTGTGAAATGCTGAGCACCTTTCAGTTCCCAGTGAAGTCAGTTGCATCTCTCAGGAGGCATTCAGTGCCTTGCAGGATCAGGCCTCTAGAGAAGGAGCTTCAAGGTGCAGGACTTGCTTCAGCAGTACTCATTAGTCTGCTTCTCCAGGGACACATTTTGAAGGTGAGGCTTATTTTCACAACCCTAGAGAAGGTAGGAGGCAGAATCTAGGTGCTACATGACCTGCTTTCCCCGTTCCCAGACAGCTCAAGTGAGAAAACCTCAACCTTTATAAGAACATGCATTTGTAAAAAAATTAAGGCAGAAGGATCTTACCCCAGTAGTTTGGCTATTTTCTTTTCAAATGCACTCTCAGACTGAATCGTTAATTAGGACACCAATGTTAAAAACTAGTTAATCTAATGGTTATTTTAATTAAACTTCTTTATCGGAATCAGATCATAACTTGTCAACTGATGCCATAACTTTAACTGCAAGGGCCTGATTTTGGTCTCACACCAGCTTTCCCCAGATGCTAGTCTGACTTCAGTGGCGTTACTCCAGATTGACACCACAGCAAAGAGATCAGAATCAGGTCTCAAGTGGTTCCAAACATTTGTTTTACTGTTTTGCAATAGTTTTTGATCTAGCTACGCCCGGACTGATGTAGGTGCATATGTATTAGGTCAATTTCCCTGGTCTGTCATCTGGAGTGAAGTTCTGAGCCTCAGACTTAGTCCAAGTTATGTCCAGGGAGGTTTTCACATTATCAAGACAATTCACAGTTGGGTAAAGTCCCTTCACCAGTGAAGTTTAGATAGTGGGCCGAATTCCTATCTCAGTAGGTACAACTCCAGTAAAAGCAATAAAGCTGCACCTGGGCCAAGTTCAGACCTGGTGCAACTCCACAGCCTTCAATGTAGTTACACCAGGATCCCAAACATTTAAGTGGTTATTCTTTATCCCCTGGTCTGCAAGACATTTTTCCCTTCTCAGAGGCAGGTGCTTTGTAGTGGGATAGTCATAACTTTCCTTCCTTCAGCACAGGATTCTCTGAAATGGTAAGGTCCCACTGCAGTGGGGTTTTGGTCTGGTATACTGTATGTATGGTTATACGTTTCAAGTACAAGCTAGTCTGATTACTTCTATGTGAGTGTTAGAGTAGTCGGTGGTTACAATTTATAATATACAGCTCTCAAATTTCAATGGGGAGCTGTTCATAATTATCTAAAATAGTCAAATAACCAATCAACACTACTCTACATTTTAGGGATCCCTGTTTTCTCAGCCTAACTCTGATGAGAAGCCAAGGCCCTTGGAGCAGGATAAAAGCCCAGCTACAGTATCTGCAGAAAATATAGGACTAGGTGGTTCAATGGAAGCCATGTGCTTATGTTCAGTTAGTCACTGGCTCTTCTAAAGTGACATGTCCTGGCTGTGCCCCTGCACTGTGCCACCTCTAGAAAGGGGCGGGACGTTTTCCTCTTTCGTGCAAATGCAAACGCTGTTGTTGAGAAGGTCTGAGAGCAATTTCAAATTGCCCTCCGTGATCCATTAAGAAAAAAGCCATCTGTTCTGCTCTCCTGTGTATTACAAATATACAAATAAACTTACTCTAACTATTTTCATGCCATTTCATTGGGTTAGGACAGGGGAGCCCAACCTACAGGCCACCAGAGCATTTCATAAGGCCCACATCTTGCTTCAACACAATATATGGAATGGCCGATTCATTAGCGTTTTGTCGTTTACATCATTTTAGTTTACACGAGTGTGTAAATAGACAATACTGTACATAGAAACAACCTAGCTAAATACATATGAAACAAGCTGAACTTCAAATATAAATCAATACAGGTGCCTTGAAATCTGATTAAAATCTGTCGAATCTGTTTGGCCCACCCAAGGTCGTGCTTAAGTTCCTGTGGCCCTCCCGTGTAATAAGGTTGGGCACCACTGGGTCAAGATGTTAAGCAGCAGTTTTCAAATCAACATCTCAGTGCTTAAGATACCAATCTCAGTGCTTCTGATACTGATCTCAGCCTTCCTGGGCCTCTTCCAGAGCCACAGCCGAGGTTGGGCCCGTGGGGTCGTTAGAGGAACCCCCATCATGGGTGGCTACTGCCCTACAACTCTAGAAGAAGCAAATAACTTGTAAATTTCTGATTTTAAGCATAATAAAAATCTGAAAATGAATTTCTCAACTTAAATCCATACAGTATCTTTTTGTAAGGAATATGTACACTCACATCTACAGCAAACCCTCAAATATCTGGGAGAGTTTAAATGAAGTTTCCCCATTAACAAGCGTTAAACTTCACGTTAGTTATTACATGTGGTGTCAGAGAGCAGGCACTACATGAACACTTTGAAACACGCAGGGGAACTGCAGGAGCTGCGTTAACACTACTCCAGTTTGAAAGTGTTATTTGAAGTGACAAGACATCCCGTCGCTGTTACTTTCAAGTATAGATGATTGCAATGATGAAACCTTTAGTAAGGATTAGGCAACTCATGGATGTTAACACAGGATAAGTCTTCATTTAGGTCACAGGTGTTGCCTTTGGCAGGTTATCATGGTGACACATGAAGCTGTCATCATCTACACAATACCAAGCGTGCAGTTAAACTTTGCAGCTCCACAAGGCGACTGGGAAGAAGATGTAAGTACTAGACCAAACGAGATAGTAGAGAGAGACTATTGAATAGGAAGAGAACAAAACCATCAGGATACCTGCAACAGGAAAGTAGCACAGAAAAGTAGGTCAGATACAATTGACAAGGTTAACAAATGTAAATATACATTTCACACACTTCCCCAAATCCCTGCCTTTCTGTCACTGAAAGATTTTCTAGCAGGTTTGAGCCTGAAGGATTCTTCTGTTCACTGCTGGAAATAAATCCTTTTAAAAAACACCAGACACGGGTTGTTTAGTATGATCTGGTCTCCTGCACCTTTCACAGCATGCAACTCTGTGGCAAAAGGAGCCACTGCCACCATGTATAATGTACTTCATGATCTTTCATGACCCCACCTTTGTAGACACACAAATTCTGTGCTTCTAGAATTTTCATGCCATGTCTAGAAGTCAGACAAAATAATTTTCTGGCTGCTTTCATGGCTCCATTTCAGGGTTCTATAAAACAAAACAAGCCATGGCCTGTTCTCTGTGGCTGGTAAAACCCCAGAATTAATGTTTCAGGTGGAGATTTAGAGAGGTATTGACTGGATATGTTGGAGTACATTTGATCTGAGCAATCAACTAGCAGGAATACAGCACAGTTCTGAAGACTGAATCCTCTTTTATTCCCTTCTTACTAGACTTTCTTGAGGAAAAGTACTTCAAAAATAGAGCTAACAAAATTATACTGCATAAAGTGTCTGTGAATGAAAAATGCAATTGTCCATTATGAGCTGTTGGGTATTTTACACCTTCCTCTGAAACATCTGGTACTGGCCATTCCCAGAGAAAGGAAACAGAGCTAGATGGACCATTGATAGGATCTGGCGTGACACTTTCTAGGCTTCTGAATCATCTAGGTTTATTTCAGGTAGGAAGGAGCACGACCTAAGAGTTCATCGTAGCCACTGAGAGGTGAGAAACTGGTTCTATTCCTAGTCAAAACATGGCCACTATGTGATCTTACACAAGTGACTTCTGTGCCTCTGCCTGTTTGCCGATCCCTAAAAACTGAGAAAATGCTCTTCCCCTTTTGTAGCGTGCATTCACAACGTCTCTGATGACAGGCACTATGGACTTCCACGTATTCTTATTTCTACTTCTCTTAAAGAGGCACACCCTGTATTCAGGTGAGTAAGAACCCCCTCATGTTTCAAACACATGTTGAAGAACTTACACACTAGTTATATATTTTAGGTTTACAGTACAAAAAAGAAATGTATATTTTCATACAGCTCCCAAGAACTCTGGTTCACATTAGTTTACCCTTTCCGTCAGCTGGGCTGAAGAATGAAGTCAAAGAAGGGACTAGATAATGAAGGGCAAGCACTACGCCTTCACCCCTTGTGTGAATCCACAGAAACAAATGAGAGCCAAGGTTTTGTGCTGGTTTGTTTTAAAACTTACCCCCTGCATAGACCATCTTTTTCCAGAGCTGGGACTCCAGTACTTTGTCATGGGGATAGAAGCCCTGGTCAACCATGAACAGGATCATTATCATGGCTACAATCCGTAGAACCACAAGGTTGCCCCCAGTCAAGAGGTATGTGCCAGTCAGGAGGGAAGAAGCATAGGGACAGGGCAGTCCTCGGTACATGAAAGGGATTCCTACAAGGAAGAGGAAGGAATGGGTGACTTTTCCTTTTAAAATTGCCACAAAGCTATAAGCCAGAGGATTCTGGGAAATAAAAGAGAATGCTTGGTTCAGCCCTAAAAAGGGACATGGACAGGTTAACCAAAAATTCAAACAGTTCTTCGCCCATTTTATTTGCAACACCTGAGATAAGAAAAATGAACACTTAAAAATCACGTTTCACCATTTACTGTGTGGATTTTTCATTTCCCTCAGCTGGAAAACATCAACGACTAGAAAGTGGAACAAACTATCTAGGAGTTCATACTGTGCCCATCACCACAGTATCTCAATGCTGAGAAAAGGGATCCCAACCAAAAAAGGGTCGTTGGCTAATTTTCCTCCCTCCTTCCCCTTGAGCAATCAGGGCTACGTTTGTTTTCTTCTTTCCTCTCTTCTCCTCCCCAACAGGTTTTTCTCCCTCTTGCTTTCCTCTCTCCCACCTACTCTTTTGTTGCTCTCGCACTCCAGCTATTGGAAGGGAAAATGCAGATGTTCAATGAGTCTTGGAGCACTGGGGAAATCCCAGATGACTGGAGGGAAGCCAATGTTGGGCCAGTTTTAAAAAGGGTAAACAGGCTGAGCCAGGTAGTTATAGGCCTGTCTGCCCGACATCGACCCAGGTAAGATCTTGGGGTGGCTGATATGGGACCCTATTAATAAAGAATTAAAAGAAGGTAATGTAATTAATGCAAATCAACATGGGCTTATGGAAAATAGATCCTGTCTCACTAACTTGATAGCATTTTGATGAGACTACTTTTATTACCCAAATTTATTACGGAAGTGTAAGTAAATTACATTAGCACTGTAAAGCATGCGACTTGGTACTACACAACATTTTAATTCAACAACTAGAGCAATATAAAATGAACATGGCACATATTCAATGGACTAAAAACTGGCTAACGTATAGTTTCAAAATGTAACCATAAATGGGGAACCATCATCAAGCAGATGTGTTTCCAGTGGGGTTCAACAAGGATTGGTCCTTGGCCCTGCCCCCACATTTTTATCAATAGCCTGGGAGAAAACATCAAATCACCACTGATAAAGTTTGCAGATGACACACAAATTAGGCGAGTAGTAAATAAGGAAGGGGACAGGTCACTGATACAGTTTTGAAAGTTTAATGTGTTGTTAACAACACAGAGAGACTTTCAACTTTAGTGTCTCTAACACATACACGGCATCTCTCCCACTCTCTCCCAGAGGACAAAACTATATCTTCAGAAAAAAAAACCTGCTGGAGTGGGACAGAGAAACCAGGAAACTCCACAAGGAGAACATGGTGGCCCTGAGGAGTCTGAACCCTTCCTACTGCTCCCCAGCCCCCAGGTGCTGACCTGCTCTCCCTCCTCCCCAGCAGCAGAGCTCCATCACTGGGGCCGCCCACACCTCCAAGCACTGGCACACACACAGGTGCCATCACTTGCAGCAGTGGATAGGAAACAGAACCAATGAGTCTGTGCTGTTTAAAACCTCACAGGGCATGGCTGCTTCTCAGCTACAGGAGTTGAAAAAGCAGGACCAGCACTTGTCTGATTCCATTTCCTCCCAGCAGGAGGTGCTGCCCAGCCCATGGTAGCAGAGACTAGAGCAGAACGTTGAATAAACTCCTACAACTAGAAGGTGATGGACTTTCAGCCATATTACGCCCTATTTACACTCCTTCTTACTGGCTGTAGCCATGCTCCAGACCCACGCAGAGAAAGGGAGACCACGCACTTACCACTCGAGAAGAAGCACAAGCGGGAAAAGACTGCGAGCACATAGACGATAGCCAGCAAGCCATCCAGGATCCCGTGAGCCTGCAGCAGCAGAGCTGTGGCCAGACCGAATGAAGTGAAGTCAGCGAAGTCATCCAACTTGGCACCTGCCGGGAGTGAGAAGCAGCTGCTCAGCAACCACGCAACCTGATCCCAGCTCCCCAAATGGCAGGAAGGGGCAGATGGATTTCCCAAGCCCAGCAGTGCTCTTGGGAGGAGTCTGGCATCACCCACTAGGAACTCCATGGGCTGGACACGACTAGCACTGTCGCCACCAGCCCAGCATGTCCCTTCCAGAGACTAAAGGAACTACATCCATGCCTTGCTCATGACCCATAAGTGTCTAGAGAGGGAGATTTCTGACAGCAGGGGGCTCTTCAGCCCAGCCAAGGCAGAATAAGAGCTAAGAGCTGGAAGCAGAAGCTAGTCACGCTCAAGTGGAAATCAGGCCCAATTGTGTAACCATGAAGATAACAAATACGGTGACCAGATGTCCCAATTTTATAGGGGCAGTCCCGATATTTGGGCCTTTGTCTATTACCCCCCACCCCGTCCCAATGTTTCACACTTGCTGTCTGGTCACCCTAATAACGAAGCACTGGAAGAGCTAAGTAAGGGACGTTACTCTCCGGCTTGGGCTCCAGTGAGGCAGGCGATGGCGGGGAAGATGTTCCAGCTTTGTCAGATGGGAAGAGTCTAGTTTTGACCTTTGATTTTACAAACCACTTGGAACAGTCAGCGAGGCACATTTTAAACGGCCCCCACTTTCTGGTGCAACTCCTTTCACCTCCAGAGAGACCTGCCCTACTGCCTCCTTAGGGCCTCCATCTGCCAAAGAGGAGACTACTGAGCCTGGAGGATAGGGAGAGGAGATGGAGCCTCTTGGCAAAGGGTTCAACTGTATTTCTGACCCATCCATGATCAAGTTCTACCTGATGAAGAAGGAACTGAGTTAGGCATAGTTGGGCCTGGTATTGCCCAGGGCATGAGAAGTTCAGTTTGCAAAGTGGATGAGTTTCTCAACTTCGAGAGCTCTCCTGTCCCCTCGAATGAGCCATACTGCTCCTCCTCACCTTTCCCCAGCCCTTCCCTCACGGCCTTAGCTGAGCACTGAACTTGGCTTGTTTCACATTCAGTGCACAGCAAGACACAAGATTTTCTCTCCCTCAAGGCAACTACCAGCGTGAAATGGCACCAAGGATCACCACCGCTCCCTCCCCTCCCCACACACAACAGCCTTCGAAGAGCTGGCTGAGGTGCTCGCTGGACCGGTACTGTTCATTTTCAATCAGTGCTGGAACGCTGGAGAAGTTCCAGAAGAAAGTTGGTGTTGTGCCGATATTCAGAAAGGGTAAATGGGTTGACCCAGGTAATTACAGGTCTGTCAGTCTGATCACGGAGCGGCTGATACAGGACTTAATTAATACAGAATTAAAAGTGGTGCTGGAAATTATTTTCTTAGTAAGTTTATTGCGGTTTGCCAGGACTCAGCTGCCAGACAAGCATTCTTTTATCAGTCCCAAAGGCCACTTGGTGTTGGGTACATCCAAAATACAAATGTAAACAGATACACCCCCATTCAATATCCAGCAACGATACAGTGATAAGCACTGGCCAAAACACAACCAGATCCGACCGAGGAGACACCTTCCCATGAAGGCGTGACTCCAGAGAGGTAAGGAAAAGCTCGGACAAGGAACCCTTAGAAAACCTTGCTTTTTATACACTAATACACAAGTGAAGTCATTGCTAATTACTGGACTTTAGCTAAAGTCAGCTGAAGCAGTTTATATCACTTTGTCATGTTTTTCCCTAGCTACTGGTCTAAGCATTTCCAACCAATTATTTACTATGCCTGGGATCCAACTAACACATTCACTTTTTCTGTTGCTTATCCCAAATCTTAAATAAGAAAACTCTGGTACTTCCAGGCTCAATACAAGTCTAACACAAACAATCCTTCGTTCTCGTGATTTCTTTTTTTTTTTTTTTGGTCTCAGGCCTATCACTCATATTAAAATCCACACTCAGTTTAAAACCATAGTTTACTGGGGTCTAATGTGAGCCTATATTCCTATAGGAGGGTAATATAATCAATGCCAATCAACACGGGTAAATGGAAAGTAGATCCTGTCAAACTAACAATCTCTTTTTTGATGAGATTACAAGTTTGGTTGCCAAAGGTAACAGTGACTTAATATACATAGACTTCTGCAAGGCACTGAACATGGTACTGCATGTTACATGCATTAAAAGCTGCCTAACTGATAGATCTCAACATGTAATTGTAAACAGGGGATCATTGAGACAATGTGTTTGGAATGGGCTCTGACTCTTGGCCCTACGCTGGTTCACGTTTTTATCAGTGACCTGGAGGCAAACAGACAATAATCACTAATCATGTTTGCAGAGGACACAAAATTGGGGGAGTGGGAAATAATGAAGAGGACAGGTCATTGATATAGAGTGATCTGGATCGCTTGGTAAACTGGGCGCAAGCAAACAATATGCATTTTAATATGGCTAAATGTATCCATCTAGGAACAATGAATGTGGGCCATACTTACAGGGTGGGGGACTCTATCCTGGGAAGCAGTGGGGGTCATGGGGGATAATCAGCTGACCATGAGCTCCCAGTGTGACACTCTGCCCAAAAGAGCTAATGTGATCCTTGGATGCATGAACTTTATTACTTCTGAGGGCATTCTGCATCACAAAATTAAAAATTCTGTGCAGGGTATTTTAACATTCTGCAAATTTGATTTGTCAAATAAATATGGAGGCTCCGGCATGGCAGTGGGGAGTACAGGCCACTGGCTGCACGGGGTGGGAGATCACTGTGCAGCTCCCCCCAGGACACGGACTCAGCAGTGAGGCTGCACCCAGCCCTGACACAGCGCAAGGACGGGGCCCTGCCCCTCTGTACCAGGTGCACCAGGTGTGGGCAGGCAGGATCCAAGTGTGGAGGGGCCTAGTGTGGGGGGATCCAGGTGTGGGTGGAGAGGGTTCTGTGTGGGGCAATCTGGGCGCGAGGGGGATCTGGATGCACAGTGGCTTGTTGGGTTTTTTTGGGTGCAACAGTAATGGGACTCTGCAGGGGGATCCAGGTGAAGGTGGTTGAGGCTTGGCAGGGGGGTCTGGGTGTGGGGAGCTCAGTGGGAGAGTCCAGATGCTGGGGGAATGGGGCTCAGTGTGGTGGGGATCCACGTGCAGCTGGTTGGGGCTCAGTAGGGTGGGGATCCGGATGTGGGTGGCTCGTTGGGGAGGTTTAGGTGCAGGAGGAGTGGGACTCGTTGCGCGGGGGGGGGGGGGTTGGTTCTGGGTGAGTGTGTGGGGGGGTGAGGCTCTGCAGGAGGGTCTGGTATGAGGGGGTCTGGATACACAGGGAGCTAGGGGGGATGGGGGAGCAGCTCCCTGTACAGTGATCTCTTCCCCGGCAGCTAAGGAGTGATGGGTGCAGGAAGCGTGGGGGGGGGGGGGGGGGCAGGGAGAGGGAGGCCAGTTTGCAGAGGTTCCTACAGCCGGGGGAGAAATCTGGGGGTGGGTCTGACACGGCCCGGGATGTCGTGCAAGGGAAGAGGAAGTCCCGTCCTCCCCAGCCCAACCGGAACTAGCAGCTGAGCCTAGCACAGAGTGGGAGCTACCAGCCAGGTCTTCCGCAGTCCTGTCCCCCGCCCCACAGTGATTTACCTCTCTGCCAGCTGCCCGAAACATACTGCTGGGGAGGGTCGTAGACCGCTCTTGTGGTTTCCCTTTGCTTCCTCATCAGAAAGCCATTTTTCTGTGGGGAAGCAAAGAAATCTGCAGGGGACATAAATTATGCACATGCGCAGTGGCGCAGAACTCCCCCAGGAGTAATGAACAGGAAATTCTGGAGTAGGACTAGAGAGGTTATTTTACCTCTGCATTTGGCACTCGTGTGACCGTTGCTGGCATCCTGGGTGCAGATCTGGTTCCCACAATTCAAAGAGGATGTTGATAAATTGGAGAGGGCTCAAAGAAGAGCCACAATAATGATTAAAGGATTAGAAAACCTGCCTGTTAGTGACAGACTCAAGAAGCTCAATCTATTTAGTTTAACAAAGAGAAGGTTAAGGGGTGTCTTGATCAAGTCTGTAAGTACCTACACAGGGAACAAATATTTAATAATGGGTTCTTCAATCTAGCAGAGAGAGGGCTAACACGATTCAGTGGCTGGAAGTTGAAGCTAGACAATTCAGGCTGGATATTAGGTGTAAAATTTTAACAGTGAGGGTAATTAATCACTGCAACAATTTACCAAGGATTGTGGTGGATTCTCCATCGCTGACCATTTTAAAATCAAGATTGGGCGTTTTTCTAAAATATCTGCTGTAGGAATTATTTTAGGTAACTTTTCTAACCTGTGTAATACCGGAGGTCAGACCAGATGATCACAATGGTCCTGTCTGGTCTTGGAGTCTATTAATCTATGAAGAGTAGGTGCCCTTTGGCTTAAGAACTTTCCTGCATACTCCAGCTGAGGACTGTCAAGGGCATAACCTGTTTTCCTGCCCTGGAACAAACCCGCCCCACCTGAAGACAAGCTAGAGCACCACACTCCAGAGATTACCAGGTACTGGAGGCAGTCACCATTGATAATTAATCCTGCCAATTCAGACAGTTGGACAGAGCCAGCACTAACCAAGTACTGGCTAAGAGAAAGGCAGTGCTCTGCTTCCCCCACGTCCTGTACTTGCCAAGATTCCAGTGGAGGCTCCCCATTGACTTGTGCAAGTGTCACGGTACACAGTACAGTCAGAAGTACACCACACCCAGAGCATGAGACACCAGAATTGGTGCCACCACAAGATGGGTTTGAGTCAATGGGGAAGGACAGAGCATAAATAGCACCAGCAGGGTCTAGAGTTACGGGAGACAGGAGGTGCTGCAGGAAAGGAGGAAGAGGAATTGGTCTGGAGAAGGTAATGAAGAGCAAGAACAGAAGCTCTCTTTCATAACACCAGAACAAGGGACCATTCAATGACATTGAAATGTGACAAATTCAAAACTGATAAAAGAAAATCCTATATACAGTGGGCCTCATTTCCAGAGAGAGCCTGTGGACCTCATTGCCAGGATGTTGTTGAGGCCAAGAAGTTGGTAAGATTCAACGAAGGATCGAGAACAAGAATATTCAGCATTACAATGACTAATGCTAACAAAAGAAATTTTGGCAGGGGGAGATATAAAACTTGATGCTGCAGGGCTTAACCTGATCTCCAATTATATAGGGTTAGAACAAGACATTCGCACGGGAGTTCAATTAGCCCACATCTGCCAGCCAAGGGGGTTCATGCACCTTCCTGTGGCATCTGGTTCTGGGGCTGGGCATGTCAGAGGCAGAATACAGGACTAGATGGACCAGGGGTCTGAGCTGGTATGGTGTCTTCCTATGTTCCTGCTTTCCTCCCCCAAAAGAGTATTAAGACAGAGGTCTAGGTTTTTTTATTGTAAGTTTAAACCTCTGGACCCTCTACTCCCACTGAGCAGTTACTTTTACTTCACTCGTCTCGTCTTGGGGGCCCAAACTATTATTAGTAGCAATTACTTGTTTTGTAAGACACAAAATACTTTTACTGCACTAGACAATTAAACCCAGCCCCAAAGAGTTACTGTCTACAAGAGAAGAGTTCAAGCTGAGTTCAAGCTCTGTTTTTAGGACTCTGTCTTCATTTTCCCTGAAGACCCTTTCTTTTAAAATTGGCCCCTTCTTCTATGCTCCCTGGGTGTATCAGAGCCTCATCTGCCAACTTCACTGACTAAAATCAATGTCGTTGTTTTTATTCCCATTGGCTCTGGAGAGCCAAGCTACAGCAGAGGGAGCAAGAGTCGGTTCTGGCCTGCGTACCGTCAGAACCGTTAACTCCCCAAGCCTTATGGTACAACCTACCTTGACTCCTGCTCCCAAGGGCACCTTGCAGGGCTGCCAGTTAGAAAAATGCTGCTTATAAACCAAGCGCACCTGATCTAGAGTCACTGAGAGACAAAAGACCTGGAGAGCACCACAACGCCTTTTTCCTATGAAGACAGTGAGCCAGCAGGGCCAGAGACCGAGCTGCTCAGATGGAGGCAGCGTCCCAGCTCAACTCTAAGCAAACTGCTCCAGTCCCAAACATGGACTTACCCTGGCTACATGCACAGGAACAATCCTACATGGGGCACAGAGAGTCGATCACAGAGAAACAACCCGGGAATGTCCAGGGGCCTGGATGTATAGTCCTTGCACTCCCAAGGCCCATTCGGTGTTGCTCTGGGCCTGGGGCAATCGTTCACACCTGTCCAACACAGGTGTGAAATGCCACCATTCGGATTTGGGGGAGGGAGTTTATACTCACTTTGCACTTGTGTAGATGACTCCCCCAAGTGCAGGGCAATGGTGAATCTGACCCCAGTGACTGTAGTGGAGGCTTTGGGTGGGCTAAAAATGTAGCACTGGGCCCCAGATCCCTGTCCATCTCATGAACTTCTCTTTTGAATATTGTATTTAGCCCTCTGCCCTTGCAAGGCTGATTCTGTATTCACATATTCCTGTGGTACAGCAGGTCTGGAAAACCTAGAACCACACCACACCAGAACCGCTCTGGTCTGAAGGATGACAACAGATGAAGCCAGACTGCACTGGAAATTTGGATCTAATATACAATTTCTCTCTGCCTCCAAGCAGACTATCCCACTAGCATGCTGCATGAGCTGATGTATAGCAATCAATATTATGGCCCAAATAGTTGGGTGGGAAAAAAAACAGGTGGCAATAGAAAACTAAGGGAGGTTTCTCTCAGTTTCCCCATCAGATCATGTATAGGTTATCCAGGGAAGTTGCATCCCTGCAGAATTAGAAGGGTTTTAAACTCACCCATCGGCAAAACTCACCACTCCCAGAGTTTCACATAGATCTTGGGCCAAGCCAGAAGCAAGGGCTCTTTGCAGTTAATCTGATGGTGGAAGATGAATGGAGAGCACCCATCCACATATGTGGATCCCCACTGGAAGTGGCGTCAAGGGGAACACTGCAGCAGAGGCCTCCATTCCACAGCCTCTGGACAGGGATGCAGTATGTTTCCTCTCTCTGTCCAGAGGCAAGGGTCGAGGCCTATGTTATTTCCCCCACACACACCGAATTTGCTCCCCACCTGGGTTTTTCATATCTACAGGTCAAACTGATATGGTTGTTTTAGTGCTTCCTAGCGGCCTGTCTGCAATGCCATCATTCACGAGAACTACTGGAGAAAACTGCTGCTGCTGACTGGCTCCCAGGAGAGGCACGACGTTTAATGGCTATTGAGCTTGGGTGTTTCAATTTGCAACAAGTGCAGTGGTGGGGTAGCAATACAGCCCGTGGGCCAATTTTATCCCTAGGGTGCAATTTATCCTGCCCATCAAGGATGAGTGGACCTATTATGTCTGGTTTGTTCATTAAGTGGATTGACACTGCCTGTCTCACAGCCTGAGCAACAGGCCTGGTATTTTGAGCTTCTAGAGGACGACAAGATGGAACTTACCCAGGGCTGAGCAAGCATTCAGTTGCCTAGCAACCGCTCCATCCGCTAGGTCAAGCAGGAATCCAATCAGGAGTAGCCAGCAAGCACAATGGTATTGCCTAGAGGAAAAGAGCAAGGGAAGGACATTAGTGTCTCCATAGCTACGTCAGGTTCTGAGGTTTTTAACAAGCAACAAGAGCATTAATCTTCAGGGTTGCTGGGAGACACCCTGTGAAGCTGGAATGTGCATGGCTCTGCATCAGTGCAGGAGCCTGAAATCAGAGCTCACTCCCAGATGTTCTGTTACGCCTCTGCCTTTCCCACCTCCCAGGCCATAGCTCCCCCAGGGGCCGGGCCTGACCCTCCTGGTGCCTTGTTCACCCAGGCTCTCCGGAAGGGGACGCAACACTTACAGAGGAGGAGCAAATTCCACTCGGTGATGTGGGGGAGACAAAAGTCCTGTCCCATACACATGCCACTTGCTCAACCATGGAGGAAGGTGACCATTGACCTTGACCACAGACAGGGGCTCATGGGCTGACAGGGAATCAGGTACAGTCCTCCCTCGTTAGAGGATAATCACACAGGAGAGGAGGAGGAGGAGGGAAGTCAGTAGTGTGTCTGGGATGCCATGGCCTTGACCAAACCACATTAAAGTGCGTAAGAGCTTCCCAGAGAGATCAAGCAACCAAAACACATTTGGTAGGTGAGTGTTATACGGTGCCTCAGCAGAGTGCAATCATTTTTGCAGTGCAAAATAAGTCCCTCCCCAGCTCTCCTGTTGCTGTCCCCCTCAATGGACCTACGGATCTCCTGCACTGTCGTTCCAAGGGCCCCAGCGCTTTTAGTCAAGTTGTGCCTCTGTCCCTCCCGGGTGTAAGAGGAGGACAGAAATGGGTCCAGCGGAGTAACCGGATGCTGACCAGCAGTACAGTGCTGCGACTTCCTGTGCTCTGCGAGTGACGGTCAGATCTAGCCAAGCCAGGACTCATGAGCGGCAGGTCTAATAGGCGCAGCCTCCCCTCGTGCAGCTGCAGCCGCCAGACCCTGGTTGCAGGTTTGGTGGGGAAATTTTTGCTTTTTATTATGCCCCATGCAGGTTCTGGGGCGGCTGAGGAGACAGGCTGTGCTACTCAGCTTCCTGGGTTTATCAGTAACTCGCTGGACTCCAGGGAGATGACTGACGAACCCAGGAAGCTGAGTAACACATACTGCCTCTCAGCCGCCCCTGAAGCTGCATGGGGCATTGCAAAAGCTCAGGTTCGTCTTCTGGAAGAAAGAAGAAGAGAAGAGCTTTTGACTTTGCAGCTTGGGGTCTGTGGCGGCAGCTCTAGCCAGCCTGGGGCTCCTCTAAGCAGGTGGGCGGGGACCCTCAGGGCTCTGGCTGGCATGGGGCTCCTCTGGCTGGGGGGGGGGCCTCAGAGCTCTGGCTGCAGAGGGGGGCAAGGGGAAGGGTGGAGTGGGGGTTAGCCTCCACGAAGTGGGGCTCCACCCACGGCATCACTGCTTTCATAAGCACCGCATTTATTAATTCCTATGCACCAGGCACATCCCTTAGGCTGCTGTAGTACAATCTCCATTTGGTTGCTGTGAACGGGTACAAGATGGTATCCAAATGCAACAGAATCCCTGTCCTTCGAGGAGTATTTGTTCATCTATCATCCCCATCTACTTAATTTGTTGTGTTCACTTCACCTTGAGGGAGAAAGGGGAGCATCTCTCATCCAAACAGAGTTAATACATTTCCCTGCAGGTATTCGATGATCGCAGAGGTTCCTAGATATGATTCATAAAAAGGGCCTTACCAAATTCATGGCTGTGAAAAACGTGTCATGCACCATGAAATCTGGTCTCCTGTGTGAAATCTATTGGGGGGAAAAGGAAGGGTGGCAATACTGTCACCTTCCCCCTGTGCTGCCTTCAGAGGTGGGCAGATGGAGAGCGGTGGCTGCTGGCTGGGCACCCAGCTCTGAAGGCAGTGCTGCCGCTGGTAGCACCGCAGAAGGGTGCCGTCCTTACCTCTGCGCTTCTGTTGGCAGCGGCGCTACCTTCAGAGCAGGGTGCCTGGCCAGTGGCTGCCGCTCTAATGCCCACCCTACAATAGTCTTGACACCCCCTTTTGGGTCAGGCCCTCCAGTTTGAGAAACGCTGATGTCTAAACACATCCACAAAATTTGCTATTTATGCCATGACCAACCCGTGAAAACTGTGTAATTTCTCCACCATTTATGTAGACCCCTATTCATAAATGGGATTTTTGGGTGCAGACCCCAAATTATGTGGTTTCATACTTCTTAGAAACTACAGTAATGGGTGCTACAGAATTATCCCCAAATTAGGTACTGGGGTGTCCTATTCTGTTCTCTCTTGCACAATTTTTGTTTGCACCATGTATCAAAATGTTTGTATTGTAATTTCCTCGTTTTCACTACACTGCACACCACGAACTCCTGGCACTTTGCAGTACCAGCCAGGCTGGAACTCGGCTCCTCCAGGTACGAAACAGAGTCTGCTACCACTTGAGCTAAGTGCCCAATAACAAGTGTTTCTGTTGATTTTATAGGCTACATTTTTGGTTTAAAAAATGCCCAAGCCTAAGTTTTGGGGCTATATTGCTTGACATCTCCCTTCCCCCCTCACTTTAACAAACATAAATAGTGTAATAGGGAGCCATCTGTGTTACCACAGCAGAGTCATGTGCTCCACAATCAGAGCTCTAGTGTGCCAGGAGCCAGCCATGCTGTAACCAGGTCACATAACGAAGCTAAAGCCTGGCATGTGACCAAGGTTCAATCACAGAACCTTACTCTGGTCAGTGGCGCTACCCCACTTTACACTGATGAGAAACCAGCCCTTTTACTGAGCTGTAACCAAACATCCAACTCTGGTTGTGTAGCGGCAGCTACACACTAGACTGCCAGGTTGGCTTTGCTCCTGGAAAATGTCTCCCTGTGATTCCTCCTCCTGAACGAAACACAGCACACAAGCCATACCATGTGGAAATAGCACTGCATGGCCCAGGAGTTATTTGTTGTTCTATTAAAGACTATTTTGCCTGGAGGACAAAAGTCTGGGACGAGCAGCTCTTTTCTTTTTATTCTATTTTATGAGCAGAAATGATTCCGTTTGACAAGCCCCGATGAGATTTCAAACCCCAATTTAGCAGTCTGAATGGAGGCAGATCCCTACAGTGATCTCAACAGGAGCGGTATCAGAGTAGGGCTGCAGGACTGGGCATTCAATTCCAGATGCACCATATAAATTAACAAGTGATAAAGTCCAGGGAATATTTTTAGCTGGGTATCCTTACAGGACAATGTATAAGGAAAGGCCTTTTTGGCACCCTGCAGAAATTTATGGAAACTCCTACTCATACGGGCAGAAGACAACCTTGAGTATATTCCCCTGTGCCTGTTTAACTCTCTTCAATCCCTTCGCTGCTTTGTTACCTCATCAGGTCTCTTTTCTTTCCTACCTACAGTGTTGCTTACTTAGCCTGGAGGAGGAACCTTGGCAGCTCACTGATAATGCAGTGCAGAGAAATGTTATGCTACATGGGCCAATTCTTATCCTGAGTTACAGTCCAGGCATTCCACTGAAGTCCACAAGGGAGCAGAGGGTGTAAATCATGGCAGGACATAGCTCAGAAATTCCTTGAGGCAACAGCCATCCCTCACCAGCTCTGATAGCCATCACCTTGGAGATGTCAGGGGAGGAATGCAACCTGGTCACCTTAGGCCACGCCCACACGAGGGCAAAGTGTCACGTTTTGAAATGCACATGTGTTAGTTAGCTAATGGTTTGTCTACACAGCACCGCAGTGCAGCTCAGGGGGTGCAAACTGCAGAGCGCACCAGAGTTGCGCTTTAGCTGTCCCCTGTGCACACTGTGGGTGTAAACTAAAAGGTTCCTAGTTCACATTAACACAGTCCTGTTGGAAAGACGACTGGATTCACGTGCACTGGGTCCCTTTTGGTTTGCAGCAGGAGCATCCACATAGGGCAGTTAGTGTGCAGCTCTTTGGTGCGCTCCGCCATTCATACCCCGGTAGTCTTTTCAAATGTAAACATGGCCTTAGTGGCCCTGACTCTTCCCCCAGTGGAGCAAATGGAAGTTCTCATTGATTATAATGAGGATTCCCTGTCCCTCCCTCCACCCCTGCCAATTATGCAGTCCCTCCCATGAAACCACACCACTCTGTGAAGCCCCAGACCCAGACATACCCATTTAGGCTGCAGAGGATGGAAGACAGACCCATGATCAGGTTAGCCATAGAGAGGGCATTGGCGACATTCTTGCGGACAAACTCCAGAGCCTGGGCTCGGCCTGCTTGCTCACTCAGGAACAGCTTCTTAAAGTGGTGAAATATACCTGGAACCCAGCAGGGGGAGACAGAGTCAGGACGAGAAGACCTTTGCCGCTGCCTTTCCAAGAGGAAATTATTTAAGCATAGATCCTTGAAGAACAGGAGAAGGCCCAATGGATCAGCGTTGAGTCTATAGTTAAATTCCCCAAGTATCTGTGAATCCGTTCTAGGGTCAAGCTGAGGGAGTCTTAGAGAGGGCGAATTTTATTGTGTGAACATGGAGCTAGGTTTTTAATGGAGATCCTATTGCAATGTGTCCTGGGACACAGAACTGCTGTTAAAAGGGGACAGGAGCTTCTTGGCCTTATAGGTTTTTTTCCTTAAATAAAAGTAAAGCCAATAAAACGCTAAATACCAATCGCAGCCCAGTTTGGATTTTAAAGAGTTGATGCAAAAGTGGTGGAACGGGGGACAAGGACTAGTGCCCCCCAACTCCAATACTCTATATTTAGATCCTTCCTTCAAAAGTTTGCTTTTGGGACAGCCTTACAAAGAGGGGAGTTTTCCTGCTATTGGTGTGTAAATTAGTACCTGACTGTTGTTCTTTGTGGGGAGACCTGAGACAGCCAGCAGTTCCTCTGCCATTAAAGGGGCCAGCGCTCATCTTGGTGCTTCCTTTGGCAGCTGTCAATGCTAACGTGCCAGCCTGGCTGTAGCCCTTCTGCCCCACATCATGAGACGATTAACATGAGATTAGCTCCCAGAGGTGGTGTTTTTTAAAAACCATACATGCTGCCCAGAGTATTTTCATGCACTTTCAAGCCTTAGTTTCACACCTGCCTAATTACTAGGCACTGCATGTCCTCACTCACTCAGCTCTTGCGATGATCTGGCCATTTGCAGCCTTTGCATTCTTATATATACACACACACGTGTATATATTCATAGGGATGGATGTCTTTTGCCTTCCTTGGTCCCTTTAGCCCCCCTCCCCTGAATAGCAGGTGACGGAGGGGAGGAAAGACTGCAACAATAAGATGTTATCTCAGGTAGTAGCCCAGAAGAATTGCTACCTCTATAGACTTCATAGGAGGTGACATTCCTGTGCAGGGGGCTAGCACAAAGCCTACGCACCACTGAAGTCATCAAAACTGGGTTTAAATGGAGCATAGGGCTTGTGCTGGCCGAAAGTGATGGGAGTTTATGCACGTTAGTTTTGCAAGAGATTGGGGGGCAACACATCAATTGAGTTCTAGGCCACCGCAGCCAAAGATAACATCACAAATGAAAGCAATTCACTCTTCAGATGTTCAGCCCAGTTGCCCCATTAGCTTTCATTCACCCCATTCTATAACCACGTGCCACAATTATACAATTGAATATGCATTTTATAAAAAGCTTATCAGAAAATTCTTAAAGCTGTTTCTGCTTTACTCCCCCACACCCAACCACTAAAACAAACATTATTTTTACTTAGGAAAAAAAACCAAAAACCAAACTTACAATAAAACCAACCCCACGTTTTAAGCTCTATTTATCTTATATACCTATAGGGCTACTCTTTAGAGAAAAGGTTAAGGGTCATGTCCTACTAGTGTGTTTTGCACCCTGCCCTTGACGTGTTTCCAAAGCCAGGCAAGTTCATGAGATTCTTCATCTGAAAGAAAACAGCATGTCAGAGCAAAAGCCATCAATGTGAAACGAGTCAGATTGGTGTATACGGCTTTACCGCCCTCCCTTCAAGCCCTCCCAAGGCTCATACTGGGACAAGACAGTAAAAGCCAGGATCTTGTAAGACACATCGTTATCAACGGTTCACTACCACTTGCTCTTGTGAAAACAGATTTCCCACGAGGCAGCCATTGGGCCCCCACTTGGAGGTGCCATCTGCAGTCAGGCTTATTCTTTTTAAACTTCAGTGACCTGCTCACTTGTTCGCTCTTTGTACAAAAGCACAAGTTAGTTTTTAAAATAACTGTTAAACATCCCATCAAAACTGTAAAGCTGTGTCCATTCTAGGCAAAGTCAGAGGAACAGCGGGAACTAGTCCACTTAAACGTAATACTTGAGCAGATAAAACATGCACCTGGAGGACTACGAAGTCTATTTACCCCACATTACAAACAGCCCCATTTAGATTAACATAAAACACAGCAAAAGGTTGTTAGAAGAGGGACCATTTACATCAGTGGGCGCATTTGAAATGTTTTATTGACTAAAACAAACTATTGTCAAATTAGTGCTCATGAATCACTGAAATGAGATACCTGCTTAAAAAACAGACGGACCACTCCTACTAACAAATCTCCCAAGATAAAAATGCAGGAATGTTTCCTGTGCTCAGGGCTTGTGGGGAGCAGTCAATTACATCCAACTTTTCAAATGAACTGGCTGAAAAATATTCTGTAAGAAAAAAAAAATCTAAAGAACAGACAGATTCTTTTGTAACCATCAAATGCTGAACAGCTGGACTATTGGTTCTTTTAGCATCTGTTCCATTTTTGTAGGTCGTGTTCTTTTACCACAAGCTAAGAGTAATGTCAAAGGTTACAGACACCATGGAAAGAGAGGGAAGTAACATACAAGAAATCAAGGTGATTTCCATATGAATTAAATGCATGTTTATTTGTAGATTTGGGACCAAATTTGCCACCTCACTTTGGATGCTCTGTACTATTACAGTGATTAAAAGCAGCAATAAACCCATCTTCAACAACCATTTAAACCAAGTTTGCAGCCACTTAGCTCCTTTAGGCTGCTGTGGTGATGCAAAGTGTACTGGTGATACTGGCCCATGATATTTGCAGGGATAAGGCTGTTTACAGGATTACACCCATGCACTCCCACACAATTCAGTAGATGCAACCAAGGGAAGAGTCTTGGCTCTATCTCGAGTGCTTTTTTAATTGCACTGCTGGTTGGAGATTGGGAACAGCAATGAAGAAATAACATTTTTAAACATATTATAATTGCACTTTAACATTTCATCTCAGTCATTTAAAGACTCCAATATTACGGTTTATCAGAGGAACAGAAGGCCACCTATAGGTACAAACGCCCCCGCCCCCACACAAAAACGGGAGGGAAGGGCAGGAACAAAAGAAAAAACACCCCTGCCCTCACTTGTCCACCTTTGTGCAACTATGGGAACTGAAAACAGCCAATGGTAAGAAGCCATTTCAATCATTTTGTTCAATTGCTCATTTTATTCTCTGGGGCAAAACCCATCCCTATGTAACACCATGGACTTTAATGGGTTTGTACTAGGCACGAATGTAGTTTTGTATGTTACAAGTCACCTGGCATCAGATCCTGTATGTATTGGGCATTCCATTGAAAACAACGGAGGTTCTGGGTTTTCAGCCACTGAAACCCAGCCCCGGGCAGAAGGCCCACTTGCAAGGGCCTACGTACCATTTAAATCCCATTTAACCCTTGAAAATAGGGTTTATGGAGGACTTAAGAACACCACAGTGCCTTGCAAGCAGCCCTCCGTACTGGGTGAGTATCACCCAGAGTGCCAGACTGAGCCTGCTATTCGGAGAGTGTTTTCCCGGGTTACACACATTCCACTTTGTACCCATTTGCTTTGTTTTATGTTAATTCACCTGCATTCTATATTTTCCAGCAGGAACCTTTAGCACTGGGACTTGGTTTCCTCTATCAGTTAGAAGGGAACTTGTTCTCCCTCTCTATTGCAAGGACAGTGCAGCCATGTTGCAGGGAGAGTTGCAAAACATCTCGAGCTTGCCCTAGCTGGATTTGGTGTCTACCCAAGGTGAGATTTTTGTCTCCCCTATGTAATTTTGCAGAAGAACCTCAGGTGATCCTTGGAGGAGTCCTATTCAGGTACTGACCTAGCCAGATCCTATTTAGCAACATACTCTGGAGGCGCAACTGCAAGATGGGCATAATATAGTGCATGTTTTATGTGCTAAAATAGTATTTTAAGTGAACAACTCTCTTCATTCATATCCCAAAACACCAGTTAACAGCTCCTTAGTTTGGTGCAATAAGTGGACATCACAATTCATACTATACCTCTCAAATGGAACACATCTGTGATGTTTAAAGACAAAAAAGACTTCTTTGCCTATAAATTATTCCATCATCAGGTACTATTCCCTCTGCTTTTGAATTCCTAATGTATTGAACACTGAACATTCACACACAACCCTTCCCCTCCTCAATAATCACCACCCGCCTCATTTTATTTGTTGCTTTTGTTGGAATTCAGCAGCCAAATGCAACATTTAACAAGAGACCCTCACAGAGTCTTAAATTTAAAAATCTAACCCCTGATATCCAGTTTTACTCCTTTAGCTTTTCCAGCTGAATTAAACAAAACACTTAAGAAATATATTTAAGGAACAACCCCTGATGGGACAACTGTTCTCCCCCCAACCGAATGGCCCTTTCCCCATCTCTATGGTTTTCTGTCACAGTTGAGAGGTAGGTCAAAAATTATTGCAAATGTCATGAAAGTGTTTTGTGTTCATACACACAGGTGGATCTAGCTCATGCTAGAAAATTCCCAGAATGAGCCTTGCAAGTGTCTTTTGCTTAGATGCCAATATCGTTACAAGTCCAAAATTTAAAAACATCCAAGATCTCTGCTGGGATTTTTTTCATTATCATGGTTTGATGTACAACAGCTGTTCTCTCGCATTATGAGCTTCTTCAGAAGAAACAGAACCTCTGAACTGAATCTGCCAGGCAGCTCCTTGCTGGGTTTTTTTATTCTATCACTGATACTGGCTCAAGTTTTATTGATTATGAAACAGTTATTTTTATAAGGAGCATACAACAGGGTCTTGACTGAGTGTTAATGGAAACCTATCAAAGACAGACGGGCCTGATTTCCCCCTCACTCACACTGGTGTAACTCCAGAGTAACTCCACTAATGTCAGTGGAATTACACCAGCATAGATGAGATGAGAATCATGCCCTGTGCAGTCCTTCACACCCGGGCATGAAATCCACCATGTCAGAGGTCTCCATTCACTTACACTCACTTGCATTCCCTACTCAGGCAAGGCTCCAATTGACTTTAATGAAGCTTTGCAGAAAAAAGCCCTGAAGAATCCAGCCTTTGCACACTAAACCTGATTAACTCTTGGGATGAATGTCACCCCAATCCCAAGGGGGCCTGTATAAGCTTTAGAACACCACTAGCCCCATAACTAGAGGCCTTGTTTAGGCCCTCTGCACTGAGATGACTTTCACTCTTTAGAACCTCATTCTTACAAGAGAAGTTTGAGAAAACAGAATATCCTAAACCAAAATTAGGGCATTCAGGAGATGTGTCTTAAAAAGGAGGGCTGAGCAGGGTTGTTACATAGATTAATTCTTTGCATCACTCCATAGTTGTAGGGGGACTGATTAAGTCAGGGCATTAAATAAAGAACTCTGAACCTATTATAAGCCCGTACGGTGACATCGATGAAAATCCAGGCTTATTAAAGTAGCCTCAGAACGGTCACCACTGACCCTCCTTCAGCCCACAACATCTGGAAAGAAATGTCAGGAAAAAATAGCATGATATATTCCTCAGCTCCACAATAGCAGCCAGCTTGATGGTCTTCAGCCAGATGACAAGTGAGTAGCCTTGAGGGCTGCCTGGTGAATTTCAAGATGCTTAGATAGAAATTCTTGGTAGTTGTTATCCAACAAAGCAGCCATCAAAACTGATAATTCACTAGACGCAGGAGACAGACCTTGCACACATACATTATACCAATGGAGTTCTCGACAGCGTGACAGAGAATGGACTCCACAGTGTAAGTTTTAAAATTATTTGTCCTCTTCCTCTCCTCCCACTTCCCTGCTCCCATGGAGGTCAATACAAGTTTTGCCATGGACTTTAATGGAACCGGACTGGGCCCTTAAGTTATAGGACCTGATTCTCATCTCACACCAGATGCATACAAGTCTAACGTCCACTGACTGCAGTAGTGTCCCTCGTTAGTCATTCTGGTGTAAGTAAGAGCAAAAACCAAAAGGAACTCCACTGAAGTCAAGCTACAGTGCTGTAAAACGGATGAAAGTGAGAGGAGAATCAGGCCCATAGACTTACGTTAACTTCTTGCAGCCAAGTCACAAAATAGGGACAGACGTTTAGTTTAAATAAGCTAAATCCTTACTCCAAACTCCCCTTTGATTGGATTCTCTCTCAGTTTTGCTGGTGTAGATCCAGAGTAACTCTGACAGGATTACTTGTCATTTTGGATTTACATCAGGCGAAATGAGATCCGAATCCAGTCCATTAACTTCAATTGTCGGAATAAGGGCTGACGGATATGGCCCACAGAAGTGTATTTTTGAAAATAATGTTTTATTCCTTCTCCCATGATTTTCTTTCAAGTTAAATATCAGCCCATCCCCTGAGAGTTAAAACTTAGTTCTTCTGAAGAGCCCTGTCGAGTTAATGAATACTCCTGGCCCCATATGAACTGTGGGGTTACTAACCACCTCAGAGTTGCTGCAGACAGGAATCCTCCCCAGCAGAAATCTTGGATTTTAACAATCAGTGAAAACAGAGAAAAGCAGCAACAAAAAGATTAGAATCTTGATACCCAACAATGCTTTTGGCATCACAATGGCCGGCTGCTAGCATCAGCAGTAACAGAACATGGAGAGAGGGTGCTCAAAGGGTTTAAAAAAAAAATCAAGTATGAAATTGGCATTTCTTTACCTTTCTGTTGTAAAAAAGGGTTTATCCACTGGCCTCCAGTAAGGCAAGTTTGTTCCACTTTTGAGCAGTGTCTTTCACAATAACCTGTGTACACTTGCATCAACTGTGATTACGTGGGGGAAGGAGGTTAAAACATTCAACCAATGAGTGTTAACTAACAACATCCCACTCCCATGTCCACAGGGCCGGATTCTCCTATCACAGCAATGAGACTCCATTGGTTTCAGCAATGTTTCCCCAGTGTGACAGGAGGATCAGGCTCAGCGTGTCTGGCGTGGTGTGAGGCAGTCTAGCCTCCCCGCATTTAAGGCACAATCCAGCTCCCATTGAAGTCAATGAGTCTTTCCAATGGGGGCCGGATCAGGCCCTCATGCCATATGGGCCACATTCTGCCTTTGGATGCACATGGGCCTCTCCTGTGGAGGTCAATAGGAGTTCTCAGCGTAGGCTAAAGCAAGCTGGGCTCCTGCAACTTCCCTTTAATTTTTTATATCCATGTGCGGAATGAATTTTGTTATGTGCACCAATAAGGAGGTGATGTGTAGTGGGGTTGGGGCCGAGGGGTTTGGAGTGTGGGAGGGGTCTCGGGGCTGGGGCAAGGCATTGGGGTGCAGGGGGGCAAGGGCTCTGGCTGGGGGTGCAGACTCTGGGGAAGGGCCAGAGATGGGGGATTTGGGGTGCAGAAGGGGGCTCAGGGCTGGGGCAGAGGGTTGGGGTGTGGGGGTGAGGGCTCCAGCTGGGGGTGTGGGCTCTGGGTGGGGCCAGGGATGAGGAGTTTGGGGTGCAGGCTGCCCCGGGGCTCTGGGGGAGAGGTCACGGTGCCTCTCCCTGCTGACAGTAGCTCCGGGGCCAGGGGAGAGGCCCATGGCAGCCCTGCACGCCCCACCTTGCTCCCCTCCCCCCTACCTCTCTCCTCTCCAGGCCCCTGTGGCTGTGCACCTGTGCGGCCCTTTATTGCTTGCTGTGCGGCCACGCAGTTTAGAGGGAACTTTGGGCTCCTGTATTTCTGAATACAGAACACCATTGCTAGAGATACGATAATGCCTCTGTTTCTTGGAGCATTTCCAACGTGAGCTGTCCAAGCCAATGAGCTCATTATAGATGAATTGTCCCCAAGAAAGATCAAGGCAAATCCTCACTAAGTCATCCGGGTTGCAAACAACACATTGCCTAACCTCTACCCCTCTACAGAGAAAATCTTCTTGTGGAAATTCCCACTTCAAGTATTCCTTTCTCTGAGTTTCCAATCCTGAATTAAAAAAAACAAAATGCTAGATCAGCAAAATGATATTGAAAATGCTCAGGGAAACCCTGGTGAATCTGAAAAAAAATTCTGTCTCTCTCCATCCAGCTAACACTCGTTGGTGCCAAGAAAGTGTCTGAAAAAGGGAGCGGGGGTTCTTTGTGCACAGTACACATAGTACTATGCAAGTGGGCTTCTTGTACGGCTGGTTTATTTTAATTGTGACATGTTTTAATGTGGCTTTAAAAATTGTTGCTTTTTGTGGCTTCCTGCAGGGACAGGTAGACAGAGAGCAAATATGCCTCTTCGTATAAACTGAAAACAAGATGGCCAAGTTCAGATGATCCACAGTGGAAGAGTCAGAAAGATGTTTAAAACAATAAACTAGTTCTAGGATAGGTTTAGATTGTATTCAAATTCAATGTAAATCGGGCAGGAGGCACTCTTCTGGCTGAAATGAATATAGTTATTGCTCATAATTTACACATTGGCATATTGAAAAGGAAGTGACAAGAGAGAATGCAGGGTTTCCCCCAAGATTTTAGGTAAAGGTGTGGACAAAGTTCCCAGATGTCTGAATATGCAACCCCAAATGTCCAACAGAGCATAAGTGGCTCCCTGTGGAGTTAGTTTATAGCTGGTTAAGAGGGGAGCAAAGGCTTTACGGAACAGAGATGAATGGGAGGAGTCGGTGCAGAAAATGATGTCACCAACCCCTCCTTAGAGCTTGGGGGAAACCCTGCAAAGGAAGAGGAGAGCAGGGAAGGCTCTAGAAGGTTTTCCAGTGTCCCTGCTGGGCATGCTCAAAGTGGTGCCATTGAGCAGGGGAGACAAATTCAAAGTCAATTCTAAGAGCATGCAGTTTCACCTGCCAGGAAGCCATTGTGGCCCAGATGCTCAGGTGATGTATACAGGTGTAGCTCCAATGACTTTGTGCCAATTTGCACCAGCTGAGATCCTGGCCCCGCAGGTGGTAGTTTTATAGTCTATGAATGACTGGTGACCTACCTCTCTTACAGGTTCAGACACAAAGTATGCCTGCTAAGGTGACACACACATCCCTTATTTGTCCCCTTCACTCAATTTTATATGGGCAGTGACAATTCTCCACTAGGTAAGAGGGAATCTGAGTGACTTGCAAAGGAATAGGGGAAATGTGTCTCATAGGTAAGTGGAAGGAGATTTTGCTTCTTGGAATAATGTTGCTGCAGTAGACTCCTATGAAGATTAAGTGGTGAAATTATATTTTTATCTCCAATGAAGCAACTGTTTGTGCTACCAACCCAGAAGGGCCATCCTGCATGTTAGGGACCTACCATATTCTTGATCACCACCTTATACTTGAAAAGAGTCATCTAGATTTCAAAACATGAGCTTTTTTATGGTAGCATAAGAGCTTTATGACAGCTGGCATGGGTTGATGCAAAGGCTGAGTCTAAGAACCCCTAAAAACTGTGGTCAGACTAAATTAAAGTAACTCCTCCCACCAATTTGGAGAGCTAAACTCAGACAAGCCAGCATGCTTAGATGCTATGATCAATACATCTCCCTTCAGTTAATCCCATTAAAAGGGACAGCCTCAAGGTTGTAGATCCAAAGAGCTAACCTATATTTGCAGAAACCTACATAATTCATTAACAGCTCCATACTTATATGCTATTTTCTCAGATAAGAAAAAAACCCATGCAAGTCACCCAGCAGCCATGCATGCAAGTTTCAGAGAACATAATTCTGATATGGCAATTTCAGTATCAAGCTCCCAAAGGGTGATTAAGCAGCAAGAAGAAAAATGGGACTTAAAAAACCTCAGTGTCCTTTTAAAGGACAGATTTGCAGTAAAGTTCCCCTTAGTCTCACTATAACTAGTTTGGTATGACTTCAATTAGCTCAGTCTACCAAGCAAAAGCCTTTCAGCAAAGTTACCTTTAAAATATGAACGTGCTTCCCCCTCTCTCACCTGTTCACAAAAGCATGGAAGGTGCTGCTTACAATGCAAGTTATCAATTTTCAGCCACAATTAAACGAGACATGTCGCACCCCTGTTCTCCAATAATACAGTGGCAAGGAGACAACAGCCTAATTTTCATTCCCTGCCTGCATGATCATCCCCAAGGACCTGCCTCTTCACTGTCTTACATCTTGCGCAGTCATTTACTCCTATGCAAATGGGTGTAAAACACTAAACTTCTCACTCCCATAAACTAGTGTTACTCAACAGTAACACCAATGAAGTTAATGGCATTACACTAGCTTTTCACCACTTTAAGTGCAATCAGAATCAGTCCCACAGGATTTAAACACTATCTCTGCTAACGCCGTTGTTCATGCTGATGTGAATGGGACATAATTAAGAAACTGTATATTCCTCTCCAGTCTATAGCAAGGCCCCCTGATTTCTCTGGGACACCAGTGCCGAAAAGTAGAAATTCTGAAGCAGCTTCAGGAAAATGTTGTGGTTTCTTTTAAAGGCTTTTTTTTAAATTTACATATGAAAATGCTTCACACAATCACTATGATAGCTCCTGCATTATTTAGATCTACATTCAAATGAATTTGTTTTACACCCCCACAATATTTGCAATGCACTGTGTATTGGCAACTCAACCACAGTGCAGAAGATGTCAGGGAGAAGCTGAGGTTTTGGCAACTAGGCAGGCATGGGCTGAACATATTACATGAATTCACTTGCTGTAGTGAAAGAGTTAACAGCAAGAGCATTTGAATTTTCATCATCAGCCATTTATAGCCAACACGCCACAGACATGAATGGGGCTAGTCACCATCTCTCAGATGCTGTTCCTGGCTGGCTGCATAATCAGCAAGACAATTCTGCATTGATGTAGGCTCAGTTCACACTTAGAAGGTTATCTTGCAAACTCAGGGGCTAGCACTTTTCAAAAAACAAAATGCACTTCTGTGGCACAGGACAGATTCTGTGACACTGTCAAATAGATGGGTATAATTAGACCTATTGAGACTGGGGAGACACCCAAGGCCTGATTCTGATCTCACTTATCCTGGTTTTACACCACCATAATGCCATCGACTTCAAGTGGAGTTTGCCCTGATTGACAACACTACCAGAGAGAACACAGTCTGGGCTCAAGGTCACAAGAATGATTCAGGACAAGTTTCAAAATGACATCCCAGGCACACAGGCCAGGACAGCACGGATGTATTGCTCTCATGTAATCCTTCCGCAGCGTGGGGGGGAATTCCACCCATGATTAATTTCAGAAGGCAGGTATAACGTGATGCTGGTATCTTAACCCAATGGAGAAACTGCTGCACTGAGAGGCCGTGAATGCTAATCTCATGCTCCAAATCCAATTTCAGTCATTCTGCAATCAAGCAAAACTGGAATTACATTTTTAAAAGAAATTTAACCCCCCTCTATTCAAACCTTGAAGACAGTGTTTGTGCACGACTCAGCTACATCAAATGTATTCCTTGGCCGTGAGAATAGGGTCCAATTCCCGTTTCCCAACGCAGTCACCTCTCTAGTGCAAAGCAGACTGAACTCAACCCTTACCAACTGCACAGGAGTACACAATTGCTAGTTCAAGCTGACTGCAGTCTGCTTTAGGCTAGCAGGGGAAAAAAGAATAGTAGGAGAGAAGCAGTTATCACATGAGCCAGCTAGATTCTCTCATAAGAAGCACACGGCAGCCTCTCTATTTGTATACCTCCAGTGGAGTGCATGTGAAAAAAAAAAAAATAGTCAGAGACATTTAAAAACTAGCAATATCACGCAATTCTGATACTGTAGGGCCCATTCAGGAGAGGATTTCTAAGTAAAAATGCTCTCTGGGCCACAGACTGTGTTTTAGGAGAACTGGAGAAATGCTAATTCAGAACCTGTGTTTTCCGACTGTTTCCTCATTATGTGGAGGGCAGCATATTACGGCATAGGGAACTGCGATCTTGGAAGGTAACTGTAGTGGGGGAGTTGTTTGGTAGCTAGTAGTTACGTGATCATTAAAAATCAGTTCATTAAAATCAGATTGTTAAAGTTCAGAAGTAAAGATGGATCATGCCCAGGAATGGCTGTGTGAAAAACCTTCTAGAACACAGACATGGGAGGAGGAAAGAGAACACTCAAACCTATGTTAAAAGAACAACAAACAAACAAACCTCCAGCAATATCAAGGAAGGAATTTTATGGACATCACAGAATCACACACATTAATGTTAAAAATTACAGACCAAATTCTGCCTTTGGATGCGTGTGCACAGCTCCTAATGACTTCAATGAGATTCGCATGCACCCATCCAGCGCAGGATGTAATTATTTGGCTCCTTGGTCAGCCTATCACAAACTGAGACAGAAAAGGCCCTGATCCAAGAGCCGTTAAATTCCATGGAAAGACTCTGGATTCCAACAGGAAAAGGATTGGGCCCCAAGTTCAAGAAGAGAGTCAGGCTTAACTTTCAATCTCCAGGCTTTGTTCCTTGTCAAACCAACACTTACATTGCACTTGTGTGTGTGTGTGTGGGGGGGGGGGGGGTATTTTAATACACACACACACACACACACACACACACACACACACACACGTTAAAATGACACTGCGACCCCAGCAGGCCAGGCTGGCCTGAGTGTTAAATGATTATGTTTAATATTTTAAGCTCTTTGGGGCAGAGACCATGTCTTCCTATAGGTTTGTACATTAAGTGCAATGAAGTCTCCTGCTCTTGGAATGACAGGAGCCTTTGGATGCTACCACCATTAATAAGATATCAAGTTTTATTTTTTCCATGAAGTACTGAAAAGAAGGGGAATGACTTTTGGCTGGATTCAGCTTTTTACACCTTGTCTCAGTTGTACCAGAGTAAAAAAACCTCAAAAGCCAGTGGATTGTTAATCATAAGTAATTATTAAATCTTACATCTACATGTTGTGTAGTTCTTTATGTGGCTAAGCCTGGTAGGCCACATTTCAGCCCAAGGGCTGGCTGTACCCTTATACTTTGGCCAGGGGGAGAGGGGGAACTAAAGTCACCAGGAACAGGCAGGAAGAAAGGGTGTGGAAAGCAGGGTGCGGTGACTCTGCTCTGTGCTCCTTTCCTCTATAAACAGTCCCTCCACAAGCATCCACAGGGCTGGGGCTCTGCGGAGTGCGATGGGATGTGCTGGGACCAGATGCTCCACATTAAGCTGGTGGATTCTGAGAAGAACTCCAGCTTCCCCTTCACCTCCAATTCCTCGTCTAGGACAGTATGGGCTGAACATGTGTGGGAGGTGCAGAGCCAGTGACAGAATGGCTTCTGAAGGATCGGGCGTTGGCAGAGGGGGAAAATGGGGAGCCCTATCTGCCTAGGCCACAATCCCAGGATCTCTGGAGTTGTAGCCTGAAATCCTGAAGAACTACCAGACTGCAACTCCTTCCCTCAGCTCAAACTGTAATCAAAGCCAGAAAAAAGGTCCCATTAAGAAGGGCAACACAATTTGCCAAGAATGACCAGAAGTGGATGAAAAGTTTTGAAATTCTAACCCCAAAATAAGTGATGAGCAGAGGGCGTACAAAAACGTTCACAAATTCCCCCCATTTTCCAACCAGCTGCAAGAACTACTGGACAAGCTTGGTGGTTGTTGTCTCTTTGTGGTTTCTGATCTAAAATGAAATCTTCTTTTCTACCCCCGCCCTAATCTATACACTAACACACCTCTGGCAACTAAACATCCTTTCATGATAAATGGAACATTTGCTCCATGCTTCCTCTCTGGTTCCCAAGTTGTATGGATGCTGGTTTGTTTGTTTGTGTTTTCAGTGAAAATAGAGCTGGGTCAGTAGATCAGTGTGCAGAAAGAAGTAAGACATGCTCAAAGTTTTAAGAAGTACTCACCAGAAGGGGGCGACACCATCCACATCTTTGCTGAATTATTATGGGATACTGCACTCTTCTACTACTGAAGACTAATAAAAACATTTATAGAGAGGTTAGATCATGCACACAGCATCTAGTTATCATTGCCCAAATTGTTCATCTCAATTACCAAATGGGTATTATAAAAGGCCAATCAACTGGGGAAGGCTCTGCCAGCATCTAAATACACCCACTTTGTGTGTGACTTGTGACCAAAGCAAAACAAAAAACACCGTCAAGAAGTGCCATTGTACCAAATACCCAAACTTCCCTCGTGGCCGGAAGTACAAAAGCTACACTCCAGAGATGGGCATATCCTTTGGAACTATACAGCTAAGCATTTCTGCTTACTTGCACAACACTCATTACCACTAGGACAAAGCTTGCTTCACACTGTTAAATAAACAATGCTAGACTCCAGATCAGCTGACAGAAGCAGGCTCAACTAGCAAATAGATTGCTTGCTCTCCTGTCTCCTGTGAAAGCCCCCACCGCTGTGCTTCGGGGTAGGAGCATTTGGTTCTGGAACTACCTGAAATCAAAGCGCTGAGATTCTGTGCATGCGTTTGAGCTTTATTGGTCATTGCTGCAGGACGTGGGGCAGGCTGGGTCTTCCAAGGATCCTAGATGAGTTGGGGGTTTAAATCCCACTGATTCAGTGGGAGCAGAATTCCTAACCCAGCCTGCACTAGGCTCAGAATGAAACTTCTAGGACTGATCCGGGGACAATTCCACAGGGTATTACGGTCATTACTGTACTCTGAAAGGAAGATTAGTGCTTGTGCAATTTCAAGACCAAACTTGCTTATACAAGAGAATCCCTGAGATTTGAAAGACAATTTACTAAGCCTAGAAACACACTGTTAAGGGGGGGGGGGGAAGAAACACCCCTTCCCTCTTACAGAGAAAACCTTTAAGGAAACTGTTACTCTTACTGTATCTATATGTTAATTAAGTGGCAGAGATGAACTAAAAGTGATTTTGCTTTAAGCCCGAAGAAGAGTTTACCCTCTGCTGGATCCAGTTACACTTCCCTGCAGTCGGAGACTTCCCTGGTATTTCCACCCCGCAGTGCATTGCATTTCTGAAATCCCAGGGTTCATCAGAGACTGCTCTGAGGTTTCGGAAGTGCAATGTTATCATTCTAGAGCATCAAGACGGGGAAGTGCAAGGATGAGTGAATTGAGGGACAATAGCAGATGGATCCTACCAGGCTTGGCCTTGACTGCCCAGGGCACTGGGGGTGGTAGTCTAGAGGCAAGGAATAGGGCGGGGCTGTGAGGCCAGAGAAGGGAGATTGGGAAAATCTGGGGGAGGCAGCAGGGCCCAAGGGTGATGGGGAGTCCAGGGAGGCAGCAGGGACCAAGAAGGATGGGTGGGAAGCCCGGGAGAACAGCGGGGATCGGGAGGATGGATGAGGAGGCAGCAGAGGCTGGGGTGATCGGGGGATGGGGGCAGGACTGGGGGGGGGGGGGGTCAGTGGGAGCCAGGAGCGATGGGGGTGGGAGCAGGGGAGGCAGTGGGGGCCAGGAGCAATGGAGGGATGGGTGGGGGGCCAGTGAAGGCAGCCGATGCAGGGGAGACAGCAGGGACAGGGGCAATGAGAAAGGGGGAACTTGCTGCAGGCAGCTAAAATCTCCATACACATGGATCTGGAAAAGTGGTGTGGCGAAGGGGTGCAATCTGTCCTCCCCTAACATTCACATGTGACAGCTTTTCAAAAGTTTAGAGGGAAAGGGAAGGTCTGAGCTGGAGTTTGGGGATGGAAGGGCGCTCAGAAGGTTGGTGTAGTTCAGAGAAAACTTTGGAGCCACCCTCTGGGCCATTCTTCTTGTGTCTCACACACACACACACACACACACACACACTCTCTCTCTCTCCCCCCCCCCCTCCCAGCTTGTCAGGTAAAAAACTCGCAAGTGCTCCTTCTAACCCTCAGAACGCAGGCTGGTTTTTACTGGAGGGTGAGAGTAGATTTTTAGCCACTAACTCCCTTTGAGCAGCTTAATCCATCACAGGAGCACCACTTCCTTTGCAAGAGACACCTAGCAAATCCAGTGCCCACGGCAACGGAACCAGGAGGAAAAAGGCCCCTGACTGGAAGGGACCAAAGTGATCAGTTTGCAAATCACTCAGCCAGCGCTTGGTTTATTGCCCTTTGGCCTCGACAGCACGAGCACTCTCGGGTCACCCCTACCCCTGGAAGGGAAAGGAGGAACTTGGCTGTTCAACTGCGCCCATCTTCTCTAAACTCCTCCCGGGCCCTGCCAGTCTTCCACTGCTCAAGCTGCAGGCTGAGATCAGAAGAAAACCACAAGTTTTCCTCCGGGAAGGCTCCCCCCAGGGAAAACAATGAGCCAGTGCCGCAGGCCCCAACCAAACGGGATCATGATAAACTGGCTCATCCGGGCTAGGACTACCTGCAGCCAAAGCAGCCCAAAGCCGTTCCCAGGCTAAAGGAGATTAGAGGCGAGGAGCGAGCGCTGCCGGTGCAGCCCAGGCTCGGTGACCGGGGGGACCCTGGGCCCGGTTCTCCTCCCACTGCCCCTCGTGTAAATCAAGGGAACGGCACCAAAGCTACCGGCGCGAGACTGGTGTACAATTAGGTGACGGGGAGGAGACTCTGGCCCTGGATTTGCCGGCCAGCTTCCAGGGAGCGAGCTTGGCACGGACGCAGGCTCTGCCTGTCCTGATGCTGCTAACGCCGCGCGGAGTCACGCCTGACTCGGGGGCGGGGGTAGAACAGGCCCGGGGCGGCTCCGGCGGGGGAAGCGGTCGCTGTGTTATGCCCCATGCAGGTTCCGGGGCGGCCGAGGGGGCGGGATGTGCTATTCAGCTTCCCGGGTCATCTCCCTGGACTCCAGCGAGTTACTGATGGACCCCGGAAGCTGAGTAAAACATACGCCCCCTCGGCCGCCCCGGAACCTGCATAGGGCATAGCAAAGCTGCTTCGGACGCAGCGGGAGGCTTTTCCCCGCAGCAGCTTGGGCTCTGCGGAGGGGAGGCGCGGTTGGCCCGGGGCAGCTCCGGGCGGGGGCGAGGGGCTTCGGCTGGACCGGGTCTCCGGGGAGTGGCGGGGGGGTCTCGGGGCTCCGGCCGCGGGTCTCGGAGGAGGGGCGGGGGGGACTCGGGGCTCCGGTCTCGCGGGAGTGGCGGGGGGGTCTCGGGGCTCCGGTCTCGGGGGAGGGGCGGGGGGGTCTCGGGGCTCGCCTTCCCAAGGGTGGCTCCACCCGCCGCCCATGTTTGCCCCTATTGCATTCAAGCACTGTCCACAAACACAGACGCATCCTCACAACACCCCCACCGTCCTCCGGCATCCAGCATCCAGGCATGTTACCGCTTTTAAGGATGGGAAACCGAGGCACAGAGAAGTGACTTACCCAAATCAATGGCAGAGCCAGGGTTCGAATTAAGCGTTTCTTTGCTCCCAGCCCTGTGCCGAAAACACTAGCCTGACGCACTTCTTTATTTTATAACCAATCCCCTTCTCATAAATGCCCTGAGTCATGGAACAGGGTGGGGCTAATTCACAGGACAGAATGTTTTGCAAAACACACTGGATTAGTGGGGTGGGAGGAGCGCTGGAGATAGCGGGAGAAGTGGTTGGACCAGGGTTTACTGCCTTCCACAACGGGGCCGGTCCAAGGGGCTGGAACTGCAGAAGTGGGAAGACACTGGTGCACTGAGACCGCAGGTATGTTTACGCTACAAATGCACAGCCCCAGCCCCGCCGCTACACTGGTGTAGTGTAGACACTCCAGGTTTTCCCATCGCTGCCATAAACCCACCCACTCCAGACGCGGTAGAGCGATCAGTAGAAGAATTCTTCCATCCACCCAGCTGCATCTGCAGCGAGGGTGAGATCGACCACCTCCATTGAACAGGACTGAAGTTTGTTATAGCGCTGAGCGATGTCGCTAGGACAGCAGTGGGTTTCTGTCTAGATTTCGGTTTGTGTCGTTTTAGGTGCAGTTTGGTGTTTGTGCCTGGGGTAGAGCAGGGAAAGTGGCCAAAGAAGCAATTTTTTCCCCTGCGAAATGGGCAAGACCTGTAATGCCTTCTTCAGTTCTGAAGATGCAGAGAACAGTTTTGCAGCGCTGACAATTTTGGTGGAGAGCTGGGAGGAGGCGTTCCCAAGGGAACGTAGTTGGGGGCCTAGATAAAACCCTTCAGAGACGGGGTGAGGAATAACTTGGCACAAAGACATTGAGGGACGTGGGGGCAAAGGCCCCACGCAGTTATTGGGTTACTGCAGCTAAGATCACTTGGGGGTAACATGCCGTGCCTGAGGGTGTGAGGAAGGGGGTAAGGAGTGGGGACGGGGGAATAGGCCGTGCCTGAGGGTGTGAGGAAGGGGGTAAGGAGTGGGGACGGGGGAATAGGCTGTGGCTGAAGGAGCAATAGGCTGCTACTAAGGGGGACCAAGGTGGCTGAGTGGGGCCAATGGGGGTCAGGGGACAACAGGCTGAGTCTGGTGGGGCCGAGGGAGATGACAGGCTGCAGCTGGAGATGGGGCCGAGCGGGGTGAGAGCGAGACAGGCTGCGGCTGGGTGGAGGGGGATCCAGAGGGTGAGGGGGAGACAGGCTGCAGCCAGGGGGAGGCAGGGCTGGGGGGGGTACCGGGTTCAGGGCTGGGGGGGTTGGAGTGATGGGGACAGAATGGGGGTGCAGGACAGGGGAGGCTGGGGGCAGGACTGGAGTGTAGGGTTGGGGGAGGACAGGGTGCGGGGATGGGGGCAAGCCAGGAGTGCAGGGCTAGCTGGGAGGGGGTCGAGGGTGCAGGACTGGAGGTTTGGGGGTGATGCGGGCAAGCCGGGGGTGCAGGGCTCGTGGTTTGGGGGAATGGGGGAAGGACGGGGCGCAGGGCTCCCCCCACACGGGTGCTCGCAGACGCTGGGGAAGCTGGACAGCGCCCGCGGAGACCCGGACCCGCCCATCGCCCGGCCCGGCCCCCAGCCGCACTCACCAGGGGCGCGGGGCTCCGCACTCGGACGTGGCTCGGGCTCCAGCTGCTGCTCCCGGCGGCCCCGCGGTCGCTTTTATACCCGCTCCCCCCCCCCATCCCCGGGAAAATTCCACAGGAAGTGACGGCCGGGGCCTCCGGGAGAGGGAGGGGAAGCAGCCCCCTGCACCGGGCCCAGGCATCCCCTTCACCGCTTGCCAGCAGCCCTTAGAGCCCCTGTACACCTGCACTATGCCACCCTCAGCAGCCCCCTACATCTCCTATGCCTTCCCCCAGCCGCCCCTATACATCCCTACTATACTACCCGCAGCAGCCCCCCCACATCTCCTCCCCTTTACTGTTCCCCAGGAACCTCTGTACACCCCCTGGGCTGCCCCCAAGCAACCCCTTTACTACCACCAGGAGTCCCTTTATCAACTGTCACTATATCACCCCCAACAGTCCCCTATACATCCCTTTATCTTGCCCTCAAGCATTCCCATACTGCCCCAAGCAGCCCCTTATACTGCCCCATGCCACCCCCATAGCCTGCTATATTGCCCCCATACAACTCCTAACAACCAATTATACATCCCCCTTTAATCCCCCATGCTGCCCCAACATCTCCTTATATACCCTCCAATACAATCTCTCTACTGCCCGACAAGCAACCCCGTGTACATCACTCTATAGGTAACCTTCCCATACTCACCCTGGAGCAGTCCGACTGAGGTAGCCCCCTTCATTTCTCCACAACAGCCCTCCTGAGGCAGCTCCCTTGCTTAAAAAAAATTGGAATTGCCCATGATATTTTTTTAATTTAGCACTGAAATTGTATTAACTTGCTGTTTAAGGACAGGTGGTTGTAGATAGAGAAGGTGAAAAGCAGCTACTTGAAAGTCTTCTGTTTGTTTGCAGGCCTTATTTCATTTCCAAGGGTGAGGAGAAAACCTCAGAGACCATCTACATTAGCACAGAGTTCTGCTCACCAACAATCTCCTTTTTATTCACAAAGGGGACTTGGGGGTTGCTATGCTCAGCGTTGGAGAGCCTAACTTTTAGGTATCTTGCTACCTCGTGGAACCCACAGCCCCCAGTGAGGCACCTAGACAATGCATGGGGAGACTTAGTGAGTGAGGCACCTAGACAATGCATGGGGAGAGTTGGGATTCACAGGAGCCAGCCTGCTAGCCAGAGATGGGGCTGGCCTAAGCCCCACCCTCAAAGAGTGGGTGTGGATCAGAGAGAGCACTCATCTCTACTTTGGGTTCTCGGCTGTGAGCCCTTTCCTGGAGTTAGGTGCCTAAGCCCTTTCCTGCAAAAAGTGTGAGAGAGAGAGAGAGTGTGTGTGTGTGTGTGTGTGTGTGTGTGTGGCATTGTTACTGTCTCCCCTTAGAGCTTTTAGCCCAGGGGCCAGAGCACTCACCCAGGATATGGGACCTGGGTTCCAATCCCTGTGCCCCAAGGCATATTTAATTATGTATGCACCATGGAACTGTGTCAACAGAAGCAATTGAGCAGCCCTGGCCCAAGAATACCCCATAGGCCAGTGGTCAGGGCACTGTCTGGGGAGGTGGGAGACCCACGTTGAAATCCCTTTTCCACGGCAGGCAGAGGAAGGAAATGAACCCAGGCCCTGGGTGAGAGCACTAACCACTGAGTTAAACGTTATAAAGGGGGGTGTTGGCGGGGGTCCAGCTCCCTCCTCCTTCTCAGTTCCCAGACAGAGTTTGCCTAAAATAACAGTCCAGAGTCCAGTCTGCAGGCAATGCGAAAGGTTTACTGGGGCTAAACAAGCATATTCCAAAGCCCTTCACACCAGTCAGGCTTATCTCTATACGCCGATAGAGTTTTCCTCTTTCCCTCCCCCAACTACAGTTCTAGACGCCGATAGAACCCCCTTCTTCTCCTGACCTCTAGCTCCGCACACCGACGGAGCTCCCTCTTCTCCCCCCTATTCTTGGCAAACTGAATGATACTTGTAATGCCCCTGCCCTGGTACCACCCCTTTCAGTAGATGGTCGTGGTCCGTTCTGGGGAGTCTTGAGTCTAGGGGCAATAAGACCATCTCTTTCATACTTGACAGGAGGGATAAGGAGCGAGGTTACTTTTGGCCATGGACACTCTCTCGCGGACTCAGTGTCTCTTCCTTACACCTTCCAACTGCGGGGTTACCATAGCAGCCCCTTGCTCGATTGGGTCCCCTTATCTTCTCTTATTACTGAAAGGCAAGGCTATCAGCTCGCTTGGTAGGGGGGAGGGGGTGCAGCCTTGTGCTTTCACTTACATTCTCTTGCTTGCTTATTCAGCCTGTTTAAATTAAAAGCAAGGCCAGAAGCAAGATTATGATTGTGAAGTAAATAGGATAAAGTCTAAACATTCTTCTAACAGGGTGCTTCCTCCTCTGGTGGCTTTGTGTGGGTTTAGGTACACCCCCCCTACCCCTCCCCACCCTTGGGCCCTGTGGAGGAGATAGGCCTAGTTTGAGGATCATGCTGGGGTTTAGGAGTGAGGAGAGTGCCTAGACCAAGGCAGCTGTCCACCTGTTCACTGGCAGAAATGTAGGTATCTATGGGACTTTAATGGCTGAATGTCAGCACCTTGGAACCTTAGGTACCAGTTGAGTGGGGTTTTTGAGGATCTCAGTGGGGCTGATGTCCTTTTGTGGCTCTAGTCCAAATACATTGACTATTGAGGGATGAGAGGTGTAAAGCTCAAATTACTACATACTATTTAAGGCCCCATCTATGCTTAATTAATGTTTTCTGCAGTGGCTATTAAACATAATTTAAAAAATACTTCAGGTCAAAAGGGTTTTAACTTCCTTTGGCCCCATCCATGTTGTGCAACTAAAATTTGTTAGCCTGAAGGGTTTTCAGGACTGCTTCAGGAACCCTGGTTAAAATGCAAGTCTGGGATTTTCAAGGAAGCCAGAGAGTTAGCTGCCCAAATTAATGAGAATTGGACTCCCTTTGACTCCTTTGAAAATCTGAATCCAAGTGTGTTTGATTGATCTATGAGCAGGTAGCCAGAGAAACATCCACTCATATTTTGGAAATGTTCTATTTTTCATCAGAACCAAGTAGATCTCCCCTACTGATGTTCTGAACCAAGTTTGCCAACTGACCAGTGTGACTGAGATCACAATTCCACAGTCACTGCTTCTGAGCAGGGGTTGGACTAGATACCTCCTGAGGTCCCTTCCAAACCTGATAGTCTATGATATTCTATGAGGAGTGGATGTTATCCTCCACTTCAGGTCTTGGTAATTTCTCTTAATTCTTCTGGCTGATAATGCATGGTGCAGATGAGGCAGTGAAAATATGTATATGGCTTCAGGTTTTAATTGCTTAAACTCGTCAGAGATTAAGAGCCCATTCCTGAAGTCCTTAATCAAAGGTCCCTGCCGAAGTCAAAGTCCGTGAGAATGTTGCCAGTAAGAACTTTAGTATCATTAAGTCTTTTAGAAGTTGTATTTTGCTAGGATTGATCAAAGCTGCACAGAATCTATGTTGGTGCCACACTGGTTCTTCCCAGATTTGCCACTTTCAGTACAATTCTTTGGGATTTCAATTGCCTGATGTGAAATAAACTGGTAATCAAAACAAGCTACTTCATCTTCTTACCTGCTCCACGCTTTATGATGATGAAAGCAATCTGTTTTGTTATTCATTAGTTCCTGATGCAGTTCATCCCGGTTATAGTTCAGTGTGTAATTAAGTTCCATAGATATTTTCCTGTTTGCTGGCTATTGAGAGAGTGACATTTCTTCACAGGTTAAAATTTCATTCTCAAAATCATAGTTTTTGGTGACATTATATACAGCTTCCTCTTTTATCCCTTTGTTTCTTTTTCTTTTTCTTTGTACACCAGTTTGCCAGGTTCGTCCAGCTCTTCTTCTCTGTGCTTTGTTTCATGGCTTCTCTTCATTGCTGACAGTTTTTCCTGAGAAAAGCACTATCAAGAGTCAGTTGTCTTCATAGAATCATAGAATATCAGGGTTGGAAGGGACCTCAGGAGGTCATCTAATCCAACCCCCTGCTCAAAGCAGGACCAATCCCCAACTAAATCATCCCAGCCAGGGCTTTGTTAAAAACCTCTAAGGAAGGAGATTCCAGCACCTCCCTAGGTAACCCATTCCAGTGCTGCACCACCCTCCTAGTGAAATTTTTTTACCTAATATCCAACCTAAACCTCCCCAACTGCAACTTGAGACTGTTACTCCTTGTTCTGTCATCTGCTACCACTGAAAACAGTCTAGATCCATCCTCTTTGGAACCCCCTTTCAGGTAGTTGAAAGCAGCTATCAAATCCCCCCTCATTCTTCTCTTCTGCAGACTAAACAATCCCAGTTCCCTCAGCCTCTCCTCATAAGTCATGTGCCCTAATCATTTTTGTTGCCCTCCACTGGACTCTCTCCAGTTTTTCCACATCCTTCTTGTAATGTGGGGCCCAAAACTGGACACAGTACTCCAGATGAGTCCTCACCAATGTCGAATACAGGGGAATGATCACGTCCCTTTATCTGCTGACAAAGCCCCTACTTATACAGCCCAAAATGCCGTTAGCCTTCTTAGCAACAAGGGCACACTGTCGACTCATATCCAGCTTCTCGTCCACTGTAACCCCTAGGTCCTTTTCTGCAGAACTGCTGCCTAGCCACTCGGTCCCTATTCTGTAGCAGTGTATGGGATTCTTCCGTCCTAAGTGCAGGACTCTGCACTTGTCCTTGTTGAAACTCAGATTTATTTTGACCCAATCCTCTAATTTGTCTAGGTCCCTCTGTATCCTATCCCTTCCCTCCAATGTATCTACCACTCCTCCCAGTTTAGTGTTATCTGCAAACTTGCTGAGGGTGCAGTCCACACCATCCTCCAGATCATTAATGAAGATATTGAACAAAACCAGCCCCAGGACTGACCCTTAGGGTACTCTGCCTGATACCAGCTGCCAACTAGACATACTAGACATGGAACCGTTGATCACTACCCATTGAGCCTGACGATCTAGCCAGCTTTCTATCCACCTTATAGTCCATTCATCCAGCCCATACTTCTTTAACTTGCTGGCAAGAATACTGTGGGAGACCGTATCAAAAGCTTTGCTAAAGTCAAGGAATAACACGTCCACTGGTTTCCCCTCATCCACAGAGCCAGTTATCTCCTCATAGAAGGCAATTAGGTTAATCAGGCATGACTTGCCCTTGGTGAATCCATGCTGACTGTTCCTGATCACTTTCCTCTCCTCTAAGTGCTTCATAATTGATTCCTTGAGGACCTGATCCATGATTTTTCCATGGACTGAGGTGAGGCTGACTGGCCTGTAGTTCCCCGGATCCTCCTCCTTCCCTTTTTTAAATATGGGCACTACATTAGCCTTTTTCCAGTCATCCAGGACCTCCCCCGATCGCCATGAGTTTTCAAAGATAATGGCCAATGGCTCTGCAATCTCATCCGCCAACTCCTTTAGCACCCTTGGATGCAGCGCATCCAGCCCCATGGACTTGTGCTCATCAAGCTTTTATAAATAGTCCTGAACCACTTCTTTCTCCACAGAGGGCTGGTCACCTCCTCCCCATGCTGTGCTGCCCAGTGCTGCAGTCTGGGAGCTGACCTTGTTCGTGAAGACAGAGGCAAAAAAAAGCATTGAGTACATTGGCCTTCCTGATTTCACTCCTGCATGCCTGAGCAATATTTTTATACTCCTCCCTGGTCATTTGTCCAAGCTTCCACTTCTTGTAAGCTTCTTTTCTGTGTTTAAGATCAGCAAGGATTTCACTGTTAAGCCAAGCTGGTCGCCTGCCATATTTACTATTCTTTCTACACATCGGGATGGTTTGTTCCTGCAACCTCAATAAGGATTCTTTAAAATACAGCCAGCTCTCCTGGACTCCTTTCCCCCTCATGTTATTCTCCCAGGGGATCCTGCCCATCAGTTCCCCGAGGGAGTCAAAGCCTGCTTTTCTGAAGTCCAGAGTCTGTATTCTGCTGCTCTCCTTTCTTCCTTGTGTCAGGATCCTGAACTCGACCATCTCATGGTCATTGCCTCCCAGGTTCCCGTCCACTTTTGCTTCCCCTACTAATTCTTCCCTGTTTGTGAGCAGCAGGAGACTCCACCAACTGGAAGGCATGTTCTCTCCACAGGTACTAATGTGGACAGTGGACTAGATGATACATCTGAGGGAAGGGAGTCCCCAGCAGAAGCGCCGGCAGGGAAGCCCCAGCACCTTGACCCTGGCATTGGAGGAGCTCTCGCACCCTGCCGTGGCCCCGGGGCCATGACAGGGGGAAAGAGCTTTTCTGGTCTTGGGGCCTCAGTGGGGGGTGGCAGAAAGGAGCAAACGGGTGGGGCTGCAGTGGGGGGCCAGAATGACAGAATGGGATGGGGCTGTGGGTGGAATAGGGGTTGGGCTGCGGGGAAGGGGCAGAATGGGGTGGGGCCATGGGCAGGGCCGCAGGAGGAAGGGGCAGAACGATGGCAGGCCCACAGGTGGAAGAGGTGGAGCAGGGCCATGGTTCCGGCACCATGGCCCCCCCACTTGCTCTGGCCCAGGGTCCCAGGAGACCTTAATCTGCCTCTGGACCCGGTTCAATTCCCCTCTCTGCCAGAGGGGGAGAAAGGGTTTGAATGGGTCCCACCTCTCAGGAGTGCTCTAACCACTGGGCTCTGGGATACTCTGCAGTGGGGCTCCCTCACTCTCTCCTGCTGTGGATAAATAGTCTCTGGGTCAGAGAGTGAGAATGACTCTGAAGCCCAGGAGTTAGGTACCCAGCTAGGAGGTGGGAGACCCAGGGTCTAACCCCCTGCTTCAGTCACTCTTACATTTCTTTATCCAGAGTGGGACAGCTTCAGCTGGAGTGACTGAGGGCACCTCACATTAAAGTATCACCAAGCTCAGTGGTTAGAGCATCCTCTGAAGAGGTGCCAGATCCCACTCCAAATCCCTTTTCTCCCTGTGGAAGAGGGGAGAATTGAACCTGGGTCTCCCACATCCCAGGCGAGTGCTTTAACCGCAGAGCGAAAAGTTTATTAGATGGCTACTACCTTCCTGTGCAGCCATATTTGGAATGGGACTAGATCCAGTAGGCAGCCTCTGTGCATGCCTTTGGGATCGGGCCCAGCACATGAGTTAGGTGGCTGAACACCTATCTTCCCCTGGTTTGTAAATCATCCTGGAGTTCAGGCTGGGAGATAGGCGTCCGGACGCCAAGAGGAAGGCAGAAACATAGGCATCTAGGGAACTATTGAAAAGTTAGGTGTTGAATGAGTTTAGGCGCCTACAGGTTCCGTAGGAGTTTTGTGGATGGCAGTGGAGCCAAACTGGAATTTGAACACCTAAACCTGAGATGTAGGCACCTAAGTCTGGGGTTTAGGCATCTAAGTAGCTTTGTGGATCTAGGCCTTTGTCTCCCAGTTCCCCATCTGTGCAATAGAGATAATAGCACAGCCCTGCCTCACGGGAAAAATATGTTAAAGATTGTGAGGTGCTCAGATCTCCTGGTGACTGGGGCCAGGTCAGTACCATAGCTCGACATTTCAAATATCAGTGTTCCATGTATGCCAGCCAGCCAGCCAAAACTCACATTAACACCCTTCCCACCAATGTTTCTGTCATTAATCTCCAGATCATCCCATTCATAAAACATCTTAGTCTTCTAAGCATTGCCTCCTTTCACTATTCCTCTAATGATGATCATGATTAGAGCTCTTTGAATAATTTATTGTGTATATTCATTGCAAGTTGTGTCCTTTTTTCATCAAACAATTATTTGCCAACAACTTTTTTCCACTATCCAACCAGTTGTAATAGTGTCTTCTTCACTGGTGTAGAGCAGCCAGTGGAATACCTCAAGTCTTTTCAACACAGATTATTTTAACTATCTCTGCTCCAACATTCTCATAAACTCTTTCCTCCATAACTTGCTTTGGCTGCATTCCATGCTCTGCAACCTGGTCATGGGCCAGCAAAAGTGCCTTTGTGTGAGGCAAAGCATTAAACTCCTGCTCATCTTTCTGCTGACTCGTTTTCAAAACACCTTGTACAAACAGGGAGACTCCAAATCTGTACAAATCTCTTCTGTTTTTCTTGTGCAATTTGCTCACATATGCTGTGATAAAGCTCTGGGACTGATTCTCTGTGTATTTTACACAGGTTTGCAGCAGCATAACTCAGCTAGCTTGGTTCCCCATTTCCTGGCACCTTGTGTCATCATTTATACCTGTATAAAGGTGTTGTGTAAAATGCTACCACCTCAGAACTCTCCACCCACATCAGTGGTAGAATTTTACACTCATTTGGCACAGGTATAAGTAGCTACCTGGATTGCAAGGCAGGGGAATTGGGCTCGTTGATTTAAATGGAATTACTCCTAATACAGAACAATGCACACAAGGGGAGAATCAGACCTTGTGTATCTTAAATGTAACCTGGGAATGGTCATTTTAGACAAACTGTAAAATGACAGTGAGATCCTTTTGTCTCCATGGGTCTTGAAAAGTGGGTGATGATGGGCTGAAATGAAGGTAACGAATCTTTGGTATCTAGTAGTTTCACAGCACAGTGAAGTCTCCAGCATAAGTCCTTCCTGGAAGATTGAGAGCCCCTTACTTTAAGCAAAAACAATGAGGAGTCCTTGTGGCACCTTAGAGACTAACAAATTTATTTGGGCATAAGCTTCCGTGGGCTAGAACCCACTTCATCTAGCCCACGAAAGCTTATGCCCAAATAAATTTGTTAGTCTCTAAAGTGCCACAAGGACTCCTTGTTGTTTTTGCTGATACAGACTAACACGGCTACCCCTCTGAAACTGTTACCTTAAGCAGTTTACTTCTCAAGTAATCCCATGAATGGGCTATTTGAGACGTGTGCTACGACTCAGGATGAGTTAGAGCATCACAGTCTAGCTCCCTGGGTTCAGTATTGGGAGAAATCTGTGCCGACTACTTCAGCATCATGGGAGCATCATATTAAGGTCCTTGTTTCTTCACCACTTTCTCTCACCAACACCTCATGACCTTCTGCTGCAGTCAGCTAAAGGGGGGGCACATGACCTGCACATTAAGGACAGCTACATTATTCAGTTGCGTCTGTCCCATTGATGACTGGAGATAATTTTTAAGTCTTCTGAAGCTGGAGAATGAGTTCAGATGATACAGGCACAGCGAGAAGGATTCTTATACATTTGCAGTACTCTGGAAACGTCGTGCTTCCAGAGTACTGAAAAGGAGTCCAAGATCTCTTTCTTGATGGGTAACAGCTCATTTAGGCACCATCATTGTGTATGTATAGTTGGGATTATATTTTGCCATGTGTATTACTTTGCATTTAACATTGAATTTCATCTGCCATTTTGTTGCCAAGTCACCCAATTTTGTGAGATCCCTTTGTAACTCTTTGCAGTCTGTTTTTGATTTAACTATCTTGAGTAATTTTGTATCATCTGCAAACTTCCCCACCTCCCTGTTTATCCCTTTTTGCAGATCATTTCTGAATATGTTGAACAGCACTGGTCCCAAACCAGTATAGACCTCTGGGGACACCTCTAGTTACTGGAAATTCTGAAATTGGGCCATTTATTCCTACAAATAAACAAACTCCCCAGCTCTGACTCCTGGGTGCTGCTGGACCTTTGCCTACCCCCCAGGTGATTGGGGAGGGTCATGTGACCCTTCTGGGCCCCCTCCATGCGTCTCCCCTCATTGATAGGATTAGGAGTTTGCTTGAGGAGCTCACGATTGGGCTCATACATTTTTCATGGCTGCCAAGGCCAGAAGGGACCAGTGTGAGCATCCAGTCTGACTTTCTGTAGAGCACAGGCCAGAGACCTGCCCCAACAGATCTTTTGCCCAAGCCACTTATTTTGCAGCTTAAATTCTATTATAACTTCAAAGAAAGAGACTTCCCTACGTCTCTGCTGAAAGAGAATGGAAACCTCACAGTCAGTATTCTTGCCAGCAAGTTAAAGAAGTATGGGCTGGATGAATGGACTATAAGGTGGATAGAAAGCTGGCTAGATTGTCAGGCTCAACGGGTAGTGATCAACGGCTCCAACTAGAGTTGGCAGCTGGTATCAAGCGGAGTGCCCCAAGGATCAGTCCTGGGGCTTGTTTTGTTCAACATCTTCATTAATGATCTGGATGATGGGATGGATTGCACCCTCAGCAAGTTTGCAAATGACACTAAGCTGGGGGAAGAGGTAGATACGTTGGAGGGTAGGGATGGGGTCCAGAGTGACCAAGACAAATTGGAGGATTGGGCCAAAAGAAATCTGATGAGGTTCAACAAGGACAAGTGCAGAGTCCTGCACTTAGGACAGAAGAATCCCATTCACTGTTACAGACTAGGGACTGACTGGCTAGGCAGCAGTTCTGCAGAAAAGGACCTGGGGATTACAGTGGATGAGAAGCTGGATATGAGTCAGCAGTGTGCCCTTGTTGCCAAGAAGGCTAATGGCATATTGGGCTGCATTAATAGGAGCATTGCCAGAAGATCGAGGGAAGTGATCATTCCCCTCTATTCGGCACTGGTGAGGCCACATCTGGAGTATTGCATCCAGTTTTGGGCCCCCCACTACAGAAAGGATGTGAACAAATTGGAGAGAGTCCAGCACAGGGCAATGAAAGTGATCAGGGGGCTGGGGCCCATGACTTATGAGGAGAGGCTGAGGGAACTGGGCTTGTTTAGTGTGCAGAAGAGAAGAGTGAGGGGGGATTTGATAACAGCCTTCAACTACCTGAAAGGGGGTTCCAAAGAGGATGGCGCTAGGCTGTTCTCAGTGGTGGCAGATGACAGAACAAGGAGCAATGGTCTCAAGTTGCAGTGGGGGAGGTCTAGGTTGGATATTAGAAAAAACTATTTCACTAGGAGGGTGGTGAAGCACTGGAATAGGTTCCCTAGGGAGGTGGTGGAATCTCCATCCTTAGAGGTTTTTAAGGCCTGGCTTGACAAAGCCCTGGCTGGGATGATTTAGTTGGGGTTGGTCCTGCTTTGAGCAGGGGGTTGGACTAGATGACCTCCTGAGGTCTCTTCCAACCCTAATCTTCTATGATTCTATGAAATCTCTCTCCTTTGGCCTCTCCAACATTTTCTTGATGCTTCTCATTTTCAGTCAACACTGGTGACTGAACACCTTCATTCCCCTCCCATCAAACCTTGTCTGGCTTTTGCCAAGATGCTCTGAAGGGATCGTTGTCCCAGCATTACAATCAGCTTAATTATAAATCATTTAAATGCCAAATTCCTGACCTCCCTGGATTCTATCACTTCCTGAGGAGACCTCACTCTCTAAATCCTGTGTAACTTCTGAGATCTGGATTGGTGATGTCTGAGCCACTTCAGAAATGGATGGTGAACTTCCCAAACCACCTCCATTATGCATTCCATCCACCAGGAACAGTCAATGTTTCCATTCTTCACAGGTTTTTTTTAATCAGCTAACATAATGTGCCTTTACCAAGATGGAGAAATTTCTTTCTCTGAACCCCAAAATATCAGCCAGATTGTTTTTTAAATGCATCCTGAGAGTCCTTGCCAATACAGCTAGGGAAATGAAAGTATTTTAGTTTATTAAGCCATAGGGGACAACTTAGGGACCTAAGCTTCAGGTCTGAAAATACATAGTTAGCCCTGCCAGATAAAAGCCTGTCTAAGCCCGTTGTCTTTCTGAAGCAGAAAAACTGATCTCCATGCAGTATATAATGGGGAGGTCTTTTTGGATGAGATCTTGAAAAACTGGCTGCTCTGCGTGGATATTAAAGCTCTCCTGGCCCTTTTTGTAAGGGCCTGTGTTTGCCACAGTGTCCTTAGGCAAAATTTCCCCTTCTCCCTCGGGGGTATGTTATGCTGAACACAACTGTCTGCCTCGCTTAGTGCCGCCAGCTGTCTGCTGGATGGGTGGTTCATCTTAGCAGTCACTCAAGAGATCCCAGAATTTACTCTGCTTCCCAGACCCCTTTCTGTTGCAGTTTTAGTAGGACAAAATGGCCCTTCCCTTGTAGAGTTCCAGTGCCAAGGAGTGCTGCTGGGCCCAGATGGATCACATACTCTTGAGAACTGAAACAGCTGGTACAATTATTTGACTCCAAAAGGTATGTCAGCTTCAAGGGCGATGAGTCTTACTGGGAATGTCCCCATTTTGCAGGACTGCAACACCCTGCTAAGCATTCACCAGACCACTTTACCAAACCAACCCTGTTAATAAATGGAAGCCTATTGACTCCCAACTGGGACCATCTGCCAGTGAGAGAATGTAAATTGACTCTGAATTGGGACCACCTGTGAGCGACTGCCTTTTGCTGATGTGATCGCCTGAGTGCGTTCCTGCTGATGGCAGGCTGAGGCCATCTGGTGAGGTTTGGGGAGTGTGTAGATGTTAAACTGAGCTGGTGAGGCCTTAGCTCCCTGAACACAAACGGCCGAGGTTCTGCCACCTTGTCCAGTGTGTTTATCGAGAGCTTTACTAAACAAAGCCCAGGAGTGAGTGGATTCCTATTGATTGCTGCTTGGGATCCTTGGGTGAGTTTCTGTAACTGTAGCTATGTAAAACTGAGTTGGTGTGGCCATAATAATAATACCACCACCTAGCTCTTGTGTAGTGCTAATCACAGACCTGGAATCTCAGAGGAGCCGAAAAATACCCACCAGCAGTGAACCGTAGCTGAGCTGGTAAACGATGGGGGAACGACAAGGAGCTTAAGGCAGTTTGGACAAAGTGCGGGACTTGCAATGTTCTGTACAGGTGAGTTCATCTTGATTCCTCATTGCCTCGGGGAGCTAGCAGTGCTGGTACCTGGCAACTCCTGCCACTAGGTAGCTGTTGATGTGGGGCCAGTCTGAGCAGAAGCACCCCCTTAAGTACGGACCTACTTTAAGTGTGGGCCTATTTTATCAAGCATTCTTAAAACTACAATACCCATCTGGGGAAGTGAGGAAATAGACTGACAGAGCGAGACAGGTACCCAGAAGTCACCTATTACAGAACAGGCCTAACAAGGAAAATAACAGAACACCACTGGCCATCATGTACAGCCCCCAGCTAAAACCTCTCCAGCACATCATCAGTGATCTACAACCTATTCTCATTTCTGGAAAATGAGCCCTCACACTCACAGATCTTGGGAGACAGGCCAGTCCTCGCTTACGGACAGCCCCCCAACCTGAAGCAAATACTCACCAGCAATTACACACCACACCACAGAAACACTAACCCAGGAAACAATCCCTGTAACAAACCCCGATGCCTACTCTGTTCCCATATCTACTCTAGCAACACCATCAGAGGACCCAACCACATGAGCCACACCATCAGGGGCTCATTCACCTGCACATCTACTAGTGTTATATATGCCATCATGTGCCAGCAATGCCCCTCTGCCATGTACATTGGCCAAACTGGACAGTCTCTACGTAAAAGAATAAAAGAATACACAAGTCAGACATCAGGAATGGTAACATACAAAAGCCAGTAGGAGAACACTTCAATCTTGTGTGACAAATTCCTCCTCTATCTTGGTGGGTCCTGCGCTTATTGGCAGATTTTCTTGCCTCAGAGATTCACCATGTGGGTTGGGGAACAGCCCAGAGACCTTCCCCTCTGGAAGAACCCACAGTCCAGGTCAATTGGGAGGTTTGGGGGGAACTCGGGCCCACCCTCTATTCCGGGTTCCAACCCAGGGTCCTGTGAACTGCAGCTGTCTATAGTGCCTCCTGTAACAGCTGCATGACAGCTACAACTCCCTGGGCTACTTCCCCATGGCCTCCTCCAAACACCTTCCTTATTCTCACCACAGGACCTTCCTCCTGGTGTCTGATAATGCTTCTGCTTCTCAGCCCTCCAGCAGCGCACCCTCTCACTCTCAGCTCCTTGCACCTCTTGCTCACAGCTCCTCACACTCACACCACAAACTGAAGTGAGCTCCTTTTAAAACCCAGGTGCCCTGATTAGCCTGCCTTAATTGATTCTAGCAGCTTCTTCTTAATTGGCTCCAGGTGTCCTAATTAGCCTGCCTGCCTGAACTGGTTCTAGCAAGTTCCTGATTACAGCTCCTGCTCTGGTCACTCAGGGAACAGAAAACTACTCATCCAGTGACCAGTATATTTGCCCTGTACCAGACTCCTGTAGGGGATCCTTTAGCGGTGGGCGGGCTTTGCCCACCCACTTCCTGGATCCCAATAGGACCAGACTCCTGTACCCCACTGGTCTGGGTCTGTCACACTTCCTAGACATTCTATAACAGATGTAAAAGTAGCCATACTTGAACAAAAAAACTTCAAAAACAGACTTCAAAGAGAAACTGCAGAACTAAAATTCATTTGCAAATTTAACACCATTAATCTGGGCTTGAATAGGGACTGGGAGTGGCTGGCTCACTACAAAAGCAATTTTCCCTCTCTTGGTATTGACACCTCCTCATTAATTATTGGGAGTGGACCACATCTATCCTGATTGAATTGGCCCTGTCAACACTGGTTCTCCACTTGTGAGGTAACTCCCTTCTCTTCACGTGTCAGTATAATAATGCCTGCATCTGTAACTTTCACTACATGCATCTGAAGAAGTGGGTTTTTTACCCACGAAAGCTTATGCCCAAATAAATCTGTTAGTCTTTAAGGTGCCACCGGACTCCTCGTGGTTTTTGTGGATGCCGACTCACACGGCTACCCCCTGATGCTTTAACATCTGCTATACAAGCTAGAGCCCCGTGCTATTTTGGCCCTTTTGGCAGAATATAAGTGTTGACAGTGAGGGGGGTGGGGTGGGGGCTTATAGGGCATAATTAAAATCCAGACGTCCCGATGGTATTGCCTGTTCTTGCTCAGATGTTGTGATTTCCTTGGTGTCTCTAAGTCAGCACTAACTAACACGGCTGCTACTCTGAAATAAGTCAGCACTGGTGTGACTGGTTAGTCCTGCAGCAGAGCAGTGTGTGAGAAATGACCCATGGAGCTGGAAGAGGCTAACAGAGCTGGCCAGCTGCAGTTCATTCAGTGCAGAGGAGGCCCAGTTTATGGCATCGGGTCAGAGCTAGTGGAGAACTTTTGTCAAAACGTTTTCTTCCAATGCAAAATGGTTTTTGAAAGAAACAAATTTTTCAAGGACAAATTTGATGTATTTCAAGATTTTCAGTTTTTCAACTAAAGGAAAAATTTCAGATTGTTTCCTATTGAAAAATTGTGTATCACTTTTAAAACCCAGAAACGAAATAGAATCTCAGGGTTGGAAGGGACCTCAGGAGGTCATTTAGTCCAACCCCCTGCTCAAAGCAGGACCAGTCCCCAACTAAATCATCCCAGCCAGGGCTTTGTCAAGCCGGACCTTAAAAACCTCTAAGGAAGGAGATTCCACCACCTCCCTAGAGAACCCATTCCAGTGCTTCACCACCCTCCTAGTGAAACAGTGTTTCCTAATATCCAGCCTAAACCTCCCCCACTGCAACTTGAGACCATTACTCCTTGTTCTGTCAACATGCATAGGAATGGGCATCATTTGGGTTTTTCAAACCCTTTTCCCTCTATCTCGGAAAAGGAGGGGACGCCCCAGATAGTTACAGACAATTTTTCAAAGGAAATTTGGAAATAAAAGTTTGAAATTTCAAAATTTCCTGGGAAACCCCCCAGCCCTACTTGGGGCAATGTGTGTGAGCACCTGCCACGAGCCAGGCAGCATCTCGGAGTGGCTCACAGTTTTGAGGGCCCCCAATAATCGCGTCAGTCTCATGGCTAAGAGCATGCAGCACATATAGAAAGCTGCATGTGGGTGACTGTGAAGCTATCCTAGGGACCAGGCTGGGGATAATTAGATGCTGGGAATCACTCAGACAAGGCAGGCAGAATCCTGGCTCAAGGAGTCAGGAGCGGCTTCCATTAAATGGGACCCTCCTTGGAGCACTCTGGGGATGGAGGTTTATTCACCACACACCAAGGGTGTATTAAAAAGGGACAGTGTTTGATACAGGAAATATGGGGACTTGGACTTCCCTAGGGAGTCCTAGCAGTGCAAGATCACGTGGGCCCCTTTCACCTTCTTGGCTTTTTGATCTCCCACAGAAGGGTCAGAATCTGACAGACTAGTTGCAGACTAGCAAGAAGACCAGCAAGGCAGCCCCGCATTGCTCTTCCAACCCCTCTGGATGGAGCAGTCAGGCAGTAACAGGACAGGCCCAGGGACCTCATAAAGATCAACACATAAAGGCCTCATGTTCTGTTTGATAAGTATCACAGACCGTACAGTTCTTAAAGCACACACTGGCCTGGGCATTCAGGTTATGTGGGCACTTAAATCATGTCTAAAAATGGCTCCTGTTGGGTGGGGGCTCCACCATCAACATGCAGAGTCACTCCCCCAGGCTGGGTTCACAGAGCTAAATGGAGGGAGGCAGTTGTTTGCATAGTGACTGCATGAGCTCAGCGTTTGTGATGGGACTCAGATTTCACGCTCCGTTCTGTTCTGAGCTCTCGCTCAGAGGCACGTTCCGATCACACCTACGGCTGATGACAAACTGTCTGCTTGAAGCCTGTCCAGGTTGGCCTTGGCAGCCTCCAGACGCGGGCTGGGTATCCTAACGCCAGCTTGGACACTGACTCTCCCTGCAGCTTTTGCTGGGTCACATGTAGCTACATTTTCAAAAGCGGCCAAGGATCCGGGGCTTTTCAGAGGTGCTGAGCACAAGCAGCTGCCCTTGGCTTTAAAGGACACTCTAAAGCTTGGGGTCTGGAACAATGCCTTGTGGTCGGTTCAGCTGCTCGCTGAAGTCACAGATCCTCTGCGGTGTCTACCCTTCACTTCCAGTTCCACACGGGCGGACCCGTTATCACTGGGCTGCTCCTCATCACAGCCGTCTTCACCCACAAGCACGCCTTGACTGTGGTGGGCTTTACATTCGAGCGCCTCTTCTTTTCCCCAGGACAGCTCTGACCTCCCATCTCAGAATGAATGTACAAAGGCTTCACCCTGCCTCTTGAAACGCTGCTTATGGGCTGGCTGAGGGGCTCACTGGCTCCGGGGCTGGTCAGCTGCAATTCCTAAATGGATGGCTCACCCCAAGCTTCATTGGCTCCTGCGCCAGTGGCAGGATTCCTGGGTTCCAGCATGGACTGGCAGCTTCCTTTCCTGGCTCCTTCCCTGGTGGCTGGGAATGCTGACACCAGACCAGCCTGCACTGCCCCATGAAAATCCTGGAGAACAAATCTGCATAAATTAAATGTTTGATATTTGCATACAATTTGCATACTTGCAGCTAATACCCCACATCTGTGCCTCTTGCCCCTTTTCCTGTCTGTCTCCTTCCCTTCACCTTGAGTTCCTGAGAGCTCCTCCCTCCATCCTGAGCCACCCTTTGCCTCTCCCTCCCCAGAGTGCCATAATTTGTGACTGGGCTCTCCAGAAGGAAAACATCCTCATTATACCTACGATGGCACATGGCCAGTAGCAAAAATCCCAACAGCCAGTGAGGACACTAGGTGGGGCGGGCTCAGAGTTACTACAGAAAATTCTTTCCCAAGTATCTTGCCCAGATGCTTAGGATCTAATTGACCACCATATTTAGGGTCAGGAAGGAATTTCCCCCTGGGTCAGGTTGGCAGAGATCCTGGGGGGAGGAGGGGTTCGCTTCCTCTGCAGCATGGGGCATAGGTCACTTGCAGGTTTAAACTAGTGCAAATGGTGAATAGAATCATAGAATCTCAGGGTTGGAAGGGACCTCAGGAGGTCGTCTAGTCCAAGCAGGACCAATCCCCAACTAAATCATCATGGTGGATTCTCTGTAACTTGAAGTCTTTAAACCATGAGTTGAGGATGTCAGTAACTCAGCCAGAGGTTAGGGGTCTGTTACAGGAGTGGGTGGGTGGGGTTCTGTGGCCTGCGAGGTGCAGGAGGTCAGACTAGATCAGGGGTAGGCAACCTATGGCACACGTGCCGAAGGCGGCACACGAGCTGATTTTCAGTGGTACTCACACTGCCCAGGTCCTGGCCACTGGTCCGGGGGGCTCTGCATTTTAATTTCATTTTAAATGAAGCTTCTTAAACATTTAAAAACTTTATTTACTTTACATACAACAATAGTTTAGTTCTATATTATAGACTTATAGAAAGAGACCTTCTAAAAACTTTAAAATGTATCACTGGCACGTGACCTTAAATTAGAGTGAATAAATGAAGACTCGGCACCCCACTTCTGAAAGGTTGCCGACCCCTGGACTAGATGATCACAATGGTCCCTTCTGGCCTTACAGTCTATGATGGGGTGGCCAAACTGCGGCTCTTTTACAGTGACGTCTTGTGTTTGACTGAGTGGGTATTCACCCACAAAAGCTTATGCTCCAATACATTTGTTAGGCTAGGTCTACACTACCCGCCTGAATCGGCGGGTAGAAATCGACCTCTCGGAATCAATCCCCGAATCGACGCTCTTACTCCACCAGCGGAGGTGGGAGTAAGCGCCGTCGACAGAAAGCCGCAGAAGTCGATTTTGCCGCCGTCCTCACAGCGGGGTAAGTCGGCTGCGATACGTCGAATTCAGCTACGCTATTCACGTAGCTGAATTTGCGTATCTTAAATCGACTCCCCCCTGTAGTGTAGATGTACCCTAAGTCTATAAGGTGCCACAGGACTCTTTGTTGCTTTTTACAGTGAAACTGTGGCTCCCGGAGCCCCCCAAGCACACACACCCCATATTCTCTGCCTACCAGACGGGGGGGAGTAACTTGGGGCTTCTGCCCTGCAGTGGGGTGGTGGGGCTAGGGCTTCTGCCAGAGACAACTGGTGCCTGCTAAAGTGGGGGGGCCCACAATTTAAAGGTTTGGGTCCCCCAGTAGCTTGAATCACACCCATACCCCAGGCACACACCCCTTCTTATCCTCAGCGGTCCCTCCCTGCAGCTCCCAGGTGTTAGTTCTGTGTGGAGAGGCAGCAGCAAACAGCTGGGAGCAGCAGGAAGGGGCCTCTGCTTTAGCTCCTTGGGGAGAGGCAGCAGGAAAAGCAGAGGCTGTCCCTGCAGCTTCCAACTGTTTGCCACTATCTCCCCGATGGCCGGCCGCAGCTTGCTGGCTTTCCCTTCCACTCCTGCCCACCACCCAGCAGCTTGGGACGTGGACCCTTGTGGTGGGCAGGAAGCTGAGCTTGGGCAAAAATGTCTGGGAGCCACGTGGAAAGCCAGGTTTGAGTAGGGATGGGGGAAGAGCCCGAGATCTGAGCCCAGAGTTACTGTCTCCATCCAAAAGCCAGGTCATGCTGGGAGGGCTGGCTGGCTGACTAACTCCCTGCTGGGTTCCTGGCCACACTGGCTGCTGAGCTGAATGGCTGACTTCTGAGGAAACGCTACAAGTACTAATTAGGTGTGGCTGGCTAGGGATGTTCCAAATTGGATTAACGTGCCTTGCGTCCACACACAAATGTTTTTTAAATTGAATTATTTGGCTTTTTAGGTCACAGTAATGAATCCCCTTCAGGATAGGAGAAACTCCCCTGCACAGTGGGTTTGTTCACTGTAAAGTTTGTGTGGTGGCACTTCTATCTACTCCACTTGTGCCAAGACTAAAACAGACTTCAAAGAAGAACTAGATAAGTTCCTGGAGGATAGGTCCATCAATGGCTATTAGCGAAGATGGGCAGGGATGGTGTCTCTAGCCACTGTTTGCCAGAAGCTGGAAATGGGCGACAGGGGCCTCTGGGGCACTGTCAGAAGACAGGATACTGGGCTGGACAGATCTTTAATCTGACCCCGTATTGCTGTTCTTATGTTCTTAATCCTCCCACTGCTATCCCACCTGGTTTGGCCAGTCTGTCCAGCTGGGTGCCCTCCACTGCTTTGGGGTCATCTTGACTGGATGTCAGATCACTGTTTAAAAGTTAACATGCAGCCATGTGTGCCCCTTTTCAATTCCGGGGAATGGTTTACACACAGCCGGAGTCATATACCCATTAATGCAGTCATCCCCACCCCACTTCTGCATGGAGCCCGGCGGAGCTCCTGGACTTGAATGCCCTCTTTGGATTTCTGCCTGTCCAGTCCCACCTACCAAAGAGTCACTGAAATATTTATGTCTACAAGACTCCGTGAGAGCAAATGGAGAGGATGGCCACGGTCCCAGGGCCGAGGAAAAGCAAAAGAGCTCCAGCAGAGGGACCTGAGGAGAATGGACCATGCAGGGCCTCTGGTAATGCTTCCACTGCCTCCTGCCCTTATCCTGAACACCTGGACCACACTTTGAAGGCGGTGCCATCACTGCACCCAAAAGTGATGTGCTGGATGGTTTTCCACACCCCACGGCAAGGGCCCCAGACCAGCCTGTACACCAGGGCACTTGGGGATTACACAAGAACCTAATACAGGCAGCCAAAAGGATCTGCTGTGGAGCTCTGCCGGCAGCCAGCCTGAAAGTGCTGCTGCAGGAGAGCTCTGCCCGTCAGCATGACGTGCCGTACAGCAATACAGCAGCGTAGTGGGAGTTTAACAACTTTTTTCCAGGTGCTGGTTGCCCGCTGCCATGCCAGTGGAGCCAGGAACCCGGCTCCACCATCTCGGCTTCTAACCTCCCACGTGCGCTTGTCATGCTGTGTACACTGGCGACAGAAAACTATAAGGATTTGATTTTCCTCAAAAACCAACAACCATGGACCACCTGTGTCACATCCACACCCCTTTCGCAAATAGCCTGGACTGTGGGCCCCACCCCCACAGACACAGACACAAACGGAGGGCACCGCGGGGGTTACAAAATCAGACCGGTTGCATGGCAAGCAAGTGTACTGTGGCAGCAGAACAGGGACAGAAAAGGGCACCTTGGGCCATAGCTGGAGCAATGTACTGAAATTCCAGCTACAATTACATTTTATGAGGTAAATTGCCAAAATTAGATACAGGGATTGCACATGGCATTTTTAATCAGTTCCTCAGTGCTGTTAACTTTTTACTGCAAACCAGTTCCTGCAGAGATGTATTTGCTTTGCAGTGCATTGCAAGCTGATCTACAGCTGAGATAAAAGAATTGCAGGCAAAGGTTGTGCTCTATTTTAGCACACACACTGCAAGGCAATGCAGCCTTCTGGGGCCATCCATATCGGTGATATTTCCCTTCCACTCCTGCAGCAATGCGGGGACCCCATCTGACTACATAGCAGCCCTGCATCTTATTATCCTGGTGTGCCCACCACCGCCCATGCGTAAAGAGCCGTGTCATCCACGGAAAGGCTGGCAAACCTCCGGCGGTAAAGGCAGGGTTAAGGTCAGGTGTTAGCAGGGTGGAACCCCCAGTGTAGGCTGGCCTTTGGTGTCTAGGTCTGGATGGCACAGCAGTAAACATGTCACGGCCCGTTCTAGCTTAGTGCTCCCACCATTGGTAGCACTGGGGACATGCATTGGCAATCATGTATGGTGGATTCTGATCAACTTGTGATTAGAGCAGGGCTGGGGGATACATCTAACCCCCCCCCCCCCTACACACACACACACACCCCCCTAGGGATGCAGCTGAAGGTAAGTGAAGCTGGGCTGAAATCAGAGCAAGACCCAACATTAGACGAGACGGCCCAGCCTGAGAGAACGTCAGCCCTGGACCTGGGGGTGCAACTCCCATCTCGCTCGCTCTACAAGTAGAAGGTAGCCATGGCAGCGTGAGTGGTAGGAGGTGCTAGCCACCCCGAGCCAGAGACCACAGACACCCCTACTGTGGCTACACCCTGGGGTTAGTGCGCGAGCTCGCTCAGAGCTGGTGGGGGTGTTTCCTCGAGCTGGGGCTCGCTGTGCTAGCTCCAAGTACAGACATATCCTTAGGCCCAGCTGATTGCGGAAGGAAAGTGTCTTGCCACTTGATTTGGCCGCTTTCAGTGTTTAGCCTCTCTCCAGTCTCAGCAGAGTCTGGGTTGCATGAAGTGTCCTGGTTAGCCGGGTAAAACCTCACCTGAGCCACAGTGTGCTAAGATATTGCCCAGAGCTCGGGGCACTGCCTGGCAAGCACTGTCCCAGCCAGGCCTTTAGCAGCAGTGACATGTCTCATTCTTGGCTGAAAAGAAGGTGGTGGCCACTGAACATCATCACTCCAGAATCTCTTGGCACTAACAGCACCTATAAAAAGCAGATGAGTAATGGAAGTAGAGTCTTGTTTTTAAACCATGTAAGCACTTGGAATGTAACAGGGGTTTAGAGTTTGTTTATTTCTATAGTAAGCACCATAATGATGCATAAAACAATGTTTGGGGCCGCAGGCCTTTGGCCAATGAGAGAGAAAGAGGAACTGTAAAATGATTACATTAAACACCATCAGGATGAAACGCAGCCACCTGAAATTGCAACATTGAGTAGAACAGTGACTGTTTTCTCTCTGCCTTTACAAATGACATCAGAAGTCCTGGGCCAGATTCTGAGCTCGTTACTCCAGTGTCAACTTGCTGGAGTAACTCAATGATTTCAATTTCTGTAAATCTGACATAACCCCATGTAATAAGATCAGGATCTGACGCAGCGCTACAGCAGAGTCTGTAGGCTTGTGACTGGGTGTATTGCCAAGTGGTAGGGACACACAGCCTGGGTTCTTTTCCTGGTTGTGCCTCTGACTTCTTGTGTGACCTTGAACTAACATTCACCTCTGTGCCTCAGTTTCTCCATAAGAACAGCTATACTGGGTCGGACTAATGGTCCATCTAGCCCAGTGGCCAATGCCAGGTGCTTCAGAGAGAATGAACAAACCAGGTAATCCATCCAGTGACCCATCTGTGTAATTTGTCTGTTTCACAGGGGATTGTGTGGCTTAATAAATTGGTGGCTGTAAATGCTTTGAGCCCCCCCCCCCCTCGCTGAAAGCCGAACACGCCCCCCCCCCCGCTGAAAGCCGAACACGCTGTCAATATGATACTGGTGCAAACTTTTGGGCTTGTTGGTTTTAATTTTGTTCCCTTTCTAAACTGAAGCAAAAAAAACAACCCTTTTTTCAGGATGGGCTAATCACATCATAACCTGAAATGCATCTGGTATAGAGAGCAATGGCAAAGGTTTACCATATAACTTATTCCCTCGTTAATTTGATGTTCTGTTTTATCTGATCAGGAACCAATTAGTTTCATGGTACACACCACAACAATTTCTGCCCCTTACTCTGAAGGCTTTTGGCGAGTCTAGGTGGCTAATTTGATCAGAACCCACCATAAATAACTGGCAGGAAAATTTATTCAAGATGGACTTCCATCTCTGCTATTTGTTTATTCCATTTCAAACTCCTCATCACGGGGCATATATTGCAAATCTCTCAGATAAGAGAGAAAGAATCACACTTCAGCCTTGTTTCCCACACTAAGATTAATCAACACCAGCTATGCCCTCCCTATGGAAAAGGCATGTTCTGGATTCGGGTTAGCAGCTTGGGTTCAGATACAGTGAAGACACGGCAACTCGGCTTTAAACTTGGTTTAGCAGTTCAAATTCACCTTCAGACTCGCCCACAGACTTTAACCTAAGCCACTAACCCAAGTCACTGTGTCTGCACTGCTGTTTGAACCCAGGTTAGCTGACCTGAGCTAAGAACACACCTTGCATTTGCAGTGAAAACACACATGCACCACTCCTGCTTGGCTGTTGCCGTGCCGAAATTCACTCGGCGCCTCACCCTGGGGCATGTGCGCTGCTGCCTCCCTCTAGGTGTCTGGACCTAATCTCCCAGCTGAGCCTCAGAGCAATTCGCGGACAAGGGCAAGATAGGTGTCCGGCCGCCTAGGTCCTCTGACCACGCCTACCAGCTTGGCTCCCACTCAGAATCCGGCTGGAGGAGGAGGAGGGGACAATTATTTAAATAGCCGTTAGGCCAGTAGTGGGAGGGAGGAGGGTGAGAGCGACTTGCAGCCAGTCATTAGGGCACCCGTGGGAGATGGGAGGCCCTGGGTCTGGTCCCCTGCTCCAGCCAGCCTGTCATTATTTATCCAGAAAGGTACAGCTTCACCAGGAGGGACTGAGCAAGCCCCACAGCAGCGTGTCCGTAGCCTGGTGGTTAGCATGCCTTCCTGAGAGGCGGGAGACCCCTGTTCAAATCCCTCTTCCCCATCAGGCAGAGGGAGGGGAATGCAGCCTGGGTCTCCCACACCCCAGGAGTGTGCTCTAAGCACTATAATACAAGTTACCAGGTGCTGTGGCTCCTCCAGCCATTTTGGGTGGGGCGAGGTAGGCACAAGAAATGCCTTCAGTGCCTAAGCGTCCAGACTCCAGGCAGCAGGTTTCCAAGCAGAGCTAGGTGTCTATCTCTGAGGGGGCGGGGCTTAGCAAACCCACCCACCACCACCACCACCATCAGCATCTGGTGCGGGAAATTTTTGCGCGAGAAAGCTGTTGCACAGGGGCAGTCCCACTCTCCAGCTGTGGAAGCCAGATTCCAAAGGCACGAAGAATCGTTACGGCTGGGGACTTCCTTAGCTGCAGTGGGTGACCAGCACATCTTCCACGCTTTTCATGCTCTCCGCAGCACACAGCACGTTGCTGAACCGCCTTGCTGTTGCTGTGGCTGTTGAATCACAAATTGATTTCCTCCGCCCAGTCCACCGGAACAGTCTTCGCATGCTGGAGAAAGGCCGTTGCCCAGGGGCACTTGTGAGACTGGTACTGGAACACTACGGACAGTTCGGGAGTCTGCGTTTTTAAAGGGGTGTTGAAAAGTTGAGCTGGGTGCAGAAAAGAGCCAGAAAAATGGGGGCTGGAGAAAATGTCTGACAGTGAGATCATGCTCTTTAAATCTCCACTTAGCTTATCAAAAAGACTGAGAGGAGACTTGATTATCAGGGTATAAGGACCTTCACTGGGAAAAAATACTGAGTACTAAAGAGGTCTTTAACCAAGGGGAGGGAAGCAAAAAAAGAACCAAGGGCTGGAAGCTGAAGCCAGACAAATTCAAATTAGAAATTAGGAATTAGTGTCTACCACTGAAGGTGATTAAGAGGGGTCTACAGAATTTGCAGCCATGAAAATCGTGTCACAGCCCATGAAATCTAGTCTCCAGCCTCCAGCTCTGAAGGCAGAGTGGAGAAGTAATGGTGGCATGGTACGCTATTGCCTCCTTACCTCTTTACTGCTGCGGGCCATGGCTCTGCCTTCAGAGCTGGGCACCCAGCCAGCAGCCGCCGCTCTCCTGCTGCCCAGCGTCAGGCAGCGCTGTTGCCAGCAGCAGCACAGAGATAAGGGAGGCAATGCTGTGAGCCTCCCACCATAGGCTTGTGACCTCCTTTTGGGTCAGGGCCCCCAGTTTGAGAAACACTGCAGAGAAATCACACATTTTTCATGGGTTGGTCACAGCATAAATAGCACATTTAATGGATGTGATCAGCTAAATGTGCTATTTATGCCATTCCCAACCCCTAGAAAAATGTGTATTTCTCTGTAATTTAAGCAGACCCCTAGTGATTAACCCCTGGAACAAATTCCCCAGGGAAGCGATGGATTCTCCATCTCTTGATGGCTTCCACTTCTGCCTGGCTTTCTGGAATGTGCTTTAGCTGAACACAACTTATTGGGCTCAACACTGGGGTAGCTGGGTGAAATGTAATGGGCTGTGCTATCCAGGCACTTAGATGATCTAATGGTCCCTTGGATCTGTGTGGCACTAGGGAATGCTAATCACTAGGGTGCTATCCACGAGGCGACGTAAGAGCCTAAACTCCAGAGTTAGGTGCCCAAGTCCCCCTTTGGGGCTTTGGGCAGGTCCCTGGTTACAGTAAGTTCTAGACTACCAGAACACAGGCAATGTTTGTGCCACTAACTTGCACAGATTTGTAATTTTGCAGTCCACCCCACTTTCACTTGGAGGGATTTTTGTTCAAAGGCCTTTTTCACATTGAAATGTGTGAATGGCAAAAACTGCCCCAGTCTTGACCTGACCTGCCTTGCAGAGTCACCCAACTGTATCCACATTGACACCTGTGCTGAGTGTGAACTGAGTAGAAAGTGGTGCCACTGTTACTCACTTTGCACTGGACTCAATGACAACACTGGGTGCAGGGTGTGGAGAATCAGGGCATTGATGCAAAGGGTGACTATTAGTGGTTTCCTTCAGCCTTGTCTATACCAGACAGGTTTTGCTGGTACAGCTAATCAGATGCAGCTTATTCTGGGAAACGGGTTCCCCAAATGAAATGAGCTATACTGGCAGAAGGCGTTTGTGCTTGTATAACTGTGTCTACACTAGGGATTTTGCCAGTGCAGCTCTGTTGGTAAAATAAGTCACACCCTGACTAACAGAGCTATGCCAGCAAGAAGTGTTCAGGGTGGAGCAGCCCTTTGTCTGCACTCAGGGCTTGTACCTGTGTGGTTACAATCATGCCTGGAACTGGGGCAAAACCCCACTGTACATGGGGCTTGTAAAGCTGATCCCAAATTCTCCTTTTTAAAAAAAATAGAAACTTGAGAATTCAACTAAATAAAAGATGTCCCACAGCCAATGTGTCCTTTCCTTTGACATTTTCATAAAAAAAAAAAAAACCTCCAAAGCTGAAAAATTTTATCCAAAACTTGACAATTATTATGTTTGTGGCTCAAAAGTTTCACACAAAAAAACAAACAATAAAACCCACAAATGAGTATGGGGGTTTTCAGTGGGATTTCCCCCCCCCCCCTTCATTTGTCACAATTTCCCCCCAGGGGAAGAACAAAACAAAAACATTTCCCCACCAGCTCTTATAACATGTCATGGTTTTTACTGAAGACTCACATCACATCTGGGTGAAAAGTGTCTCGTTGCTATTCTCAAACGTGACCCCAAGCAGCAAAACAGCAGGGCCTTTGGAGTTTTTTGTTTTTAAACTGGACCAAATTTTTCAATATTAAAATAAATAGTGCTGAGGCTTTTTGAACGTGGTGTCAAATATCCCATGCAGTCCTGTCAGCCTCTCCAGCTGTCCCCATTCCTGCTCCCACGGCAGAAAATGGGCCCAATTCTGCGCCCCTGCACTCTATGTCACACTGCTGCCAGCCTGGCACAATGGCAGTGCTCTGCATCTACTTTGTGCAGCTGCAAATGGCACAACACGGGTGGCCCAACAAAAGGGAATTGGCCTAGTGTCTTGCCATGGCTTCAGCGGAGCACAAGTTGACAGGCCGCTCGCCGTACAGGACACGAGTACGTAATAGATTGCTCTGTGGACTAGCTAGCCTGCCAGGGGTAATAAAGCTGTATCCCCAGCTCCCAGGTAAATACCATAACAACGAGTGTCCAATTCAGCCAAGCCCAGCACAGATTGATTCATGGTTTATGAGAGGACTAAATGCCCCAGTCATGCACATTGCAACAGAACACACAGTAAATGCTTTGTCCTTGGCTTTTAAACAGCCCTGAAGCAGGAGGTTCCTGGCAGAGGACACTTGTCGATCCATCCCAGGCTGAACTTGTTGATCTGATGCTCCTCTGTGGACTCAGGCTTTAACGTGAGTGAGATACAAGGTGAGTTTGCAAAGCAGCATCTGCCCTAGCAAAGCCACTGCTCGTATTTCAGTAAGTGCCAGCAACTATGCACTGCTCCAGTGCTAGCAACACAGCAAGCACTAGGGTAGGCCCGGTGCAGGCATTGCTACCGCGGTCTCACACACAGCCACCCGGTGATGGTAAAATACCCGAGCCCTGCCTAGGCTAGCACCTAGGCCCCTGCTGCCAGCCCCTGACGCAGAGAAATAATGTTGGTGATGCAGGCCAGGCCTGCCATGGGAAAACTGGAACCCAGAATCCTCGACTACGGCAGCTCCCCAGTGCTAGTCACAGGGAAAGCGGTCCTCAGCTTGGCAGCTCTGGGGGCAGGAACGGTCTTTTTGTTCTGTGCTTGTACAGCCCCCGGCACAGTGGCGGTGTGACCCATGACTGGGGCTCCTTGGTGCTACAGTAATATAAAGAATAACAGCGTTAATGCCGTCATCTAACCCTGAGCCCCGGCTCCTTTGACACTCCCAGCAGGACAGTGCACCAGCGGTGAGTCAGGGGTTTCGAGGGGCACCAGTGCTGACATTGTCGTAGGCCTGATGCCCAGGGATGTCAGCCAGGGGTGGCCAAGCCCTGGTAAAGCTCCACAGGTACAACCCCCTTGGGCAGATGTTCTACGCTCAGATTAGCCCTTCTCGGACGTGGGATAAACTGTGCAGGTGCAAGTCCCAGCTCAGCAGTTTACACGGTCTGCACCAACGGTTAACACCAGGGGCTACAATCAGGGCAAATCCCCAGGGTAGGCTGGAGATCGTGCTTCAGTGTTGCTGCCTATCACAGACAGTCTGGTCTCTTACATTAGTTGTATTATTGTTGTGTCAATGTGCCCAAAGGCCTGGGTGATGGGCACACTCTATAGAACGAGAGCAAGCATGGTAGCTAAGGCTGTTATTAACCAGCTTTAACTCACTGTGACATTCACCTTTTCAGATGACACTTTCCATGCTCCAGCTCCTCTCCTGTCCTCACTTGCTCACCAGCCAGCGGCAGGCAGTGTCCGTGTCTAGCGGGCCTAACAGCAGCAGAGGTATGGCTTGGCGTAACTACCCATCCTTGGTTCCAGCAGGCCCCATAGAAGCTGACGTGTCGCCCAGCTGTCTGCAGAGGGTGTCCCAGCAACAGGCCTGACACACTAATGCACTAATTACCAGTAATAATAGAAACAAAGGCCAGGACAAGCAATGCACAAGAACCGAAAGACAAGTCTGGCTGGACTAACTCAGCCCTCCCAAAAAAAATGCAAAGGAAAAACATCAGTAGGTAATTTATCACTTAAAAACCATATACGGCTCTTATTAGCCCTAACCCACCTCGGGCATGGCTCAGAGCTAGCACCTCTGCTCGGGAGCTGGGGGAACAGCATCTCCGGGAGGTCAGAACTCTGCAAGAGGAAAGAGGGAGGGCAAAGCATTAGTGAATTTTAAAATTACAGCGAAAATACAGGCAGCGCCATCTCCTCCATGTGGCTCCCAGTAGGAATCAGTATAGAAAATCTCCAGCATTCAAAAATCATGAGTCAGGCCCCCCAAAATCATGAGATTTTTTTTAAGAGAATCAGTGTTAGATCCTTTGTTTACCTTCTGGTTTCGAGCCTTTAGGAATCACATTTTCAAGCTTTCCTCACAGCCAAGTGAGTTAGCAACTTGCTTTAAAGGGGGGGTGAGAGGGGCTGAGATTCTGATGTATTCACATGACTCCTGGAGCTGGGGCTTTAAGGAAAACACCAAATATTATACGGTGTTTAAAAAAAAACACAAAGAAAATGACAGAGCTGGGCAGTGTCATTGATCCAGAGGATCGGTGCTACAGACCCAGCTTTGGAACAGTCTCTTGGAGGAACCGTTCAGTGGGCCAAACCCCCAGGGGTCTCACTCTTCCTCCAGGGCAGGGCCCGTGGCCTGACCACCTCCTAGCCTGGACTTCTGGGGCTCCAGTCCCCCTGCTTCACACTGTGAGCTCTGTGCAGCGAGTCCCACTGAGCCAGACTCCCGTGGAGCCTTGTGAGCTGTGCAGGGGTTAACGCCCCTCACCCAGCGCTGTCACAACAGCTGGGTTTATTCAGCAGCTGGAGCCCAGCATGGGAAGTCCCCAGGTTAGCCCAGAGAACTGAAGGTGAAAGCACGGCCCATCCTGGTCAGCCCAGGGCCCAGCCAGGGGAACAGTGAACCCACTGGTCAGGCTTCCATCTCAGACCTATATATGCATATGCATCCGAAGAAGTGGGCTGTAGTCCACGAAAGCTTATGCTCTAATAAATTTGTTAGTCTCTAAGGTGCCACAAGTCCTCCTGTTCTTCTTTTATCTCAGACCTAGTCTACACTAGCAAATTAGCTAAGTTTAAACTACATCGGTCAGAGATGTGAAAAATCCACGTCCCGGAGCAGTGTTGTTAAGCCGAGCTAAGTCCCCATATAGACAGCGCTAGGTAGGAAGAACTGTAAGTATTGACATACCCCCAGGGCAAGTCCACACTACAAAATTGCACCGATTGAACCGTCAGCATGGGGTATTGTGGGACGGCCTCTGAAAGGCAGCACCAGTCGATGTAAGCAACACAGTGTTGACACTGAGGGCTTGTCTACACTGGCAATTAACACACACACACACCCCCGAGCGCAGCAAGTTGCAGCGCTGTTAATTGGCAGCGTAAACAGTGCCCCGTGTGCCGTGACCACACAAGGCACGTTAAAGCGCTGCCGCGGCCAGCCAGTGTAGACTAGCCCTGACACTGCATCAACCTCACGACATCGACCTAAGTGCTGCAGCTCTCCCAGAGCTGGATTAAGTTGGTGTAGTGGGGGAGTTATATTGGTGGGAGCTTCATTTTAGGGCATGTCTACATGACGAAATTAGGTCGATTTTATAGAATTCGATCTTTAGCAATCGATTTTATACAGTCGATCGTGCGTGTCCCCACTAAGCGGCGGAGTCCGTCCTCAATACCATGGCTAGCATTGACTCACGGAGTGGTGCACTGTGGGTAGCTATCCCACAGTCCCCACTGCCCTTTGGAATTCTGGGTTAAGCTCCCAATGCCTGATGGGGCAAAAACATTGTCGCGGGTGGTTTTGGGTACATGTCGTCAGTTTCCCTTCCCTCCCTCCTTGAAAGCAACGGCAAACAATCGTTTCACACCTTTTTTCCTGGGTTATCCGTGCAGACGCCATAGCATGGCAAGCATGGAGCCCGCTCAGCTGCACACTGCTTTTGTGAGCATTGTAAACACCTCGCACATTATCCTGCAGTATGTGCAGAGCCTACCTAGGAGTCGGCAGCAAGAGGAAGATTGTGAGGAGGACATGGACACAGACGTTCCTGAAAGCATGGGATGTAGCAATTGGGATATCATGGCGGCATTGGGGCATGTTGATACAGTGGAATGCCGATTCTGGGCCCGGGAAACAAGCACAGACTGGTGGGACCGCATAGTGTTGCGGGTATGGGATGATTCCCAGTGGCTGAGAAACTTTTGCATGCGTAAGGCCACTTTCATGGAACTTTGTGAGTTGCTTTCCCCCGCCCTGAAGCGCAGGAATACCAAAATGAGACCTGCCCTGGTGGGGGAGATGGGAAGGATAAGGCCACATTGCTTATTGTAGCCACACTACAAATCAAAGGTGTTTGAATGACAGCCTTCTGTCACTTGGGCCATCCTCTGGAGTTGAGTGGCTGGGTGCCTGGAGCCTCCCCGCGTTCTTGGGCGTCTGGGTGAGGAGGATATGGAACATGGGGAGGAGGGTAGGCTGTTATACAGTGGATGCAGTGGGGGTCTGTGCTCTTGTTGCCTTTCCTGCAGCTCCACCAGATGCCTTATCATGTCCGTTTACTCCCCCATTAGCCTCAGCATCACCTCCTGCATGTTCTGATCTCTCTCACTGTATGCTTTCCTGGCCTCTGCCACCGAATGCCTCCATGCATTCAGCTGTGCCCTATCATTGCAGGAGGATTGCATGAGCTCTGAAAACATGTCGTCGCGAGTGCGTTTTTTCTAATCTGCGATAACCTCAGGGATGGAGTTGATACGGGGAGTATAGAAACATTTGCAGCTGCAGAGGGGGGAAAAGGGAGAGTAGAATTTAAGAAGATACATTTCTGAGAACAAAAGGGAGACTCTTGCACAGTGAATCAAGCAATTCACAGCAGACAGCACATGTTTTAGGTACAAGGTCACATTTTGCCTTTTATATTGAGCGCCTGCCGGTATAGTGACACATCACACATGGCTGGATAACAAAGTTCAGTTTCCAGGCAGCCATGGTAAGCCAAAGGGTACGTGGGGTTGGCTTCTGCGTTCATAACATGTGGGAATGGTTTCAAACTGCAGTGCCCTCCTTTCCCATAGCCATCAATGCCGCTTGGTTTTGCCATTTAAAAGGAGGGCCTGTAGTTGCCGTTTAAAAGGAGGGGCTGCGGGTTTTGGGGTGGATGTGCAGCACACCTCTCCCCCCACCTTCCCCCGCGTGGCTATTCTCCAGGATGATCCCTTTTAGCCAAGTGCACACAGCCCAGCATGCCCAGGGTCTAATGTGCTGGGGATCACCAAACAGAGGGGATTACTGTTCCCTTACAAAACTTCCCCTATTTTAACCAGGTGAGCACGAATGATATCACTCTCCTGAGGCTGACACAGAAAGATAAAGATCGAATGTTGCATGAATTCGACCAAAACCCAGGACCATTCGCTGCCATGTGTTGTGCTGCAATGATTCCAGTCCACTTGCTACTGGCTTTGTGTGGTCAAGTGTCCTACCGTGGAGGACGAAATAAGGCAGCTCTCCCCAGAAACCTTCAGCAAAGGCTTTCAGAGTACCTCCAGGAGAGCTTCATGGAGATGTCCATGGAGAGTTCCCGCTCCATCCCCAGACACGTTGACAGACTTTTCCAGTGGCTGTACTGGTCGTGAATGCATCCCAATTCTTCAGGGCAAATCAAACATTAAACACAATTGCTTTTAACCCTGTAGTGTAGTTACAAATGGGCACTCACCAGAGATACCTTCTCCACCTTCAGGGTCCGGGAACAATTTGCCCTGGGAGGGTATTGGCTCCAGGGTGATGAAAAGGTCCTGGCTGCTGGGGAGAACAGATTGTCTGCTTGCCTGTTGCGCATTCTCCTCCTCATCATCCACAAAATCCTCATCTGTGTTGCGTGAGACTCCCCCCTTGCGGGTGTCCATGGACAGTGGTGGGGTAATGGTAGAGTCCCCCCCAGAATGGCATGCAGCTGATCATAAAAGCGGCATGTCTGGGGCTCTGACCTGGAGTGACCGTTTGCCTCCTTTGTCTTTTGGTAGACTTGCCTGAGCGCCTTAATTTTCACACGGCACTGCTGTGTGTCCCTGGGGTAGCCTCTGTCCACTATGCCCTGTGCGATTTTGGCATAAATATCAGCATTTCTTCTGCTGGATGGGAGTTCTGCCTGCACAGATTCTTCTCCCCATCCAGCAATCAGATCCAGTGTCTCCCGTTCGCTCCATGCTGGAGCTCGTTTGCAAGTCTGGGACTGCCTGGTCACCTGTGCTGCTGAGCTCGCCACGCTGACCAAACAGGAAATGAAATTCAAAAGTGCCCGGGGCTTTTCCTGTGTACCTGGCTAGTGCATTGGAGTTGGAAGTGCTGTCCAGAGCAGTCACATCGGAGCACTCTGGGATAGCTCCTGGAGGCCAATACCATCAAATTGCACAGCTCTGCGTCTGCACTACCCCAAATTTGACCCAGGAAAGTCTTTAGCGCTACTCCCCTTGTCGGGGAGGAGTACAGCAGTCGATTTTAAGAGCCCTTTAGGTCGGTGCAACGGGGTTGATTGTGTAGCCGCATTGCTTATAAAATTGACCTAACACAGCTAAATTCAACCTAACCTCGTAGTGTAGACTAGGCCCTAGTGTAGATGTTTCCAGAGTTAGGACGTCAGCTGCCTTACATTGACCTAGCTCTGATGAAGTGGGTTTTAGCCCACGAAAGCTGATGCCCAAATGTTAGTCTCTAAGGTGCCACGAGGACTCCTGGTTGGTTTTGCTGTTACAGACGAACATGGCTCTGCTCTGAAACCTAGCTCTAAGTGTAGACCAGGGCTCAGTCTGACTCCTTGGTCAGTTCTAGGCGAGAGTCCCAACTCCTTCCAGCAGCCAACCTTATCCCCCACCTCACACCTCTCCAGTCCTTAGTTCTTGAGCTGGGGAGTGTTGCTCAGCTTCCCTGCAGAGAGTGGGGAAATCTACCTCCCTCTGGCTTGTTGGTGGCTATGTGTCAACGTCCTGGGATTGGATTTGCCATTGTCTTTTTGGATGCGCCATTGATATGGGGACTAAGGCCCAGACAGCTAGGTGACATTCAGAGCCATGTCTCCTAGCCTGCCCTGAGAGCAAACAGTCCCTTTCCCCCACTGGGTAACAATGCAGCATATAGGGAAAACTGAGGCACTCATAGGATTCATAAAAATATTGCAGAAAATTCCTGCTTCAGCACAGGCAGTAATGGGGAGATGAACCCAGGGCCTTTATTTTCAGTTTTCCAGCACTTGGGCTAAAAAGGATCAACACTGTTAGTAGTAGGCTCTTATTCTTTTTTGTGGACCAGCCACTACAAGGGACAACTCGCTTGGCCAGAGAGAAACATTCACTCGACTGAACTCGTAGGATTGAGTTGAACTGGACTGAACTCCTTCCCACCCACCTGCCACCTTGCCTTCTTCGCTCTTTCACAAACCCTCTAGCCCCACCTCCATGGACAGCAACCTCCTTTCAGGCTGGAGTGGCTGGTCCAGCTGCCAATGGAGGGCTGCTTGGGGGCATTAGCCTCCGCTTGTGCCTGCTTGGCTTGCATGTGCTCAGGCATGGCCAACACAGCTCTGAAAATAGGTGCTGTGCACCATCGCTTGAGGCCACACACACACACACCCTGCCTGTAGGGTCACGCCCCTCCTTTGAGACTGACCTTCATAAAGCACCTGGGGATCTGCAGGTGAAAAGCTGTAGAATCATAGAAGATCCGGGTTGGAAGGGACCTCAGGAGGTCATCTAGTCCAACCCCCTGCTCAAAGCAGGACCAACCCCAACTAAATCATCCCAGCCAGGGCTTTGTCAAGCCGGGCCTTAAAAACCTCTAAGGAAGGAGATTCCACCACCTCCCTAGATAACCCATTCCAGTGCTTCACCACCCTCCTAGTGAAATAGTTTTTCCTAATATCCAACCTAGACCTCCCCCACTGCAACTTGAGACCATTGCTCCTTGTTCTGTCATCTGCCACCAGAGAACAGCCGAGCTCCATCCTCTTTGGAACCCCCCTTCAGGTAGTTGAAGGCTGCTATCAAATCCCCCCTCATTCTTCTCTTCTGCAGACTAAATAACCCCAGTTCCCTCAGCCTCTCCTCATAAGTCATGTGCTCCAGACCCCTAATCATTTTAGTTGCCCTCCACTGGACTCTCTCCAATTTGTCCACATCCTTCTTGTAGTGGGGGAACCAAAACTGGACACAATACTCCAGGTGTGGCCTCACCGGTGCCAAATAGAGGGGAATAATCACTTCCCTCGATCTGCTGGCAATGCTCCTACTAATGCAGCCCAATATGCCATTAGCCTTCTTGGCAACGAGGGCACACTGCTGACTCATATCCAGCTTCTCGTCCACTGTAATCCCCAGGGCCTTTTCTGCAGAACTGCTGCAGAATTGCAGCAGGGTTGGCTGCCACCCAAGTGCCCCCTCATGGCTAACAGTTGCTATGCAGTGCTCTGCTCCATTGTCTCCTTCACGGGAGTCCTTAAGCAAACTCAACAGTCAGGGCCGGCTCTAACTTTTTTGCCGCCCCAGGCAAAAAAGAAGAGCGCTGCCCTGCCGTAACACCGCCCCCAGCGCCACGCTGGGCCGCCCAAACCTCTGCCCCCCCCCCGCCCCGAGCGCCAGGCCAGGCCACCCAAACCCCCGCCCCCCCCCCGGAGCGCCAGGCCAGGCCGCCCAAACCCCCGCCCCCCCCGGAGCGCCGCACCGTGCCGTGCCGCCCAACCCCCCCCAAGTGCCTCGCCGGGCCGCCCAAACCCCCGAGAGCCGAGCCGGGCCGGGCCACCCAAACCCCCAGAGCACTGCGCTGGGCCGCCCAAACCCCCGCCTCCTTCTGTCTCCAGCCAGCTTCTCAGACCTCTGCTACTGCAGCCACTTGCTGCTCTTTATAGGGAATGAGCTACTCTCCTTTAGTAAGCAGTCTGGGCTAGCCCTAGGCCCTCCAGCCATTAGGGGATGAGCTACCCTGTTACAGGGATAAGTTATACATTTTCTTTAGTGCTCACTCACGCCGGATGAAATTCAGCCCTGTTCAGAAAGGACTTAGTCTGCACGAGGGTTCATTTCATCTTTGGCGTGCAATTAGCCACCCACCCACACCTCCTGCTTGTGCCATGGAATAACCACACCCCTGGGAACAAGCTCAAAAGCCCCTATCGCTTTATACAGCATGCCACTCAGTGCTGGAATTGTACGTGATCTCAGCCCTTGAACCAGTCATGCCTATACCTGGTCCACAGGTTTGCTGTATTGTTCTGGCACTGGTCCAGCGCTTAGTATATACAGTCTTGGATCTCATTCCAAGGTAATTTTCAAAGCCTGATAAAGAAAGGAATCCACATTACCCTCCCTTAGCTCCTCTCACGTGCTTCATAGCACCTAGGGGGTAAGTGAGGAAAAGCCAAGGATAAACACAGGACCAATTGTGCCAGCCGGATGGACTCCACCTCCTGAGGTGCGGGAAAGGCTCTGCTTCCATTGCAGTAGGCTCTGTGGCTATTGCACATCCAGTCTGTCCATGGGGTGGCATTTCAGCTGGCAGGTCTTGCATAGCAGCAGATCCACCATTCATGCCCCCATCAATCTCCTGAACTCTGCTGCCCCAAACACCCCCAGACCGCCATGGAAGACGCATGCCCATCCTCCCGCTGGGGGCAGATTCCCCCTCCTCACTTCCATGGACACTGTTCCTGCTGCCGGTTGGGCCTTAAATCCCCACACAATGGGTAGCCTGCGTCCCTCTGGTGTTCTGCTGGGGCACAGAGCCCAAACCAGCCCAGAGGAGCAGAGTCTAGGCAGTATAAGCCAGTGGCGTGCATTGTGGCTGTGCTGGGTGTACCCAGGCCAGTGACTGAGCCTGGAATAGAACTACCTCCTCCTCAGTCCTATTCCAGTCCACTCTCCTCTAGCAGATGCTGTTTGCTCCATCCCTCCTGAGAACCAACTGGTTTAATTACTACTTGAGCTGCATCCACTCACAGAGGAAGACGATGGGGTGTTCGGCTCAGTGCCACTGCAGCTGGCTCAAGGTAAACAGACTTGCTCCAATACACTGGGTTAATGTCCTCGGAGAGATGCCGCTGGTGTGAAAGGAGCAGGGTTGGAACCAGAGCTAGATTCTACCCTCTGTGAGGCTTTCGAAAGAGGCAAGGCCCTTGACACGAGTCTAGCACCTGCGAGGCTGGCAGGGTTTGTCTGGTACCACCCACCCTCCATTGGTTGTCAATACCTAATGAGTCAGCTGAAGGCAAACCACTAGTTCATCCTTCGAGTGCCCCTAGGGATTGTGCAACAAGCAGCCGCAGGGGAAGATTTCTGATTTTCCTTTCTGACCTTGGCTGATAAGCAATTTATTTCCCAAGCCAGGAGCTTTCATTCTCCTTATCTCCGCTTGCATAACTGCTACACCTAATAACAATAAACGTGACCCACGTATTAATGGTGTGGAGAACGTGGAGCATACCGGTAGTCATTTTCTCAGTTTTACCCTGAGCAGCTAGCCAAAGCCTGGGGTCTGCAGGCTGTTTCTGTTAAGACGAGAAATTGAGGCTGGAGCCAGTTATCTTTGATGCAATTCTGTCTCTCTAACAAAGAATGTACTAAGTCCTGCTCCCCTGAGCACAGGAGGAACCAAGCAACAGGAGACAGTTTCTTTGCTCACAATTTCAAGCCCCTTTCAGCAAGCCCTTTGCCCCAAAGATCCCTCTCCAACTTCTTATTAGGGTCACGCTTTCTGTGCATGTTCAGCTGTGTCTGGCTTTCTGCTATCACTCTTGTGTTTCTTCCCTTCTCACACACAGACCCTACTGCCCACACCAAAAAATACCCAGCCAATGCCATCTGCACACAGTGCAAGTAATTCCTGAGCAGACTCAGGTGTGCCTTTGTTTCGGGCAGTTTGAGGCCCATGTTGTTTCTTACATTTGTCCCAAATGAAGGGTGGCTCTACACTCACTAATTTCAGTGACATTTTACCCAGCCCACAACAATATATCTCTGGGATTTGGTGTTTATTGTAGTGCTGGCTAAAAGACAACAGAGTTAAGTCTGTCCTAGTTAGCTTTGGTCAGCAGGTACCAAAAGACAATGGCTGTTGACAGCCCCTATGGCAGCTACTCTAACTGACAATATAGGTCAGTGCTCTTCGCTATTTTTGAAGTGGGGCCACTTTGACAAAAAACCTTCAATGTGAGAGCCACATCAATTACTAAATTAACACAGTGCTTACTACTCCTTAACGATGTCATGTTACAGAGCCACTCGTGCAACTAAAACAGTCTACTTGTACGATAAAACAATACTCCTTTTATAAAATAACAACCAAGAAAATATATGGAATTAAAAAGGCACCTCTGCGAATAAACTTTTTAAGAGCAGAAGAATGCAAAACTTACTTTAAAAACTGGATGAGCGAAAGTGTGCCTGTTCCTCCTTGACTTTGTTCATGCAGTATTCGTAATCTGTCATCGCAAGCCCAGTAAAGCAGTCCAAATGTTCGTTGGTCAAATTGTTCTGTTTTCTTTTCATCCCTCTGGCTGGGGGTGAGGGCTCTAGGGTGGAGCTGGGGATGAGGGGTTTGGGAGGGGGCTAAGGGCTGGGAAGAGGGTTGGGATGCAAGGAGGGTGTGAGGGCACTGGCTGGGGGTGTGGGCTCTGGGGTGGGTCAGGGGATGAGGAGTTTGGGGTGCATGCAGGCTGCCCCGGGGCTGGGGCCAGAGGACTCCCCCCAGCCCTCTCCCTGCCAGCAGCAGCTAGCTCCAGGGAAGGTGCTTGTCTCTTCCTGCCGGCAGGCAGCACGGAGCACCGGGGGAGGGGCCCCTCTCTCCCCTCCGGCTGCAGGGAGCTCCGGGGCCAGGGGAGAGGCCCACAGCAGCCCTGCAAGCCCCAACTTGCTTCCCTCCCCAGTTCCTGCCCACCCCCTACCTCTCTCCTCTCCAGGTCCCTGCTGCGGGGCCCTTTAGAGCTGCTGCACGGCTATTTGTAGCCTGCTGCGCGGCCGCACAGCTTAGAGGGAAGTTAGCGAGCCGCACTTCGGGTCGATGGGAGCCGCCATTGGCTTGCGGGCCTTGCACTGATATAGGTGCTCATTCCTTTGAAGGTTACCTCCACTAACGTATGGTCAGGAATCTGACTGGTCCTATGGTGAACGGGGGAAGGCACCAGCTTGAAACCTTGGCCTTTTAGGCAAGAACTGTCATAACCAAAGAGCTGGAAATGAGTTAAAAGCTGAGACTCTAACTGAAGGGCCAGAGAGTGAGAGGCACGAACTGCAAGGGTGCAGCTGCAGCCAGCTCAGTACTGTGGGATGTGACAGACGAAGTAGGGGATTCCTACACTGGCAAGGAAAGGCGACTGCATGGGGATGAGAATGTGTGTACAGGCCTTTTGTTGCTTTAACCCACTTCCTCTCTGTTGTATTCCTCTGGATAAATACATCGTACTTGGTTTGGAACAAGTTCTTTCTCCATCACTGCACTTTCATACTGGTCATGGTCACTCAGAGGGAAATCTAAGCAGGAGCCAAAACCCAGGTGGAGCTGATGAGGTACTAGGATAGTGAACAAGGGTTCTTTGACCTGAGTGAAAACCAGGGGGGAATTGCGGGACTCCACCCTAAGAGAAATACAGGCGTGGACCCGTCATTTGGCAAGGGGATTGAATGAGAGGTCAAAAACACAGCTTGTCCTCAAGTGTAACAACTGGTTATAAAATTATATAGCCCCGGCGTTTGCTTGCATGATCTCTGGCGGTAAATTTCCACCAAGGGAATAATATGCAACATGGCCCATTGTTTATCTTGGTCCTGCTTCTCCTGCCCTCTAATCAAACAGACTCCCCCCTTGATCAGATGTCAGGGCACAGAATAAACAGGAGGGACTCATCAGCATTTTCAAATTTGGAATAACTCAGTCGATTCCCCTTTAACACTGTTCCTTCCCAGAGTGTAGAATCATAGGGCCAGATTCTGGGCTATGCCATTCCTGGAGCAGGGATTGGGTGGGGCTGGGAAAGATAGCCTTAAGACACCTTTGCACTTTGCCTAGTCTGGGACCTGCCCCCCTCCCCCCGTGTAAATTGGAGAAATCTCAGGGTTATTCTAATTTATGGTCTGCGTGCTGCAAACCAGAGAACACCTATAGTGCAGTGCATTCTGGCCACACCCCTCCTACACAGCAGAGCAGCCCTTTCACCAGTCAGTGAGGTATTCTCAGGATCAGGAAGTGTTATTGCCCTGGTTCAGATCCCCTGGATAGACAGTCACCAGGCCACTGTTTGGGTCCCACATGCTGGGCCCCTGTGCTTTAAGCTTCCCTGAGTCTGAGCAGAATCCAGGCTCTGGATTGTTAGGCACACATCTGGATGCAGATTCTCTTTCTCGCATCCCCTTTGAAGAGCTGAGACCCCAGAGTTCAACTGCCTAAGTCCTGAAACTACTTCTGGCTCCTCCAGACTCCCTATTTGCTTAAGCAAACCCTCCGCCAGAGCTCCAGCCTTGGGGGCACTCTGGTTCATGGTTCACTGCTTCGGGAACACATCCTAGTTGAAGCAAACAGACGCAGAGAGTCTCTATAAGTGATCACTGGTTTAGACAGCACAAGAGATATACAGATCCATACAAAATAAGAAACACCTGTACCCCCATTCTCTGCCTCTGCTTCCTCACCACTCTCAGCATTCTTGGGGGGTTGGTAAGAGTCAGGGAGCCCCCTCCTGCATATGACTTCTCCAAATCATGGAGTCTCTCTTACCTCTGCTGCTGCCAGTTTCCTTCAGCTTGGCTGGGCCTGTAGGCTCCCTCCTAAGCTCCTCCTTTTGTTTCCCCCTCTCTCTCCCTCCCTCCATGTTTTTAAAGGGATGGCCCAACAACCTCAGCCTCTTCGTGCCCCTTCTGAGGCAATTCCACTGCGCCAGAAACCCCTTTCTGCAATCCACCTGGCGTAACTGGATCCTTCCCGTTCAGGCATCCTCATTCTCCTGCCAGAGCAGAGTCATTACAATATTCATGACTCCTTTGGTTTGTTCTGTAGCCTCTCCGGGCAGCAGGGTGTGCGACAGGTGACAGGGCCCTGGTCAGCCCATGGCTGGTTAATACACAGAGAGGGCTGGAGCTGGACACAGAGTTCATAAAATGCATCAGAATTCATAAGATGTCCATAGAAAGATCATCATAGGACGCCATTTCCACCCATGCTGAGGCCTCTGTAGGCTGCCAGTGTAAGTGAGCCTTAGGCCCCTACATCGTCAATCTCTTCTCACTGTGTCTCTCACCCATTCTCCTAACCCTCTTTGGATTCTTATACCGGGGCATCCAAGCACCGTGTGCAATTAGGAAATTAACATTTCTGCAGCATCGCCAACCCCAAGTACTCAAAAATCATGAGTGAACCCCTTCTCCCCACCAGATCATCAGACTGGCTTAAAATCAGGAGATCTGAAAAATACTGAATTCTGGGTTCTTTTTCTTGCCTGTCTGTGGTGGAGTGCTTGGGGGGGGGTCAGGGTTTCAAGTTTTTCTCCACAACCAGGAGGGCTAGAAATGTTTTTCTTTATTAAGTGAAACCTGATATTTTCAGGTAATCATATGACTCCAGGAGGTAGCGCTATACATAGGTGCTGGAACTAGGGATGCTGGGGGGGACTGCCGCACCCTCTGGCCTGAAGTGGTTTCCATTATATAGTTTATAGTTTGGTTCAATGGCTCTCAGCTCCGCCACTATACAAGTTGTTCCAGCGTCCTTTGGGCTCTAAGGGATATCTTAAGAATTGGCTACACTGTTTCTGGACGTTTTAGATCTTACCTAAAAGACAAGACAACCACAACTGGACAGCTCACAGGCAGGAATGGTGCATCTGGCAGGGGATGCCTCCCTCCAGCCTTCCCAGCTCAAAGACGTTCCCAAGTCTCTGTCCCTTTTTGACCATGTGCTCCAGCTGGGAGATTCTAGAACCTCCCCCCAGCCAGGCTGCTGTGTAGAGAGTCCATTGTTACAGGGGCTGGGCTGGTAGCTGAGAGAGAAGCAAAGCTGCTGGCCCTAGATTGCTCTGCTCTGGCTTCTGAGCCATCATCAGGTCATTCAGCTCCAGGCCAAACCCCTGCTATCACAGGGAGGTTCCACCACAAGATGAAGGTCACAATCCAAATTGGAGTTCACAGCTGGGTACAGGCATATCCCCTTCTCCCACATCCTCATTCAAGCAAACTATGGTATTTTGAGGACTGTGTTGGAACTGCAAGTTGTCACCTTGACAGCGTATATAGGGGTGGGAGGTAGGGGGTAGTTTGTGTCCTGCTTTAAGGCCAAGGGGCACTGTAGCAAAGCCTGAGGTCAGACCCAGCCTGGAAAGAACCATCCTTTGAAGCAGTGTGGGGTAAGTTGTGTTGTGCTGCCTTAGGGAGCAGCTTGTTTTCTCTCTCCCTGTGTATTTGGGTTCTTATGTGTTCTGAATTCTATGAAATACAGTTGTGTTAGGTTGTAACCTTCCATTAAGAGTATTTATGTGTTTATCTAACTTCTCGGTATGTATGTCACGAACATAGCATAAACTCCTCATTCTCCACTGCTTTGCCCCTCATAGAGAAAGAGAGAAAGGTCAGGGTGTGCTGGTGAAGGGCAGGGGAAATGGGGGGACAGGCAAGAGAGAGAAAAGGTCAGCTGGTAGAGAAAGAGGAGACAAGGTATCCTGTGTAGCTTAAACCAGAGGGAGTGGGGAGAAGGCACTGGTACATTCACTAACACATATGCTACTAGCCTGGGGAAAAGGTGATTGAACCTGCAGTCCAAGTGCAGCTATATGTTAGAGGGTTTCCCTTCACCCCCTCCCCTGGTTCTTGTCATGCACACAGAAAGCAGAAGACCAGAAGTCTGAAATGCAGGCAATACGATGTTTATTGGGGTTAGTTCCAAGCAAGTATATCTATAGCTCTATACGCCAGCAGAGTCTGTTTCCCAGAGTTATGTTCCCAGCTCTGATGCCACAGAGCATTGCCTGTGTCCCTATTTCCCAGCTCCTCCATACCTGCAATGCACGTGCCTCGTCACACGCCTTACAACTTATGGTCAGGTTCTGTTTTGGAGGGTTGTGAGTCTGGGTTCTTCATCCCACGTCTTTTGTATTCCATGGGAGGGGTAAGGAGTGAGGTTGTGCCAGGCCTTTCTTTCACTTTTAGTGTGTCTTATGCCTTCCCCCCAACCACCTTGCCCCTCCTAACTTGCCTTGAGAGAGGAGCCAGGCAGCCTTCCATTGTATGCTTATATATAAAAAAATTATTAAGGTGATGTTTAATTAAAAAAAACCTGTACAGAGTTTAAGTGTAGAAGTTTCTGGTTATCAGGGAATAACGTACAGATTATCAAGGGGTGCGAAGTTCAGTTTAAGATCAGATGGTGCAAAGAACAGATAATCGGCAATATCCCCGATTGGGGGTAAAAGGTTAACGGGTCAAAGTACAGACATTGAGATATTAGGGTATGTTGTTCATATAATGGCTATGTTCAGATGTGGAGTATAATGAGTGGATATGATGATGAGGATGGATTGACCCTTATTTAGTGAGATTTAACGTTCAGTGAGTTTATGGTTCCAGTTCATATGGTCCAATGGATAAAGTCTCTTGGTCCCTTTCTCGTAGTTGATGCACAATGTTGCTCCAGCTCATGCCTCCTGGTACTGTTGGTGGCTGGTGACATGTTCGATGTAGATGTCCCTGGACCATCGGATGGTGTCTGAGACCATGAGGTGCCTCATGAGCCATGTGTAGCATTGACCGATCCCGCAGGTCTGCAGCACACGCTGTAGAACTGATGAATGAAATTGTTTTTAATTGTTCACTTTATTAATGTAACTTCATAAGTAAAGTTTTATGAATGAAACAATATTCATTCATAAAACCAGTTACCCCAATAACTGGCTAATTAACAATTAAGATGCTTGTTAAGAGCTATAGCTGTTCAGTCAGCTGCTTTTGTAAGTTTCACTATCAATCCAATTCCTGCTTAAATCACTGAGACTTGCACTGTTTCAGTATTGTAACTTCTGTTCACCATTTATTACACTTGCCTACAGTGTACTTCTGTTCACTGTTTGCGATCCATTATACTTGTCTATACTGTAACTTCTATTCACTATTTGCCATATTGTAATTCAAACCCCATTTTAAAACGCTGACTCCATTTTGTAAGGGCTTGCTGCAACCTTCATTTCTGCACACCCTGCTGTAATCTTATTAGTTTAGTTTAGATGTGTGAATGAGGGATGTATGGATGATGGAATCAACCTCCAGCCCCAGCCTGTCCTGATTAAATAAAGTTCAAACACCAGCGGCTGAAGATGCAGACAAGAGCCCTAACAAAGTAAGAAGAATCCACCCTAAAAAGAAAAGGTACAATAAAAGGAAGCTCAAAGCCCGGGTCCGAGTCTGAAAGTCATGTCTGCAATTGACGGGTGATCAATCACCAAACCTGGAGGCAGCGTGACACAGCAAGACCTATAAACTCTGGATTCAAACTAAAGCCTACAAAAAGGATGGGTGAGATGGAAAACTTTGGAGGAGGGTAACATTCTGCTGCCAACATGGAAGGGTATCGGTGCATGCCCAACAGAGACCCAGCTCGTCCTTGTGCCCAGCTTTCCTGGCCAGTTAGCCGCCACAAGCTACGAACCCAAGCTGCAAACTCAAGCCACAGACTCAAGCAGGACTGGTAACTATGCAGCAGCTGCAGAACATCTGATGGATGTGTGTGTGTGTGTGTGTGTGTATAGGTATTAGGTATAATGTGTGTGTATAAGGATTAAGATATTAGTTATTGGTCATAAATCAAATTGTTATCATAATAAACGTGGCATCTTTATCTTGTCCCCTTTAATAAGATCCTGCTAGTTTTTATTGGTATAACAACGCTCGTTGCAGGGGTCCCAGGTGCCCAGGGCTCTGACGATCAGGGCGTCCATCTGCACCTCGTAGCCCTTCGCTCTCAGGGTATTGGCCAGGGGGGCGTACTTTTCCAGCTTACGAGCTCGGGCTTCGCGAAAGGCCGGGGTCCTATTCTCAAAGGAGACCATGATGGCGACGAGGACGATCTTTTTCTGGGCCTCATCGGTGACAATGACGTCAGGTTGCAGCTGGCTGTCGGTACCGGGGATGGTGCAGTTCACGGCGACCTCCCCCAGGGCGGTGCGATGGCTTTCACCAGGCGGTTCTGGATGGCGTTGTGGCGCAGCTGCCAGGCTCTGGAGTGGGGCCTGCAGCTGCACAGGACATGGGGCAGGGTCTCGTTGGAGTTGCCGCACTTCCTGCAACATTTGTCTCGGTTCCCATGGCAGATGGCTCCATTGAGAGGGACGCAGTTGAGCCGGGAACGGTGGATGAACCGTCAGTCGGCGAAACGGGTGAAGCCGCCCCCAGCGAGGAAGTGATTGCTGGCGTCCCACTTGCTGGTCAACTCGAAGGCTTTACCCTGGTCCAGTTTACGCTTCAGGGTTTCCACGTACAGCACACTCCTACCATACCCTGTAACACTTTTAACTGTTCTTATCTGTTCCCATTACAGGCGAGTCTCATCTTACGCTGGGGTTACGTTCCACTGTCAGCGCGTAAAGCAAAAATCGCGTATAGTCAAAATGACATTGAGTGTAATGGCGGGCGGAATCGCCCACACTACAGGGACAGTATTTAAATTGTTATTTTTCTCTCTTTTTGTTTTTTGTTTTTGCCGACCGCGCAAAGCTGAATTTGCACATGTTAAATGTGCGTAAGATGAGACTCACCTTATACTAACAAACCCATCTGGCCAGGCAGAAGCAACACACATAGCGTCTTTGTCCTTTGTTCACACATATTAATATAAGATATAAGAGTATCTAAAAGTCAAACCCAAAATTCTCTCTCAGGCTGACAAACAGGCAACATGGAGTGTGAGCAGAGGGGAGTGCGGCTGGGAAGCACTGCAGCCCCAGTGGAAGGGGGACACCCGACCTGGCCTGGCCCCCATTCACTGCCCGGGGAAGGCCAGCCCACGTGCCCTACTGAGACCTCTTTCTTTCCGTGCATGGGCTGAGTGCTGTTCTCCCTCAATCCGGCAGCGAAAGCCTGAAGTAACTCCATCCCCACCAGCTGTATGTGGGCGTAGCTGAGAGTGGGGCAGGGCACACGCAGTGACAATAACCTCACTCCCTAGAAGTTCATTGGCATTAACGGGCGATGGGCCAGGACAATGACCTGAGCTCCAGTGCACTGCTGGCTGGGGAGAGCCCGTGGGCAGTTTCACTCCCCTTGCCTAGACGTGTGCCAGTGAGTCACAGCAATCTGAACTCCACAGCCTCTTGCTGGGCCAGCGGCCCTTCCACCCTCCTGCCGAAGGGCCTGCGTTTCATGAGCAGCTCGTCACTATGGGCCTGCTGATGTGGGCATACACCTGCCCATGTCGGCCCCATGTGCCATCAGCCACGGACACTTGGGGCCAGAGCATCGTGGAATTTGTTTTGGAGGCTCGAGAAAGGAGCCTTTGTTCTCCCCTCATGCGTAAGAATCCAGGCGCGGGTTGCATGGAGATGCACAGGGAGAGATTAAAATTAAACGAGGAACAAAAGAAAGAGGCATTTGAGAAGTGCTCGGACCTCCCAGCAAGGCTGGCTGTCTCCCAGCAGGGAAGGTGGTAATTTTCCACTCCATGTTATGAGCAGGGAGTGGGGGTCTACAAGGGCCCAAGAACAACCTCAGTGTTCCTCCAAAGCCAGCGCAGCTCTACCTGTGACCCATCCATGCACCGGCGAGGTTCCAATTATTACTGTTATTTCTGTGATGGGATCACCTAGGGTCTGGATCCGGGCCCCACTGTGCTAGGCGCAGGTCCCTGCTGCGGAGAGCTCACCCCGACACACAGGATCCTGCAGGGGGGTGAAGCAGGCAAACCAGGTGGGTGTGGGTTGGAAGAACAATAGCACAAAATGAGGTTTGCAAGCAAAGCTGTCTGCTGTGCAGGGGCTGTCCCAATGAGTCAGTGAGCAGGGGCGCCATTTAGAGCGGGGCCAGCCCTGCCCCCACAAGTTTTGTACAGGAGGTCTACTCACCCTAGCCCCAGACAGACAGCTTGAGGGTGATATGTGATGAGTTCTGAAGCTGGAAGTGTTTCTAAACAGAGGCAGAGTGATTAAAATAACAAAAGGCTTGTCACTAAAGTAAATTACGGATCGGATCTTTAGATGATCCTGAAAGCATTGGCAGGCACTCCCGTTAAAATATAGGAAACAAAGGGTAGGGATAAGTGGTGAGAATGGAGAGAGGTAAATAGTGGTGTCCCCCAGGGGTCTGTACTGGGCCCAGTGCTATTCAACATATTCATAAATGATCTGGAAAAAGGGGTAAACGGGGAGGTGCCAAAATTTGCTGATGATACAAAACTAGTCAAGATAGTTAAGATCCAGGCAGACTGTGAAGAGCTACAAAAGGATCTCTCAGAACTCAGTGACTGGACAAGAAAATGGCAGATGAAATTCAATGTTGATAAATGCAAAGTGATGGACATTGAAAACATAATCCCAACTCTACTACTCCTGGGGGAATTTTGCGCCCCGGCAGGGGGGCAACCTTCTGCAGATTTCTTGGCTCCCCCACAGAAAAATGGGGGGCAAAGAAATGTTTAGGGAACACACGCCCCTTCCCGGGCAGCCTAGGCGCATCTGCTGGGAGCAGCGGTCACCACGCGGGGGATGAGGGAGGCTGGGCGTGTGCCTGTGGAGAGACGTTAAGGGGATGGGGCTGAGCGCGTGCGCGAACCAGTGAGAGAGACTTAGGGCTTGTCTACACTGGCATTTTACAGCGCAGCAACTTTCTCGCTCAGGGGTGTGAAAAAACACCCCCTGAGCACTGTAAGTTTCAGCATTGTAAAGAGCCAGTGTAGACAGTGCACCAGTGCTGGGAGCTACGCCCCTCGTGGAGGTGGGTTTTTAGAGCACAGCTCTCTCCCAGCACTCGGCTGCGACCACACAAGCCACTCCTCGCTGTTGCGCATCCCGGGCTTGGAGGCGTGGGGCTGTGTGAAGCAGAGTCTGTCCCTGAAGCAGAGCAGAAATGTAACAACTAAACAGGCAGGCTGCTAATGTTCCCATTGTTAGTGAATTGTTCCCATTCTTAGGGCATGGCTACACTTGCAGATGTAGAGCGCTTTGAGTTAAACCAGCCTTCGGAGAGCGCAGTAGGGAAAGCGCTGCAGTCTGTCCACACTGACAGCTGCCAGAGCACTGGCGTGGCCACATTAGCAGCTCTTGCAACGGCCACAGAGAACAGTGCATTGTGGTAGCTATCCCAGCACGCAAGTGACTGCAACGTGCTTTTCAAATGGGCGGGGGGTGGAGTGTGACAGGGACTGTGTTGTGTGTATGTGGGGGGAGAGAGAGTGGGGTTTTGGGGGGCTGAGAGCATGTCAGCATGCAGTCTTGTAAGTTCAGACAGCAGCAGACCTCCTCCTCCCCCAACCTCTCTCTCACACACAGCATTCCACAGTAATGGCTTGCAAGCCGGCTGTCAGAAACGGAGCTTTGAAAGGGCATTTCTGCATTCCTACAGGAGTTCAAAACAGTGACCAGAGTGACCACTTGACTTAAGGGGATTATGGGGCGTTTCCGGAGGCCGATCAGAGCGCAGTAATGCAACACCTCGTTCACACTGATGCCCGGGCGTTGTAGCCAAGGCGCAGCAAATGTTATTCCTCTCGCCGAGGTGGAGAACCAGGAGCGCTGTAGCTGCAGAGTCAGAGCGCTCTACGTGCCTTGCCAGTGTGGACGGGGAGTGAGCTAGTGCCCCCGGGGCTCCTTTATTGCGCACTAACTCGCAAGTGTAGCCAAGGCCTCAGTCAATTAAGGCTCCTTTACCTTGCCCGAGTGGTATAAATGACAGTAACGGACTCCTCAGCTAGAAGGTCTCTGTGCTTTCTCGCTGTTTTTCCTGTGCCAGAGAGGCAGGATGGGGTTAGGTGACAGCTCGGATCTATTTTACTTACCCATTAAAAAAAAAAATGCAGGACAATGATTAGCAAAAGTGTCTGACTTTCATATGTGAAAGGCTGAGCAATTTAAAGCAACATTCTACTTTACAGAACACCAAACACCAAAATAAAAGTAATGTAATTTAAATGAAAATCCAGTATTATAACTGGAATGCAGGGTCTTGGTTACCAAGTATTTGTAACAACTTTCATGTGTTTAGGAAATGCTGAAGAGTTATTGTGATTTTTGTTCTGTATGGTAGTTTAAATAAATTACCAAAATAAGTGAAACTGGTGTGATTATATTGCATTATTTTGACAAATAAAATATGCAGAATTTTCGTGCAAAATTTTGGATTTTTTGGCACAGAATTCCCCCAGGAGTAATATGCATACAAAACGATGGGGTCTAAATTAGCTGAACCCATCAATAAAGAGTTCTTGGAGTCATTGTAGATAGTTCTCTGGAAGCATCTGCTCAATCAAAAAAGCTAATAGAATATTGGGAATCATTAGGAAAGGGATAGATAATATCATATTGCCTCTATATAAATCCATGGTACGCCCCCATCTTGAATACTGCCTGCAGATGTGGTCACCCCATCTCAAAAAAGATATATTAGGGTATGTCTACACTACGGGATTAATCCGAATTTATATAATTCGAATTTGGGAAACAGATTGTATAAAGTCGAATGTATACAGCCACACTAAGCACATTAATTCAGCGGTGTGCGTCCAAGTACCGGGGCTAGCGTCGATTTCTGGAGCGTTGCACTGTGGGTAGCTATCCCATAGCTATCCCATAGTTCCCGCAGTCTCCCGCGCCCATTGGAATTCTGGGTTGAGATCTCAGTGCCTGATGGGACAAAAAACATTGTCGCAGGTGGTTCTGGGTACAGCCTCACCCCTCCCTCCCTCCCTGCATGAAAGCAACGGACGGCATACAACCATTTCGCGCCTTTTTTCCTGGGTGAACACTGCAGACTCCATACCATGGCAAGCATGGAGCCCGCTCAGCTCAAGACAGCAGTCATGAACATTGTAAACACCTCGCGCATTCTCGTGGAGTTTATGCTGAGCCAGGACCAGAAAAACGAGGCGAGGAGGCAGCGGCGGCGGCAGCGCAGCGACAAGCATGATGAGGACATGGACATGGACACGGACACAGAATTCTGTCAAACCGCGGGCCCCGGTGCTTTGGAGATCATGTTGTTAATGGGGCAGGTTCTATCCATGGAACGCCGATTCTGGGCAAGGGAAACAAGCACAGACTGGTGGGACCGCATAGTGTTGCAGGTCTGGGACGATTCCCAGTGGCTGCGGAACTTTCACATGCATAAGGGCACTTTCATGGAACTTTGTGACTTGCTGTCCCCTGCCCTGAAACGCCAGAATACCAAGATGAGAGCAGCCCTCACAGTTGAGAAGCGAGTGGCGATAGCCCTGTGGAAGCTTGCAACTCCAGACAGCTACCGGTCAGTCAGGAATCAATTTGGAGTGGGCAAATCTACTGTGGGGGCAGCTGTGATGCAAGTAGCCAAAGCAATCACTCAGGTGCTGCTACGAAAGGTAGTGACTCTGGGAAATGTGCAGGCCATAGTGGATGGCTTTGCTGCAATGGGATTCCCTAACTGTGGTGGGGCGATAGATGGAACCCATATCCCTATCTTGGCACCGGAGCACCAGGGTACCCAGTACATAAACCGCAAGGGGTACTTTTCAATGGTGCTGCAAGCACTTGTGGATCACAAGGGATGTTTCACCAACATCAACGTGGGCTGGCCGGGAAGGGTTCATGACGCTCGCGTCTTCAGGAACACTACTCTGTTTAAAGGGCTGAGCAAGGGACTTACTTTCCAGACCAGAAAATAACCGTTGGGGATGTTGAAATGCCAATAGTTATTCTTGGGGACCCAGCCTACCCCTTAATGCCATGGCTCATGAAGCCATACACAGGCAGCCTGGACAGGAGTCAGGAGCTGTTCAACTACAGGCTGATCAAGTGCAGAATGGTGGTAGAATGTGCATTTGGCCGTTTAAAAGGTCGCTGGCGATCATTATTGACTCGCTCAGACCTCAGCCAAACCAATATCCCCATTGTTATTTCTGCTTGCTGCGTGCTCCACAATCTCTGTGAAAGTAAGGGGGAGACCTTTATGGCGAGGTGGGAGGCTGAGGCAAATCGCCTGGCTGCTGATTACGTGCAGCCAGACACCAGGGCGATTAGAAGAGCACACCAGGAAGCGCTGTGCATCAGAGAAGCTTTGAAAACCAGTTTCATGACTGGCCAGGCTACAGTGTGAAATATCTGTTTGTTTCTCCTTGATGAAAACCCGTCCCCTTTATTGACTCATTCTCTGTAAGGAACCCACCCTCCCCCTTCCCCCAGCTTGCTTTCAAACCAAATAAAGTCACTATCGTTTAAAAATCATTTATTCTTTATTAATAGATTATAAAAAGAGGGAGGGAACCCGGGTGGGGTTTGGGAGGAGGATCGGTGGGAAGGAAAAGGCCACTAAAAAAAGGTTAAAAAAATGACAGCCTTTTGCTTGGGCTGTCCACTGTGGTGGAATGGGACGGTGTACAGAGCCTCCCGCCCCCCCCCCCCCCCGCGTTCTTACACGTCTGGGTGAGGAGGATATGGAACATGGGGAGGGGGGAGGGGGTTATACAGGGGCTGTAGCGGCACTCTGTTTTCCTGCAGCCGTTCCTGAAGCTCCACCAGACGCCGGAGCATGTCTGTTTGCTCACGCAGCAGCCCCAGCGTTGCATCCTGCCTCCTCTGATCTTCCTGCCGCCACCTCTCATCTCGAGCGTCTCTCCTGTCCTCACGTTGGTCCCTCCTGTCCTCACGTTGGTCCCTCATGTCCTCACGTTGGTCCCTCATGTCCTCACGTTCACTGGCTTCTTTCCTATACTTTGAAACCGTGTCCTTCCACTCATTCAGATGAGCTCTGTCACTGCGGGTGGATTCCATGATTTCTGCAAACATCTTGTCTCGCGTCTTCTTTTTCCGACGCCTTATCTGTGATAGCCTTTGGGACGGAGGAGGGAGGCTTGAAGAATTTGCAGCTGCTGTAGGGAAGGGAAAAAAGAGAGAATTTTTTAAAAAGATACATTTTGCAGAACAATGCTTATACTCTTTCACGGTGACCAACACTATTCACATTACATAGCACATGTGATTTCTGTGCAAGGTCGCATTTTGCCTCTTAATACTGAGTGCCTGTGGCTTTGCTGCTAGAGATCACAGGTCCGGGCAACAGAATTCGGCTTGCATGCGGCCATGGTAAGCCATTGTCTTTCAGCTTCTGCGCCCTCCTTTCCCACATACCAAGCAAAGCCCGTTGAGTGCTGCGGTTTTCCTGTTAACATTCAGCAGCAGCAGAAAACAAACTAACCACCCCCCCCCCATCCAATTCTCTGGATGATCGCTTTATCCCTCCCCCCACCGCGTGAGGCTGGTATCAGGGAAGATACCTGCAGGAACCAAACTAACCCCCCCCGCCCCCCCTCCCGCCATGAATTCTCTGGGATGATCGCTGTACCCCTCCCCGCACCGCGTGGCTGGTAACAGGGAAGATCCCTGCTAGCCAAACGCGAAAAGCTCAGGGCCAATTTCCCCCCCTGCGCTTGGCTAACTGCAGGGAAGGATTTCTTTTCAGCCACAGGCAAACAGCCCAGTAGGAACAGCCACCTCTGTCCCCTTAATTAAGTTCCCGTATTTCAACCAGGTTACCATGAGCGATATCACTCTCCTGAGGATTACACAGCAAGATAAAGAACGGATGTTGCTTGAATGCCAGCAAACACCGGGACCATACGCTGCCAGGCTTTGTCAGGCAATGATACCAGATTACTTGCTGCAAGCATGGCGTGGTCAAGTGTCCTACCATGGAGGACGGAATAAGGATGCACTGCCCAGAAACCTTGTGGCAAGGCTTTCGGAGTACCTCCAGGAGAGCTTCATGGAGATGTCCCTGGAGGATTTCCGCTCCATCCCCAGACACGTTAACAGACTTTTCCAGTAGCTGAACTGGCCGCGAATGCATCCCAAGTCCTCAGGGCAAAGTAATCATTAAAAAACGCTTGCTTTTAAAACAAGTTTTATATTTTAAAAGGTAAACTCAACTGAGGTCCCTTCCATGGGGTCATGGTCTTGGATACTGGCTTGGGAGGGTTGGGAGGGTACTTCAGTCAGGCTGAGAAAAAGATCCTGGCTGTTGGGGAGAACGGAGTGCTGGGTGCTCTCTGCAAGCTCGTCCTCCTCCTCCTCCTCCTCCTCCTCCTCCTCTTCCCCATCCGCAGAATCCTCAGGTGTAGCTGATGAGACTATCCCCGACCCGGAATCCACGGTCACAGGTGGGGTAGTGGTGGCGGCCCCCCCTAGAATTGCATGCAGCTCGGCGTAGAAGTGGCATGTCCATGGCTCTGACCCGGAGCGACCGTTTGCCTCCTTTGTTTTTTGATAGGCTTGTCTGAGCTCCTTGACTTTCACGCAGCACTGATCTGAGTCCCTATTGTGGCCTCTCTCCATCATGCCCTTGGAGATTTTTTCAAAAGTTTTGGCATTTCGTCTTTTAGAACGAAGTTCTGCTAGCACTGAATCCTCTCCCCATATAGCGATCAGATCCAGTACCTCCCGTACGGTCCATGCTGGTGCTCTTTTTCGATTATCGGCCTGCATGGTTTCCTGTGCTGATGAGCTATCTGTGGTCACCTGTGCTCTCCACGCTGGGCAAACAGGAAATGAAATTCAAATATTCCCGGGGCTTTTCCTGTCTACCTGGCCAGTGCATCCGAGTTCAGATTGCTGTCCAGAGTGGTCACAATGGTGCACTGTGGGATAGCTCCCGGAGGCCAATACCATTGAATTGCGGCCACACTAACCCTAATTCGAAATGCTAAAATCGATTTTGGCGCTACTCCGCTCGTCGGGGTGGAGTACAGAAATCGATTTAAAGAGCCCTTTATTTCGAATTAAATGGCGTTGTGTGGACGGGTGCAGGGTTAATTCGAATTAACGCTGCTAAATCCGAATTAAAGTCGTAGTGTAGACCAGGCCTTAGATTTGGAAAAGGTACTGAGAAGGGCAACAGAAATGATTAGGGGTTTGGAACACCTTCTGTATGAGGAGAGATTAAAAAGACTGGGACTTTTCAGCTTGGGAAAGAGATGACTAAGGGGGGATATGATAAAGGTCTATAAAATCATGAATGGTGTGGAAAAATTGAATGAGGAAGTGTTATTTACTCCTTCACATAACACAAGAACCAGGGTCACCCAATGAAATTAATAGGCAGCAGATTTAAAATAAACAAAAGAAGGTATTTCTTCACAGTCAGTCTGTGGAACTCTTTGCCAGGGGATGTTGTGAAGGCCAAAACTATAACAGGGTTTCAATAAGAACAAGTATCAGAGGGGTAGCCGTGTTAGTTTGGATCTGTAAATTATGCGTCTGACGAAGTGGGTATTCAGCCACGAAAGCTTATGCTCCAATACGTCTGTTAGTCTATAAGGTGCCACAGGACAATAAGAACTAGATAAATTAATGGAGAATAGGTCCATCAATGGCTATTAGCCAGATTGGGTAGGAATCCAGCACCATGTTCTGCATGTCCCTCACCTCTGTTTGCCAGAAGCTGGGATGGGGAACAGGGGACGGATCACTTCATGACTGCCCGTTCTGTTCATTCCCTCTGAGACATCTGGTATTGGTTACTGTCAGAAGACAGGACACTGGGCCTGACACTGGATACCTTTGGTCTGACCCAGTCTGGCCATTGTGATGTTTGTGACTTAGCCCCTTTTGAAATATTTCCCCTCTGGTCTCATTGCCAATGCTCTAGTGAGGGGGCTCTGATCTCTTGCTCCAGAAAAGAAGTTCACCGCTTGATGCATCTCGCTGCCAGGATGTTTTTCATTCTAAATGTTCCCTTTTTTAATTCATTCCTCCCCCGTTGGGCCCAGCCTCAGTAACTCCTCTCCAGGCTCGGGGCCGACACCCTGCCGATACTGGCAGCCTGTCCTCCTGTGCCTCTTTAGCCCAGCTAAACAGATTTAGCTCATTTATCTTTCCACACAAGCCAGCCCCCTCCTGACCCTGGATTAGGTTTAGGTCTGTGGTCTGAACTCCCATGGTAATGCCGGCTGATCACGTTGGTTCCCTTCCACCCTGGGGGCAATGCCACTGAAGTCAGTGGCGTTGCACCAGGGACGAATCTGGCCCAGTGTTCAGAGCCACACTGGGGGATTCTGGCCTCACTCTCTGTGAGCCTCTCCAGATAACCCCACGCGTGCACTGCCATATTGTACTGCAGACTCATGCACCCTGAGCCACCTTTCCAAGCTGGAAATAAGCCACGTAATTCCACGCGGAGACAGCTGAATACATGGTTGGATCTCCACAGGGGCTGTGCTGTGATCAGCGGGGTCCTACCAGAGCTGCACGCGGCCTGTAGCAGGTGCATTCCTTACAGCAGCTGCTTTTCTTCCCCAGCCAGCCTTTGCAACAGCCTGTGCAGTCAGTCAGAGACCTAGGAAAACCAATTCCTTCCTACATCAGCGAGTCCTGGGGCTGGAGCGACAGCCACGCACTGAGTTCAGTGGGTTGCTGGGTCACTGGGTGCAGAGCTCAGCAAAACAATCCCCTTTGACGCGCTCCCTGCCCAGCTAAGGTGAAGGTATCTCCTTTTTGAGCAAGGGGATTATGGTTCAGGACGTCCTTTGCCCATTAGCACCACGTTAGCAATAAACAGGATTCTCAGGAGCTGAGCTCATCACAGCCTCCTCTGAAAGGGGCCATGCAGTAAGGTCAGCCTTGCCTAATGAGCACACCCAGTGACCCCGAGGAACAATTAAATGTTCCCTCCGCTGAAAGAAATGCCAGATCAGGACATTCTGCACCGGGCAATACGGGTTAGTAATAATAATTTGTATGTGCTCTTCCCAGGCATTGCTAGGCCAAGACATTTGCTGCAGGTTAACATTGGGTTCTTCCTAGATGTCCCTGTTGTACAGGGTCCCAGCTCAGGCCAATTCTGAATAGATCATTAATAAGCCCAGCAAGTGGTTCGCATCGTTGTTTCTCTCTGCTAAAGGCTCCTTATATGGCCTTACATTCTGGGACCTGAGACTCTAGCTAGGTTCCTATATTGTGCCTATCAAGAGGGCACCTCCCATTATATTCTCTTGTGTTCCATGTCTCCCAGGAGGACCTGCAGGCCCCACTGAGGTCAGGCCCCAGCATGCTAGGTGCTGAACAAGCGTAGAGGGAGAGCATCCAATCCAAACAGACATACAAAGGAAACAGTCTACAGAGCTGGAACTAGAACCCAAATCACTGACTCAGGCCAGAGCTTTAACTACAAGGCTGCCCTGCCACCCTTCTCTTGCACTTGCCGGAGTTATGACTTGTTAGCCTCAAGGCCCCATGCTAATACTGTGGCGGTTCTCAACAACTGCGTATGCCTCTGTGCTCCGGGTCCTGCAGGTCTCTTCCTAGGGCAGAGACAGCCTGACCTCCCAGAGGTCTAGCACCTTGTGCCATCGCTTCCACCTGGGCAGGTGGGGATCAAACGCTATCACTTTGAGTTGTCAATGAAATATTCCACTCCGTCTCAAAAATCAAAGAGTGATTGGAACTAAAAGCCAGGGTTAAAGCAGGAAGATGAAAGGCTGGGCAGAGGGGTTAATAAACCTGTGTGGCAAGTCATCTCCCGCTGCCAAAGCCCTCAGTAGCAAGCTGCAGGCACTGCCTGTGTCACTGTGACTGAGTCAGACAATCAAAGGCCTTGCTGCAGATCTGAACCTGGATGAACATGACAGCCCCCGCTGGGAAGCAGCTGGGCGGGCACTGGACAGATTCTGGGGTGTTCTGGGCAGAGCGCCCACTGCTGACTCCTCAGAATACGTCTCCGAGGCAGGGATGTTTGAGTGCTGCTCCTGGCATGTGCCCCTCCTCTGCTCTTCACCCACCCCGACAAGCCCTGGGGGGTCCCACAGCTGCAGACTGGGAAGAGGACTCAGCGTGAGGGAACTCAGCGACATCGTTTGACAAGGCGGGTCTCTCCTGCCACATACAAAGGCGAAAAGCAGAGAAGCACCCAATCGCTGGGAGTACCAATGGCCTCCTAGAGGGGCCAGATTCCCAGCCCCAGGATACAGACAAATCCCACTGGAGTCAGTGAGGAGCCAGCCACTAATGGGGTGGGGGAGTCAGATCCCTCTCCCTGATTCCTCTCCCGTTTGCTCTCCTCCCTCGTTGCACAGTGCTGGAGTCTAGGCTGCAAGCCACATGTCACATGCTGAAACAAGAGTGAGGGGATTTGATAGCAGCCTTCAACTACCAAGGGGGGTTCCAAATAGGATGGAGCTAGGCTGTTCTCAGGGGTGGCAGAGGACAAAACAAGGAGCAATGGTCTCAAGTTGCAATGGGGGAGGTTTAGGTTGGATATTAGGAAAATCTTTTTCACTAGGAGGGTGGTGAAGCACTAGAATGCGTTACCTAGGGAGGTGGTGGAATCTCCATCCTTAGAGGTTTTTAAGGCCCGGCTTGACAAAGCCCTGGCTGGGATGATTTAGTTGGTGTTGGTCCTGCTTTGAGCAGGGGGTTGGACTAGATGACCTCCTGAGGTCTCTTCCAACCCTAATATTCTATGATTCTATGATCTGTGCGCCCTGCCTGGGGTGCACGGAGCCTTCTCCACACATGTCCCCCACCCATCGGCCCTCTCTCGCTCCCCTCACTGGCCTGGCAATCCCAATGGATGAGGAGGGGGGGAACTGCTGCGGCCGCTGCAATGGTGGCGTAGCGTGCTGCCCAGGAGCGTGTGCACTGAGTCACTGGGCCTGTTGTGGAGCTCCTGCTGGAGCCTGGCCCACCGTGGGCTGTGCTTTAAAAGCCACACTCTGGCTCTAAGCATGTAGCAGCAGGATGGACTGAGGCAATCCAGGACCCTAGGCACAACCACATGGTAGAGTTGCCAGGTGTCCAGTTTTTGACTGGAACACCCGATCGAAAAGGACCCTGGCAGCTCCAGTCAGCACCGCTGACTGGGCCATTAAAAATCCGGTCAGTGGCGCAGCGCGGCTAAGGCAGGCTCCCTGCCTGCCCTGGCTCCGCACAGCTCCCAGAAACGGACGGCATGTCCCTGCAGCCCTTAGGCGCAGGTGCGATCAGGGAGGTTCCACGCGCTGCCCCCACCCCGAAGGTTGGCTCTGCATCTTCCATTGGCCAGGAACTGTGACCAATGGGAGCTGCGGGGGCAGTACCTGTCGGTGCAGGCAGCGCACACCATGCAGAGCCACCTAGCTGCCCCTGCGCCTAGGACCTGGACATGGTGGCCGCTTCTGGGAGCCACGCGGAGCCAGGGCAGGCAGGAAGCCTGCCTTAGCCCTGCTGCGCTGCCAACTGCGAACCGCCTGAGGTAAGCGCTGCCCAGCTGGAGCTCGCACCCTAACCCCTCTGCCCCAGGTCGAAACCCTTTCCCAGACCCTGCACTCCCACCAGCACCCCAACTCCCTGCCCCAGGTCAGAACTCCCCCTCACCCAAACCACTGCCCCAGGTCAGAACCCCCTCCTGTACCCTAATTCCATCCCAGAGCCCGCACCCCTCACCCTCTCCCACACCCCAACCCCCTGCCCCAGCCCTGAGCCCCCTCTTGGAGCCCACACCCTGCACCCCCTCCCACACCCCAACCCCCTACCCCAGTCCTGAGCACCCTCCTGCACCCAAACTCCCTCCTGGAGCCTGCACCCCCCCATACCCCAAACCTGTCATCCCTGGCCCCACCCCAGAGCCCACACCCCCAGCTGGAGCTAGGGTGACCAGACGTCCCGATTTTATCGGGACTGTCCCGATATTTGCTTCTTTGTCCCACGTCCCGACCAATGTTTGGTCAGGACATTGGACAAAAAAGAAATTTTGCCCTCCGCTCTGGCACTCGCGCCCCCCCCCCCGCCCCGGCTCCGCCCCCTCCTTCCCCCATTGTCTCCCTCCCCAAATCCCCGCCCTGGCCCCGCCTCTTCCCCAACCACGCAGCATTCCTCCTCCCTCCCAGGCTTGCAGCATGGCGGCGCAAGCCTGGAGGGAGGGGGTGGCGGCGGCGGTGCCTGGATCCTGGAGCTGGTGAGTCAGCTCCAGCACCCGGGCACCGGGCGGGCAAAGGGGGTCTGGCAAGGGAGGGAGATGGGGGGCTCAGCTGTGAGGGCTTCTGCCCGGTCGGGGGCAGCGCGGAGCGGGCAGGGGCTGGGTGGGTGGTGCGGGGGCGTGGGCCGAATCCCCGCTGCTGCCGGGGAGCCCCGCGCCTCTCCCTCCCGCTCGCGGCTGCGGCTCCTTCCCGGCGGGAGGGAGACTAGGTGTGGGGGACGCGCGCCGCATGTGCCCGGGGCAGCGGGAGGCGCGTCCCACCGGGAAGGAGCCGCAGCCGCGAGCGGGAGGGAGAGGCGCGGGGCTCCCTGGCAGCAGCGGGGATTCAGCCCCTGCCGCCCACCCGGCTCCTGCCCGCTCCACGCTGCCCCCGCCCGGACCCACCGCGCCCCGCATATGCCCATGGCGGGCCAGGGGGCGGGAGGCTCCGCGGGGAGGGCAGTGCACAGGGCCTGCTAATGCCCCAGGCCCCTTTAAAACTCTTTAAAACTTTTTTTTTTTTGCTCCGCCCCCCCCTTTTTTTTTTGCTCCGCCCCCGTCCCGATATTTTATACTACTAATCTGGTCACCCTAGCTGGAGCCCTCACCTCCTCCTGCATCTCACCCCCCTGCCCCAGCCCAGTGAAAGTGAGGGAGGGTGAGGGAGAGTGAGTGACGGAGGGAGGGGGGATGGAGTGAGTGGGCCTCAGAGATGGGGTGGGAGAGGGGATGGGGCAAGGGTGTGTGGTTTTGTGCAATTAGAAAGTTGGCAACCCTACCATATGGGGGTTCCAAAGCCCCACCCCCGACATGCCGCTCCCCTTGGGGTGTCAGGGGCCATCCCCAAAAGAGACCTCGGCCAGGCAGGTTGGAGGCTCCCTCCTGGGTCCTTCCTGACCTGCAGCCAGTCTCTGAACAGGCCAGCAGCAGGGGGACCCTGGTCTGTTGCTCCTCTTGGGGCAGGCTGGGGGCCCCCTTCTCCCTGGCCTGCTGCCCCCTATTTTCAGGCAGGCTGGGGCCTCCCCAGGGGGCAGGAAGCCTCAGCCATCCCACTGGAGCATAGAGCCCTGTATGGTGCCCCTGCTCCCAGCCCCGTGTAGGGGGGAGGCAGCATAGAGCCCTCTGCTGGGCAGGGTTGGCCTGGCGACTGGCCGTCCCCGTACACGGGGACCGGGGTCCCCTGCCCAGAACTGAGGGTCTCCCAACTCTGATGGAGGGAGGGAGTCAGCAGCCTCAGCCCTCATGTCACATTGTCAGCATAGGAGCCCCTGTGCTCAGGCCTCTCGAACAGACTCTGGATTTAGTGTGTGGGGGCTGTGGCCTTCAGGGCTGGCATGTCTCATCTAATACACCGCTGAGGGCTGCTGAGCCGGCTCCGTCATTTTCCTGGGCAGCGTGGGCTGATGTGCTGGAGTTGGGGGACTGGTGTAGACCTGCCTGTCCCACCCCACCACCTTCATCCCATCCACTATTGCTGGCTGCTAATCTGTGTGTGCCTGCAGGCCATGACAGGCCGAGCCTGCAGGCCAGACATCCCTGGGGCGCTCAGCCCGTCTGCAGGGCGCTGGGCTGCCCCACAGAGACACCCGTTGGGCAGTTGCTGCTGAAGTCATTTTGAGGTTGTTCTTTGGGTGCCATCTGCTGGCGAACAGGTCAATTTGTCTCATTATGTCTAAGCTGGGTGCCACGGTTTCCCACTGTGCTTGGGACAGGGAATAACTGTTGGATGTCTGCTGGCAAATGCCTTTTTCAGGGTGACCCTGTGAGCTGCTGGAGGAGATGTTCTCCCTTGGGTACAACGGCAGACTGTGGCTTCACCAGCCAGGCCTTCACAGCAACTTCATTAGAAATATAGATAGGTGTTTGCAGGGGCAGCGAGTTGTATGGCCTGTGGTGCCCGGGCTCTCTGAATATTTAGGGCCCAGGGGCCTGGCTCCACCAATGTGAGCACCGACGCCCTGACCCCCTCCTGCAACCCAACCCCCTGCACCATCCCAGAGCCCGCACCCAAATTCCCTCCCAGAGCCCGACCCCTCCCCCATCCCACACCCAAACTCCCTCCCAGAGCCTGAGGCGGTGGGAGAGGGGGGACTTGGACCCGTTCTGGTCATCTCCAAAAATTATCCAAACCTGCCGCCTCTGGGTGTTTGCAGTGACCAGGTGAACTGCATGGTGAATTGCCTGACGGCTGGGTGCAACAGTTGCAGATCTCTCGAGATGTCTAGACAGGCTTATGTGCAGGGCTGGGGAGGAGCTGGTGATCATGGTACATGTAGGTGCCAATGACATAAGAAAAAGTAGGAGAGAGATCCTGGAGGCCAAATTTAGTCTGCTAGGTAAGAGATTGAAATCCAGAACCTTCATGGGAGCATTCTCTGAAATGCTTCCAGTTCCACATACAGGGCCAATTAGACAGGCAGAACTGCAGGGTCCCAATGCCTGGATGAGATGATGGTGTAGGTAGAAGGGGGTTAGATTTATTAGGAACTGGGGAACATTTTGGCAAAGGAGGAGCCTGTACAGGAAGGATGGGCTCCACCTAAACCAACATGGAACCAGGTTGCTGGCATGTAAAATTAAAAAGGTCATAGGGGAGTTCTTAAGCTAAATGTGAGGGAGAAACAGAGGAGCACATGGTTCAGACAGAGACATCCCTTAGGGGAGTATCTATTAATCTATTAATGGAGATTCTCTGTATCCTAGTAAGGAGGAGACGATTAAAATACAGGTAGGATCTGATGAGAAACAGTCAAATGAAAAAGAGTCCCATTCAATTACATCATGTAATGGCAGACAGCTGAAATGTGACAAATTGTATAAGTGCTTATGTACAAATGCTAGAAATCTAAATACTAAGATCGGTGAACTTGAATGCCTGGTATTAAATGAGGATATTGATATAATAGGCATCAGAGAAACTTGGTGGAATGAGGATAATCAATGGGACATGGTAATACCAGGGTACAAAATATATTGGAAGGACAGAACAGGTTGTGCTGGTGGGGGAGTGGCACTAAAGCAGAAAGTCAAATACGGGTATAGTAAAAATCTTAAATGAACCAAAAAGTACCATAGAATCTCTATGGATAGTAATTCCATGCTTGAATAATAAGAATATAGCAGTAGGGATATACTACCGATCACCTGACCAGGATGGTGATAGTGACTGTGAAATGCTCAGGGAGATTAGAAAGGCTATAAAAATAGAAAACTTAATAATGGGGGATTTCAACTAGCCCCATATTGACTGGGTACATGTCACCTCAGGACGGGATGCAGAGATAAAGTTTCTTGACACCATAAATTACTGCTTCTTGAAGCACCTAATTCTGGAACCCACCAGAGAAGAGGCAATTTTTGATTTAGTCCTGAGTGGAGCACAGGATCTGGTCCAAGAGGTGAATACAGCTGAACCGCTTGGTAACAGCGACCATAATGTAATTAAATGTAACATCCCTGTGGGGGAGACACACCAAAGAAGCCCACCAAAGTAGCCTTTAACTTCAGAAAGGGGAAAATGAGGAGGTTAGTTAAACAGAAATTAAATGGTACAGTCCCAAAAGTGAAATGCCTGAAAGCTGCATGGAAACTTTTTAAAGACACCTTAATAGAGGCTCAATTTAAATGTTTACCCCAAATTAAAAAACATAGTAAGAGAACCAAAAAAGTGCCACCTTGGCTAAACAACAGAGTAAAAGAAGCAGTTACAGGCAAAAAGGCATCCTTTAAAAATTGGAAGTTACATCCTACTGAGGAAAATAGAAAGGAGCATTAAATCTGGCAAGTCAAGTGTAAAAGTATAATTAGGCAGGCCAAAAAAGAATTTGAAGAGCAACTAGCTAAAGACTCAAAAACTAATAAAAAAATGTTTAAGTACTTCAGAAGCAGGAAGCCTGCTAAGAACATAAGAACATAAGAACGGCCACACCGGGTCAGACCAAAGGTCCATCTAGCCCAGTATGCTCTCTACCGACAGTGGCCAATGCCTGGTGCCCCAGAGGGAGTGAACCTAACAGGCAATGATCAAGTGATCTCTCTCCTGCCATCCATCTCCACCCTCTGACAGACAGAGGCTAGGGACACCATTCCTTACCCATCCTGGCTAATAGCCATTAATGGACTTAACCACCATGAATTTATCCAGTTCTCTTTTAAACTCTGTTATAGTCCTAGCCTTCACTACCTCCTCAGGTAAGGAGTTCCACAAGTTGACTGTGCGCTGCGTGAAGAAGAACTTCCTTTTATTTGTTTTAAACCTGCTGCCTATTAATTTCATTTGATGACCCCTAGTTCTTGTATTATGGGAATAAGCAATGTGTGGGGCCACTGGATTATCAAGATGCTAAAGGAGTGCTCAAGGATGATAAGACCATTGCAGAGAAACTAAATGAATTCTTTGCATCGGTCTTCATGGCTGAGGAATGAGGATGTAAGGGAGATTCCCAAACCTGAGCCATTCTTTTTAGGTGACAAATCTGAGGAACTGTCCCAGATTGAGGTGTCATTAAAGGAGGTTTTGGAACAAACTGATAAATTAAACAGCAATAAGTCACTAGGCCCAGATGGGATTCACCCAAGAGTTCTGAAGGAACTCAAATGTGAAATTGCAGAACTACTAACTGTGGTATGTAACCTATCATTTAAATCAGCTTCTGTACCAGATGACTAATGTGACACCAATTTTTTAAAAAGGCTCCAGAGGCGATCCCAGCAATTACAGGCCTGTAAGCCTAACTTCAGTACCAGGAAAACTGGTTGAAACTACAGTAAAGAACAGAATTATAAATGAACAAGATTTGTTGGGGAAGAGTCAACATGGTTTTTGTAAAGGGAAATCATGCCTCACCAATCTACTAGAATTCTTTGAGGGTGTCAACAAGCATGTGGACAAGGGGGATCCAGTGGATATAGTGTACTTAGACTTTCAGAAAGCCTTTGACAAGGTCCCTCACCAAAGGCTCTTAAGCAAAGTAAGCAGTCATGGGATAAGAGGGAAAGTCCTCAGTAACTGGTTAAAAGATAGGAAACAAAGGGTAGGAATAAATGGTCTGTTTTCAGAATGGAGAGAGTTAAATAGTGGTGTCCCCCAGTGCTGTTCAATATATTCATCAGTGATCTGGAAAAAGGGGTAAACAGTGAGGTGGAAAAATTTGCAGATGATACAAAATTACTCAAGATAGTTAAATCCAAAGCAGACTGTGAAGACTTACAAAGGGATCTCACAAAACTGGGTGATTGGGCAACAAAATGTCACATGACATTCAATGTTGATAAATGCAAAGTAATGCACATTGGAAAACATAATCCCAACTTTACATATAAAATGATGGGGTCTAAATTAGCTGTTACCACTCAAGAAAAAGATCTTGGAGTCATTGTTCTCTGAAAACATCTGCTCAATGGACCGCGGCAGTCAAAAAAACCAATAGAATGTTATAAACCATTAGGAAAGGCATAGATAATAAGACAGAAAATATCATATTGCCTCTATAGAGATCCATGGTGTGAATACTGCGTGCAGATGTGGTTGCCCCATCTCATAAAAGATATATCAGAATTGCAAAAGGTACAGAAAAGGGCAACAAAAATGATTAGGGGTATGGAACAGCTTCCATATAGGAGAGATTAAAAAAGACTAAGACTTCATCTTGGAAAAGAGACGACTAATGGGGTATGGTAGGTCTATTAAATATTGACTGGTGTGGAGAAAGTGACTAGGGAAATGTTATTAACTCCTTCCCATAACACAAGAGCTAGGGGGTCACCCAATGAAATTAATGGGCAGCAGGTTTAAAACAAAGAGAAGGAAATATTTCTTCACACAACACACAGTCATCCTGTGGAACTCGTTGCCAGGGGATGTTGTGAAGGCCAACACTATAATGGGGTTCAAACAGAACTAGATAAGTTCATGGAGGATTGGTCCATCAATGGCTATTCACCAAGATGGACAGGGACGCAACCCCGTGCTCTGGGTGTCACTGTCCCTAGCCTCTGCCAGAAGCTGGTACTGGACGACAGGGGATGGATCACTCAGTGCCCTGTTCTGTTCATTCCCTCTAAGGCACCTGGCACTGGCCACTGTCGGAAGACAGGACACTGGGTAGATGGACCATTGGTCTGACCCCGTGTGGCCATTCCTATGTAACCCATGGGCCATAGCTGACACAGGACAGAGCATTAACAGCCCTTTCCCCACGATGACTGTGAGCCTGAGCTGGCCAGAGAAAAATCCCATTGGGGAACCTGTCTGGTGGGCAAAGGGGCTTCCCCGCCAGTGAGAACCCCAGCAGAAATGCAAATCTATTTTAGCTCCTTCTATGGCTCCAGCACCATATTCTTTATCTCACGCCCATGCTGGAGCACCCAGCCCTGCTGTCAGGGCCGTCCCTAGGGGATTGCAAGGCCTGGGACAAGTCAGTCTCTCTGCTAGTCTCCTCGCTGTCTGCCCGGCAGCCCCCCCACCCCCCGTCCACCCGCCCACCTGCCTCCTCACCCTGCTTGTCCACCCACCTCCTCACCTGAACATCGGGACAAATGGCGTCCCGATCATACATCGGTCAGAATGTGGGACAAAGGGCTAAATATCGGGACAGTCCCAATTTTATCAAAGCGCGGGGCCCCCCAAAGCACGGAGCCCAGGGCGGTCACCCCGATTCGCCCTACCCAAGGGACGGCTCTGCCCGCTGTGCTAGGCACTTGTGGCCTGTAACACCAGAGCATTCATGGATTTACCCCCATGCTGCGAGGCAGTATGATTGCATATGAGCTGGGGATTAATATGTCCATTGCACAGAGCACATCCCGAGTTCACATGATTCACCAAAGGAATCAGTGACAGGCGAGAGTGGAAACTGACCCCAGCTTTCCTGTGTCCTAGGCAGGGCCTGAGCCACAAAACCATCCCGCCACTGGCCACACTGGAAAGTGCTCTGGTGCCCACAGGCTGGAATCTTATCTCAGCAGCCTCTAAGCCCGGACTAATTTCCTTCACTACCTCCAGAGATCCTATCCACACAGACCTTGTGGGAACGTCACAAGCACAGACTTCCCCGAGAGGGGTCACATCCTCCACTGCGCTCTGGCTACAGCCAACCAATGTACCCAAAGTCCCATGTTGTGAGTAAGGGTGGTAAGATTTTGCCTGGGCATTCCATGCTCTGGGGCATTGGGCTGGGGGTGGGTGTGGAGCTATGAAACTGCCTTCGTCATCTCAGCTCTGCATCTTTCAGCATCTAAAAACATGCCCCATTTGCAGAGTTCCGAAGCCATTGGGTTCTCCAAGTAGCTGCTTAGAATCATAGAATATCAGGGTTGGAAGGGACCTCAAGAGGTCATCTAGTCCAACCCCCTGCTCAAAGCAGGACCAATCCCCAACTAAATCATCCCAGCCAGGGCTTTGTCAAGCCTGACCTTAAAAACCTCTAAGGAAGGAGATTCCACCACCTCCCTAGGGAACCCATTCCAGTGCTTCACCACCCTCCTAGTGAAAAAGTTTTTCCTAATATCCAACCTAAACCTCCCCCACTGCAACTTGAGACCATTGCTCCTTGTTCTGTCATCTGGTACCACTGAGAACAGTCTAGATCCATCCTCTTTGGAACCCCCTTTCAGGTAGTTGAAAGCAGCTATCAAATCCCGCCTCATTCGTCTCATGTGCAGACTAAACAATCCCAGTTCCCTCAGCCTCTCCTCATAAGTCATGTACTCCAGCCCCCTAATCATTTTTGTTGCCCTCCGCTGGACTCTTTCCAATTTTTCCACATTCTTCTTGTAGTGTGGGACCTAAAACTGGACACAGTACTCCAGATGAGGCCTCACCAATGTCGAATAGAGGGGAATGATCACTTCCCTCGATCTGCTGGCAATGCCCTACTTATACAGCCCCAAATGCAGTTAGCCTGTTTGGCAACAAGGGCACACCATTGACTCATATCCAGCTTCTTGTCCACTGTGACCCCTAGGTCCTTTTCTACAGAACTGCTGCCTAGCCACTCGGTCCCTGGTCTGTAGCAGTGCATGGGATTCTTCCATCCTAAGTGCAGGACTCTGCACTTGTCCTTGTTGAACCTCATCAGATTTATTTTGACCCAATCCTCTAATTTGTCTAGGTCCCTCTGTATCCTATCCCTACCCTCCAATGTATCTACCACTCCTCCCAGTTTAGTGTCATCTGCAAACTTGCTGAGGGTGCAATCCACGCCATCCCCCAGATCATTAATGAAGATATTGAACAAAACTGGCCCCAGGACCGATCCTTGGGGCACTCCGCTTGATACCGGCTGCCAACTAGACATGGAGCCATTGATCACTACCCGTTGAGCCCGACGATCTAGCCAGCTTTCTATCCACCTTATAGTCCATTCATCCAGCCCATACTTCTTTAACTTTCCAGCAAGAATACTGTGGGAGACCGTATCAAAAGCTTTGCTAAAGTCAAGAAATAACACATCCAGTGCTTTCCCCTCATCCACAGAGCCAGTTATCTCATCATAGAAGGCAATTAGGTTAGTTAGGCACGACTTCCCCTTGGTGAATCCATGCTGACTGTTCCTGATCACTTTCCTCTCCTCTAAGTGTTTCAAAATTGATTCCTTGAGGACCTGCTCCATGATTTTTCCAGGTACTGAGGTGAGGCTGACTGGCCTGTAGTTCCCCGGATCCTCCTCCTTCTCTTTTTTAAAGATGGGTACTACATTAGCCTTTTCCCAGTCATCCGGGACCTCCCCCAATCGCCATGAGTTTTCAAAAATAATGGCCAATGGCTCTGCAATCACATCCGCCAACTCCTTTAGCACCCTCGGATGCAGTGCATCCAGCCCCATGGACTTGTGCTCATCCATCTTTTCTAAATAGTCCTGAATCACTTCTTTCTCCACAGAGGGCTGGTCACCTCCTCCCCATGCTGTGCTGCCCAGTGCAGTAGTCTGGGAGCTGACATTGTTCATGAAGACAGAGGCCAAAAAAGCATTGAGTACATTAGCTTTTTCCACATCCTCTGTGTGACGCAGCCGGGAGTGGGGAGTATTGACCTGGGAAGGTTGCAGGGGAGTTTTACTGGGACTGTCTGCATTGGGGATGGGAGACTTTCCTTGAGGGAAGATACCTGAGCATGTAACATAAGAGCCCAGGAGGGGGGTTGGGGCCAGGTGACACCTTCTGCCTGGGAAACTGGACAAAGGCTGGAGGAGGAACCAGGGGGAGGGGGTGTGAGACGGCAACAAGGCCTGTTGCAATAACGGGGTCCTCCTGGGGACTGCGGCGAGCAGAATCAAGGGCGGAGGAGTCTGCGGCTCGACCCTGGGAGAGAGGTGGTGACCTGGAGAAGGGCTGGCACACTAGTGGTTCCTCCTGGAAACCGTGGGGAGCTGAGAGCACCCAGGCCTGCAAGCGGCCAGTGGGAAGATGTATAAGAAGCGCCTTAAGAGCAACTTAGTCGAGCTGTGCAGGCAGGGGGGGGTGCGCATTGGGAAGCTCACCAAAGAACAGCTGATTGCCCAGCTGGAGGAGGAGGATCACTCAGATGAACCGATCCCTGTCTCTGAGGGGAGCATGCCAGCAGATACAAAGCAGGCACCAGTGTCTGTCCCAGCTGCCACTGAGGGCATCCCGAGACCCCTCCTACCTATGCCTAGGGGAGGGGCTGGGAGGAGCCCAGCGAATACCAAGGGCACTGTGACCCCTGCAGCCAGCAGGGGATCCTCCCGGCTGAGCTCCCCACCCCTGGAGCTGAGGTGTCTGGAATGGGAGCGGGATCGAAAAGCAGCGTCAGCATGAGCGGGAGGAGCGAGAAGAATGGGAAAAACAGCGGCAGCATGAGCTGGAGCTGGCGAGGCTGAGGGACAGCGAGCCCCCGGCTGCGGTGAGTGAGGGGGGACCCAGGACTGCACGGAGCTTTGACAAGTGCCTCCTGGCCCAGCGTAAGGAGGGGGAGGACATAGATGACTTCCTGAATGCCTTTGAGACGGCCTGCGAGCTGCACAGGGTTGACCCAGCAGATAGGCTCTGGTTTCTCACCCCCTTACTGGACCCCAAAGCCGTGGTGATGTACAGCCGAATGGAAGGGGCGGAGGCAGGGGACTATGAACTGTTCAAAAAGGCCCTGTTACATGAGTTTGGGCTAACTCCCAAGATGTACTGGGAAAGATTCTGGAGTCAGTGTAAAACCCGTGAGGTCACATATCTACAACCGACCATCTGAATGCAGGGATATGCCCACAAATGGGCAGATGGGGCCCGGACGAAGGAGGACCTGCTTGACTTAATTGTACTGGAACAACTGTATGATCAGTGCCCATCCGACCTGAGGCTGTGGTTGGAGGACAAAAAGACAGAGAACCCGCGACACACAGGGCGGCTGGCCAATGAGTTTGTGAAGAGCCAGTCAAGGGGTGGCAGGGAGGAGTCCCAAAGGAACAGGCCCACCACGATGCAGAGAGAGAGTCACCCTGGGACCTCCCAAAGGGGGAACATTGAGAACCCCTCCCAAGGGGAGCATCCGGCATCAGGACCAACCGACCCGCTTGAGGGGACCAACGGGACATGGGCTGCTATTACTGTGGCCAGAGAGGCCACACACTGACCCAGTGCCCCAAGCTCAAGGACAAACTGAGCAGACCAAATCCACTCAGGGTTAACTGGGTAGGCACCCATCCGGACGAGGGGCAGGCTTCCCAGGCAAGGGGGGCTGGCAGCTTACCAAGGAGGGAGGAGTGCCCCAGGCCAGCTCCTCTGGAGGGCTGGATGCTCTGGACTCAAGGTTCTCCGTTTATAGGGTGGGCACGGGGCTATCCCTGCGGAGCGAGTGTCTTGTTCCTCTGGAGGTGGATGGGAGGAAGGTCATTGGATACTGGGATACGGGCGCGGAGGTGACGCTGGCCTGGCCCGAAGTGGTGGCTCCAGATCATGTGATGCCCAACACCTACCTGACCCTGACGGGGGTGGGCGGGACCCCATTCAAGGCGTCTGTGGCGAGGGTGCATCTGAAATGGGGGGCCAAGGAGGGCCCCAAGGACATGGGGGTGCACCACCATTTGCCCACTGAGATGTTGATGGGGCGGGGGACCTAGAGGACTGGCCAAGCAACCCCCAGAACGCCCTGGTTGTGACCCGTAGCCAGAGCTGGAGAGGGGCACTGCACCCTAACCTCAGGAAGGGTACCTTACCAGAGGCGCAGAACCCTATCCTGGTGGGGAGGGAGTGCCCAGGGACAAGGCTCAGGGAGGCTGCGGCTTCATCCCAGCCGGCGAGAGGGAGTAGGTCCCCATCCCTTCCCCAGCCGCTGAGTTCCAGGCCGAGTTGCAGAAAGATCCCTCCTTGCGGAAGCTAAGGGACCTGGTGGACCTCAGCGTGGTACAGAACATGGGGAGAGGTTGCCAGGATAGGAGAGGTGCCTGTGGGAGAAGGGGTTCCTGTACCGAGAATGGGCTCCCCCAGGGGAAATGGAGTCATGGGGGATCCGGAGGCAGCTGGTGGTCCCCCAGAAGTATCGCCGCAAGCTATTGTACCTGGCCCACAACATCCCTCTCGCAGGGCACCAGGGAATCCAGCGCACCAGGCAGAGGCTGCTACCAAACTTTTACTGGTCTGGGGTCTTTACCACTGTCCAACAGTATTGCCGATCCTGCGACCTCATCAGAGGGTGAGGAAGGCCTGGGACAAGGGGAAAGCGGCTTTGAGACCTTTGCCCATCATAGAGGAGCCTTTCCAGAAGGTGGCTATGGACATAGTGGGGCCTCTCAGCAAGATGACCCGGTCGGGGAAGAAATACATCCTGGTGGTGGTAGATTTTGCCACCTGCTACCCAGAGGCAGTGCCCTTATTGTCCATCGAAGCAGACACTGTGGCAGATGCGCTGCTGACCATTTTCAGCTGAGTGGGGTTCCCCAAAGAAGTCTTGACAGACCAAGGATCCAACTTTCTGTTGGCCCTGCTCCAGTGCTTGTGGGATAAATGTGGGGTCCGGCACAGCTGGGCCTCAGCATACCACCCCCAATCCAACGGGCTGGTGGAGAGGTTCAACGGAACGCTAAAGATGATGCTGAAAACCTTTATGAACCAGCACCCGCAGGATTGGAACAAGTACTTACCTCACCTGCTGTTCGCGTACAGGGAGGTACCCCAGGAGTCTACCGGGTTTTCGCCTTTCAAACTGTTATATGGAAGGAGAGTAAGGGGGCCCCTGGACCTGATGAGAGACGAATGGGAGGGGAAGGCCACTCCCGATGGAGAATCAGTGGTGGAGTATATCTTAACCTTCCAAGAAAGACTTGCTGAGCTCATGGGCCCGGCCAAAGAGAATTTGGCCAGAGCCCAGAGGAAGCAAAAAGTCTGGTATGACCACACTGCGCAGGCCCGCGCCTACGCCACCGGGGATCAGGTGATGGTTCTCACCCCCATGAGAAAAAACAAAAAGGGAAGGCCCTTTTAAGATGGTCAAGCAATTACATGAGGTAAACTATGTGGCTAACCGGGCACACCACCGCTGGGTGTACCATGTGAATATCATGAAGCCATATTACGACAGGGGGAATGTGGTGTTGTCCTTTTGTGGACATTGGGAGGAGCAGGGAGATGACCCTTTAGTAGATCTATTCCCTGAGACAGGAGCTGGCTCCTCCCAGGAAACAAGCTGAGATCAGAGCGGTGCTGCAGCTGTACCGACAGCTGTTTTCCACCCAGCCTGGACTCACTAATCTGACTGTCCACCTGGTGCAAACATGATCGCACCCGCCGATAAGATGCTCCCCCTTCTAAGTCACAGGGAAAACTGCTCAGGACCTAGAAAGAGAGGTCAATGACATGCTGGCTTTGGGGGTGATCCAGCCATCTTCCAGCCCTTGGGCCTTGCCGGTGGTGCTGGTCCCCAAAAAGGATGGGTCGATCTGGTTCTGTGTGGACTATCGGAAGCTCAATGCCATCACCGTGTCTGATGCCTACTCCATGCCCAGGCCTGACGAGCTCCTAGACAAGCCGGGAGGAGCTCACTACCTTACCACCATGGATCTTACAAAGGGCTACTGGCAAGTGCCACTGGATGCAGATGCCAGGCTGAAATTGGCCTTTATCACCCCTCTGGGGCTCTATGAGTTCCTGATCCTGCCTTTCGGCCTCAAAGGGGCGCCGGCCACCTTCCAGCGCCTGGTGGATCAGCTACTGAGGGGGATGGAGAGTTTTGCCGTGGCGTATATTGATGACATCTGTGTCTTTAGCCAGACCTGGGAGGACCATGTGTCCCAGGTTAGACAAGTGCTGGACCGACTCCAGGAGGCTGGGCTGACCATAAAAGCTGAGAAATGCAAGGTGGGGATGGCTGAAGTATCTTACCTCCCCAAACTAAAAAGCAGGTCCAAGCCTTTATTGGGATGGCAAGGTACTATCGAAGACTTGTGCCCCACTTTAGCGCTATAGCTGCCCCCATCACTGAACTATGCAAGAAGGGGAAGCCAGACAAGGTGGTCTGGACCGAGCAGTGCCAGAAGGTTCTCTGGGTGCTGAAGGAGGCTCTGGTCAGTGGCCCAGTTCTGGCAAACCCAGACTTTGAAAAGCCCTTTATGCTGTTCACCGACGCCTCAGACACGGGACTAGGGGCGGTGTTAATGCAGGATGATGAAAAGGGGGAGAGACACCCGATCGTGTACTTGAGCAAGAAGTTGCTACCCTGGGAGCAAAACTACGTGGCCATTGAGAAGGAATGCCTGGCCATGGTGTGGGCCCTCAAGAAACTAGAGCCATATCTCTTTGGGCGACACTTCACCGTGCACACCGACCACTCTCCCCTGACCTGGCTGCACCAGATGAAAGGAGCCAACGCCAAGCTCCTGAGGTGGAGCCTGCTCCTGCAGGATTATGACATGGACGTGGTCCATGTGAAGGGAAGTGCCAACATGATAGCGGACGCGTTGTCCTGGAGAGGGGGACATGAACTTCCCCAGGTCACTGGGCAGAGTGACCCTGCTCAGTTCAGTCTTGAAGGGGGGAGAGATGTGATGCAGCAGGGAGTGGGGAGTGTTTACCTGGGAAGGTTGCAGGGGAGTTTTACTGGGACTGTCTGCATTGGGGATGGGAGACTTTCCTTGAGGGAAGATACCTGAGCATGTAACATAAGAGCCCAGGAGGGGGGTTGGGGCCAGGTGACACCTTCTGCCCGGGAAACTGGACAAAGGCTGGAGGAGGAACCGGGGGGGGGGAGGGGGTGTGAGACGGCTGGAGGGGGTGGGTTTCAGTTGGGAGCTGGCTGGGGAAACGGAGGAAGCCCCAGGTCTGGGGTCTAAGTTCCCTGCCTCCCAGAAGGACTTGACTGGGGGGTCCTGGTTGTACCTACGAGCTCTGTTTGGGACTGTGTTCCTGCCGTCCAATAAACCTTCCATTTTACTGGCTGGCTGAGAGTCACGGTGAATCACAGGAAGTGGGAGTGAAGGGCCCTGACTCCCCCACACTCCGTGACAACCTGTCACTAGGTTGCCTCCCCCATTCATCAAGGGGCCCACACTTTCCCTGACCTTCTTCTTGTTGCTAATATAGCTGTAGAAACCCTTCTTGTTACTCTTAACATCTCTTGCTAGCTGCAACTCCAAGTGTGATTTGGCCTTCCTGATTACACCCCTGCATGCCTGAGCAATATGTTTATACTCCTCCCTGGTCATTTGTCCAATCTTCCACTTCTTGTAAGCTTCTTTTTTGTGTTTAAGATCAGCAAGGATTTCACTGTTAAGCCAAGCTGGTCGCCTGCCATATTTACTATTCTTTCCCATTACCGAGGAGATGCACACACTGTGCTTTCCCCTAGAGACTGTGAGGCCAATAATATGAGACCAGGCAAAATGACACTGACAAAATAAAATCAGGTTCAAAGTTCTGAGTAAGAGACTGGGGCTCTTCTGCAGCAGCTCAGCTGCCCCTCTTGCGTTCCACCCCCCCACAAGTGTCTGGCCTCGCACTCTAGACTGCGCTTTTGATAGTGGGATACGTAGTCGTGTAGGGCCTGCTTTGCGCTTGTCTCCCATAGGAGGCTAGCTTTTAATAAGAGCTCAGCATCCACCAGGCTCCCATCCTGCTGAGTTCTTTGGAAAATTCTGACCTGGGTGTCACTTCCGTAAGTCACAGCGGTGGTTGTGTTCTACACCTGCCCAGCCTGGGTGTCAGTGACAATGCAGAGCAGAATCAGACCCACTAGGTATATGGGAAAGGCTTCGAAGAACAGTTTCAAAACTACAGGAAGGCCAGAGCAGAGCATGAAATCCCAGAAAAATTCCTCGTTTTACACAACCTTCCCTCCACCATGCTGCCCAACTGCAAAGAGCCCTAGATTATCGGCACTGCACTAACCCCAACAAAGGGAACCCCCTATCCCCCAAGAAATACACCCACGACGGGATTTCTACAATTGTTTTATTATCTGCCCAGGAAAGTTTCTCTGAGATGTGGCTCTTTCAGCTTATCATGCGTTATTAGCGATGGTCTGAAAGAAAAGCAAACCAAAGTATATCACGGCAGGATACAATAAACTACAGCAGAAATCATATTCTCGGGGCTTGAAGCCCTGTGCATGTGTAACGTGATGCCCCTGAGTGGCTCGAACCTGGGACCTCAGGATCATAACTAACCCAGCAACCTCTAGTGCCTGAGCTAAAAAAGCCGCTTCCCTTAGCCAAGGCTGGAGCAGGATCATCAGCCTCCGCCTCTAGGCCAGCAGCTCCCAGACTTTTTACTAAGACAACCCGACAACTGCATTTTGTCACCATTGCCCCTGTGCAGCTCCCCCACCCCTGCTCAGTCCTCCAGCCCCTGTTCTCCCCTCCCTTCCCCTTCTGAGCCCTTCAGCCTCCTGCTCCCCTTTCTCTCCCCAGCCCTCGCTCTCCCAGTCCTGCAGACCCCGGCGAGCCACTGCGGCCAGGCCACAAATCACTACCCAGCTGCTGACTGTCCATTCGCTGGCTCCAGCCGCTTCCTCCATGCTGTGGCTGCTGCCCTGGCCCTGCTCTCACATCCCCTGCGCAGCAGGCACATGGAGGAAGTGGCCAGAGCCAGCAAGCGGAGAGTCCGCAGCCTCTCCCCATCTGGAAGGTGCCTCAGATGTGCTTCGTCCACGCTGCTGCCGCCGCCCAGGGGAAATGAGAGCGCGGGAGGCCCAGACCCTTCCTACGACCCACTGGCCAGGACCCGCTGTTTGGGGTGGGGGTGTCCAGTGCCACAGCACATGGGCATGGCTCACACTCCCCGCCACGCGCCAGAGGTTACCCAGGTCCAGGCCCTTGCCTGACACAGTCTGCCCTTCTCGCTGCATTCCAACAAGGAAGGGGAAATGGTTGCCCCCCAAACCATCTGCTAGGAAAACTGAGGCCCCAAAGGCCCAGGCCTGCTCTCAGTGACGCTGGTTTGACACTTGTCGAGTTCATCTGAGCCGGTTTGTGCCCTGAGTTACACGGGTGTAAATCCAGACAGTCACGCCACTCGCTGCAGCAGAGGCACTGGTGTAACTGAAAGTGGAGCCTGGCCCTGACTCCAGAGGAACTCCGCCACTGGGAGCAGTGAGGTCCAAATCCGGCCCAAAGGGACAACCAGAGCACAGGGCAGCAGAGCTGGGATTACAGTGCAACAACTCCAGTTTGCAGGTGCATGCTTCAGCCACTAGGCCATGCTTCCCCCCCCCCCACACACCTCCCTCTGCCTGCCTCCAGCCCCGGCTCACTGCAGGACAGAGCTCACAGCCACAGCCAAGCCAGATGTTCTGTCTCAAACCATCCCTGGAGCCGGGTGGTGCTGCAGGCCACCAAGCATCCTGCTTGCGGCTCTGGGTCATCACACGTGTGTCAGTGGAGAAGCACATCCGAGCTAGTTTGCCTCCAGTATCTGCTGTGCTGAGACCAGCTCTTCCAGGCTCCAGATCTTACAGAAACCCCTTTGCAGGCCAGACTCAGCTGTTCCTTATTTTGTGCTGCAGTGACATGGGCTGCGTCTGAGTTTCCAGCTGCCGGAAGAGGTGAGGCACAAGGGGGACCAAAGGTGACGTCACATGCTCCGAGGGGCCCCGCGTGCTCAGTGCTGTGTGCGGGACAGCTGGCTGTGATCTCTGGATGGGGCCCGTGGCACTGATCTCGGCTCAGAGCCTCAGGAGGACACCACTCAAATTCTGTTCATGGAGAGAGCCCCCAAACATTATCCGTCTGGGGGCCCCTGTCCTGTCCATTTACTCTGGGTGACCTCCCAGGACCCCCTGCCTGGCCATGAGATTTCTCCCTGGCCCTCCCCAGCAGCAGACTCCCTCCCACTGCTCGCACAGTAACATGGCTGGGGTCTCACCTCTGCAATCCAGTCATCGAAGGCGGAGACGCGGGTGAAGACGGTGGGTTTCTTTAAGGCGTTGCAGCCAAGGGAAGAGACAAAGCTGGCGATGCCATGCACCTGCCATCTCCCATCAGAGGCCTTGCAGTTAAGGGGGCCACCAGAGTCACCCTGAAAGGTAGACAGCCCCCGTGCGTGAGGGCGAGTCAGATCCCTGATCCCTCACTCGCTGCCTGCTGGGCTAGAGTGTGGAGGCTACAGCTGTGCACCAGGCTCTGGGGGCGAAGTCCAGTGCGTCACTGGGGCCATCTCCAAGGCTGTCACCACAAGGAGGCCTAACCAGTGCCTTGAACTCTCTCACCCAGAACTGGCTGTGAAATGGTCAGGCTGAGAGGAGGAAAACATTCCAGTGCAGCTGAGTCTGACCTCTCCGCCCTTCTCTGCACTGCTGCAGAGTCATGGGATTAGGCGAACAAAGACAAGGCTTTTGCATCAGCCGTGCAGGAATGTCGGAGCAGGAGCGTTACCTGCGCCTGGGCCGGTGAATAGGGAGCTCTTGACTCAGATGCTCCTATTCACCCAAAGCAAATTTCCAGCCTGACATTTGTACCATTTACAAGTCACATAGCATTGGTGTTACAGCCTCACTGCTCTGGCTTCTCCTCCCTGACTGGCTGACATGTAACTAACCAGCAGACCAGACGCTGTCAGTTTTACAGTCAATCTGTGCTGTGCTGGCAGTGCCGGCTGCCGGTTGTGTGTC